>NC_045441.1:54909477-55265869 GCF_002776525.5 Piliocolobus tephrosceles
TTCTGTAATCATTACATGGACATTTTGTCATTTCATCTAAAATAAAACTCTTGGAAGTCAGGGTAAATATTTTGCTTCTAGAAACTACAGGAAAAACCTGTATATGTAAAAGGGAGGTAGAAGTTTGCATTGCCAAGCTGGGCGTGGTAGCTCACGCCTGTAATCCCAGCACTTTGGGAGGCCAAGGTGGACAGATTGCTTGAGCCCTGGAGTTTGAGACCAGACTGTGTAGCGTGGTGAAACCCTACGAAAGCTACAAAAAATAAATCAGGCATGGTGGTAGGTGACTGTAGTGCCAGCTACTTCAGGAAGCTGAGACCAGGAAGTTGAGGCTATAATGAGCTGTGATCGAGCCACTGCACTCCAGCCTGGGTGACACAGTGAGACCTGTCTCAGAAAAAACAACAACAAAAAAGGAGTTTGCATTGATTAGCTTGAGGTACTCTCTTTTTCTTCCTTTTTCTTTTGAGATAGGGTCTTGCTGTGTTGCCCAGGTTGGAGTGCAGTGTTATGATTATACTTCACTGCAGCTGTGATCTCCTGGACTCATGCAAACCTCCCACCTCAGCCTCCCAAGTAGCTGAGACTACAGTTGTGCACTACCTACCATGCCTGGCTAATTTTATTTTTATTTGTTATTATTATTTTTTCAGAGACAGGGTCTCACTATTTGGCCAGGCTGGTCTTGGATTCCTGGGCTTAAGCGATTCTTCTGCCTCAGCCTCCTGAGTAGCTGAGAGTACAGTCTCGAGCCACCATGCCCAGCTGATGTAATTTTTCTTGCTTAGTAAAGAGCTAAGGCTCTGAATTTTCATAATTCTCATATACAAATTCTTATATAATTTTCAAAGAATCATGCTTTCTTTATATTTGATTATATATTCCTGTCCATTAAAAATACAGAAATATGAGAAATTCATTAGCAAACTATATCTACCCCCTTTCTCCTCAACACATGCACACTCCAAAGGAGGGACAGTTGGAGGCCAAGATTATCACAAAAAAGATGTTGGTACTGGGATGCTAGTCTCCAGAGTTTCCACTGGGGGCTGGTGTCCTCTCCTCTTACGTGTATACATGCTGGTGTGGGGGTTGTCGTCCTCAGTTCCAACCCCTTCTTGGTTGGTTGTGAATGGATCTGGAGGCTGCTGGTGGCTGTCCCTGTCATTGCCCCTCTGTGGCTCTACTCTGAGGCAGAGGCTCTGCATCACTGCTCTTCAAATGTTTTGCTTATGTAGCAGGACGAGCCTCAGACACCGAGTTAAAGAAGGAAGGGGTTTATTTGGTTGGGGGCATTGGCAAGACTTCCGTCTCAAGAGCCGAGCTCCCCGAGTGAGCAATTCCTGTTCCTTTTAAGGGCTCACAACTCTAAGGGGGTGCGCGTGAGAGGGTCGTGATCGATTGAGCAAGCAGGGGGTACGTGACTGGGGGCTGCATGCACTGGTAATTAGATCGGAACAAAATAGGAGACGGATTTTCACAGTGCTTTTTTGTACAATGTCTGTAATCTATAGATAACATAACGGATTAGGTCAGGGGTCAATCTTTAACTACCAGGCCCAGGGTGTGGCACCGGGCTGTCTGCTTGTGGATTTCATTTCTGCCTTTTAGTTTTTACTTTTTCTTTCTTTGGAGGCAGAAATTGGGCATAAGATAATATGAGCGGTGGTCTCCTCCCTTACTTAGACACTGTTCTCTTCCCATCCCCAAAAAGGACACCTTCTTCAAGCAAAATGCCCTCAGCCAGCAGTGGACAGTCTGCACTGAAGGTTATCACAGCTGCCCAGAAGCAGGTTGGCAGCTCCTGGGAGGCTAGGCTGGGGGCATTCGCATGACACATCCCTATGTGGCAGCCTTCACCTTTGGTCTTGAAATAAAGCATGCAATTTTTGAATTTCCTCTACCTTAGTTCTCTCTCTTCTGAGGACATTGTTTCCAAAAGAGTGGCTTTCAGGGGTCTCAGCCTCACAGTGTGGGAGCTTGATCTTTCATCCCCAGTCCTTTCCCTTTTCCTCCTGGGAAGTCCAAGGTCTTTCCTGCAGTGTGACCTCTACAGGCCTGCTGTGGCATCCCAGTGACATCCAGGAAAGGCCCCCCCTTCATTTTGACACCAAATGTAAGTGTCCAAGGTAAGCATCCTGCCATGAAGTAGGTCTGGAAATGGGTGAAAGAATCTTTTTAAAAAGTTACCATTTCTCTTAGAAGAAAAATCTCAGTTTAAACTCTGACAACCAGTTTCTCTGGTCAACTCCCGTTTCTCTAGTACATTTTCACATGCAGTTGGGCAGAATTGTCCTTCCACTTCTGAGAACAGAGAACACCTAATTTTCACAGTCCAGATTCCCTATTTGTATTAAAAGAATCTCTCCATATGTTTGTCAATCCCTGAAGGCTCTCTTGGCTTGTATTATTTTATCCTTTACAAAACATCTTACTCAATTTAGGATGAGAAAACAAACCCATGACAAACTTTCACTGCCCGTGGGTGTTTACCACAAACTCCCCTACCGCCTGCAGATACTTTTTGTTGTGGTCCTGAAAGCTGACGAATGAAAAGAACCTACTTTTCCAACTTGCTTTGGCCTACTTTGTAGTGAGGTTTTGCAAGGTTCTCAGCAGGAGGAAATTAAGGAGGACCAGGACCAGACATCTACAGATCTGTCCGTTTCTAGAGAACAAGTATATTTTACAGGACTCTACAAAAGTTCGCAGCACTGTACTTCAGAGCAGAGTCAAAAGACCAAGTCATGTGAAGTGGTTTACAATGAGGAGAAAAAATGACCTGCTGTCTTTTAGTTATGAAGTTGCTAATACTCATCTTGAGGGAGAAATTCACATTAATTTCACCAACACCATAAGCTTCCAATTTGATTCAAAAACTCTGATGTTGCCAAATAGAAATGTACGCCCTTATTCATTCTCAAGTAGAATGAAATGAAATTGATTGTCTATAAAATATTGATCAGCTCTAGGCTAGTGTTTGAATTATAATATCTCCTGCAGGCTTTAAAATGTCCTCTCTCTGCTTATTTCATTATTGAGTAGGCAGATAAAATTTTTTACTTAATGCAGTAACTATAATGTGTTTACTGGGATTAATTTATATACCCTTGAGGATTAATTTAATTCCTTTATGATAGCAATTTTTCCTGGGATATTTTTCCCCCAAGGGGTCACATCCAAATTTATTAGACTGTTATATGGGTCACAATTATTTGGGTGTAACTGAATAATTTATGCCCATGTTTGCCAAGCCTGGCTGCCCATCAGAGTTACCTGGGGAACGTCTTAAAAATGTAGATTTCCTGGTCCTTCTCCAGATCCAGTGAAGCAGAGTACAGCCTGAGAATTCTTGCATTTAAAGATGCTCCCCAGTGACTCAGGTGTAGCAGCCTAGTTAGTGGACGAGGGTTTGGGAACTGATAAATATAGTTTAGTTTCATGTGATTTTAAGGTAAAATGTTATTGCTTTTAGCTGCAGAATTTTCTGTTGCTAACACCACATGCCCTTGTCTCTTTTCCTCCTGCCACTCACCAGAATTGCCCAAGCTTCCCTCCCTATATTAGAAGTAGAAATGATAGGAGGAGAACATGTGAGATGAAAAAGGTTTGGAGTGGAACTGTGTTGTCACTGATGGTGGTCAGTGGGACCAGAAGAGCCAGCAGGACCAAACAGAACAGACCCCAGATAACGTTCTCATTCTCCTTCCTGCTGGCCTGGCCTGTTCCAAGCTTTTTGAGTCAGTGTTGCTCTATTCGACTGGGTCACTGTAAGCCCTCAAAAAAGCGAGGTTTGTCCTGGATTATGTTCCGACCTGAATTCACCTTGCTCAGTGATATGCATTGGTATCTGGGCACAGGAGTTGAAAAACACTGACCAGTAAAGTTGATGATGGGGGTAGACATAGTTACACCATTTCAAAGCCATCAAGTCTAAAACAACCACAGCAAAAACACTAAAAAAAATCCTTAGGTGTTGTTTCCCTCTCCTTAATGCCAATGAGAGGTTTTTCTGTACTGCACGAAGGACACCCATCTATTTATTTATTTATTTATTTATTTATTTATTTATTTATGTATGAGATGGAGTCTTGCTCTGTCACTCAGGCTGGAGTACAGTAACACGATCTCAGCTTACTGCAGCCTCTGCCTCCCGGGTTCAAGTGATTCTCGTGCCTCAGCCTCCCGAGTAGCTGGGATTACAGGTGCCTACCACTAATCCTGGTTAATTTTTGTATTTTTAGTAGAGACGGGGTTTTGCCATGTTGGCCAGGCTGGTCTTGAACTCTTGACCTCAGGTGATCCACCCGCCTCAGCCTCCCAAAATGCCTGGGGTTAGAGGCGTGAGTCACCACTCCCAGTCTAGATCCATCTATTTTGAGCTAAAAATTAATCTTCTGGTTTAATGTAGGATTTTATGAAAATAAATTTATCCATTAGAAAAGCCTTGCTTGTCCTACAAAAACATTTTAAGGCATGCGTTTTGGGAGCACATGGCAAGTTCCAATCATACAAAAGGCACATGGTAAAAAACAAAGCTCTTTCTCATCCTTTCTAGGTTTTATTCCTTAGAGACACTCACTGATCCCACTTTCTTGGCTACTCTTCGAAAAATGTTTTGTACTCATACCAAATACTAGCTCATACGTATATAGGCATCCCCTCATAAAACCGGTTGTTTCCAGCCTTTTTGCTATTATAAAAAATGCTCTAATGAACATATATACATATACATACCTGTACCTGTGTCTCTGAACCATGGGGCAGTATATCTGAAGGAGAAATTTTGGGAAGTAAGGTTCCTGGCTCAATGGGTTTTGACAGATAGTCCAAATTGCCCCCAAGGGCTTGTGCCAGTTTGCCACTCATCAATGGTGTGAAAGTCATTTTGCTGTATGTTCTTATTGTTTCTAAAAGCATTTTGTTTTTTGAGATGGAGTTTTACACTGTTGCCCAGGCTGGAGTGCAGTGGTGTGATCTTGGCTCACTGCAACCTCCCCCTCCCAGGTTCAAGTGGTTCTCCTGCCTCAGCCTCCCAAGTAGCTGGGATTACAGGCATGCACTACCACGCCCCACTAATTTTTGTATTTTTAGTAGAGATGGGGTTTCACCATATTGGCCAGGCTGGTCTCAAACTCCTGACCTCAGGTAATCCTCCTGCCTCGGCCTCCCAAAGCGCTGGGATTACAGGCATGAGCCACTGTGCTGGATCCTTTCTTTTTTTTTTTTTTTTTTGAGTCAGGGTCTCGCTTTGACACCCAGGATGGAGTGCAACGGTATGATCAAGGCTCACTGCAGCCTTGAACTTCTGGACTCAAGCAATCCTCCTACCTCAGTCTCCCAGGTAGCTGGGACTACAAGTGCATGCCACCACACCCAGCTAATTTCTAAATTATTTTTAGAGATGGAGGTCTCACTAAGTTGCCCAGGCTGGTCTCCAACTCCTGTCTGGAACTCCTGGGCTCAAAGGATCCTCCCATTTTAGCTTCCCAAAGTGCTGGGATTACAGGAATGAGCCACCACACCTGGCCCTCTAAAAGCTTTTCTGTTGATTTTGTGTGTTTTTCATGATGTATAATAGTCATCTGCAGGTCAAGATAATTTTACCTCCTTATTTTCTATTTTAATACCTCTATTTCTTTCTTTTGCGTTAGTAATTCTAGAGCAATTTAACCAATAACCCATTCTCACGAATGGGTATCTTTGTCTTTTTCCTGCCTCTAATGGAAAAGCTTCCATTATTTCCCCATTAAGCATAAAAATTAAAAAAATAATTTTTTCTTTACTGAAATTTCTTTTTAAAGAATCAGGAATAAAATGTTAAGTTTTATCAAATGCCGTTTTGGAATCTATATAAATTATTCTGTTAAAAATCATTTGTTACATTAATTTAAGACTGTCCAGGAAATCTAGGACTTTCGATTGCCTTGAATCTGTCAAAAAGTGTTATGGCTACAACATTATTTTTAATATGAAAAAACCCTAGAAACTGTGAAAATGTCTCACACTAGGGAAATGGTTATAGCACTTTCATGTAGTGAAAAACTATGCAGCTCTTATAAAAAATAATGGAGTAGATTATATATGCCAAGATGAATCAATCTGAGACCTGAGGTCAAGTAAAAATGGCAAGTGCAATACAATGTGTGTTCTTATTTGTGTAAACAAAAAGGGACATCACATGCAAATATGCATGTATATACAAAGAAACATTCCAGAAGGATAGAGGTCGAGATCTGAGACAATTTACTGTGTCCGGATTTAAAAAAATCTTGTGCAATTATTCCTTTTCCAATGAAAAAAAGAATAACAAAAAAAGAAATGTAATCATTACATGGATGCCATAATCCCAGCACTTTGGGAGGCCGAGGCAAGAAGATTGCTTGAGCCCAGGAGTTCAAGACCAGCCCGGGCAACATGGCAAAATCTGATCTCCACTGGGCGTGGTGGTGTGAGCCTGTAGTCCCAGCTACTCAGGAGGCTGAGGTAGGAGGATCACATGAGTCTGGGAGGTTGAGGCTACAGTGAGCTGTGATCGGATCTGGTGACAGAGTGAGACTCTGCCTCAAAACAAAACAAAACAAAACAAAGTAATGATTAAAGTTTTTTTTGTTGTTGTTGTTCACGTTAAACGTTTACATGCCAGTAACTAAAAGGGGAAAACAAGCAATATTCAACACAACTAATTATGGGTAAAATTTTCGTTCTTTGGTGTGGCTTTCTTGTTTTGTTTTTCATTTTGTCCCTGAGGTGGGAACCTCATCCTTTTGTCCTAGTGCTAGCTCTAAGATGAATCACCAGATTCTGGAATTTTCCCCATACCTTTCTGTAGTAGGAGCTTATCCCAGCTGAGCTGGCCAGCTGAGCTTGCATCTGGAGTCATGTAGAGCTTTCATAGTAATTGTTCTCCGAATAGACTTCCCAACTCAAAACTTAATAGCAAATGGAAATTTCTTTGGTCTTGTACTGATACTCTTTCAGCCTGGGTGAACAATAGGGAAATGATTTACTAAATTAGGGCCAACAATATGCTGATATACCCTTTGTAAAAAATTGTTATTATGAAACTTATAGGAGAAAATACCTGCCATAATCATATGTGAAAGCAGCAGATGAACAGATCACATATACATTATGAATCTAATTTTGCAGAAACAAAAGGGGGACATATTGATCAGCTAGCTTTTAGAGTGATCTGGTAAATTGGGTATTTGGGTTTTTCCCAAACATTGTCTTAATTTTGGCATTACATGAATGTATTTTATTAAAAAGTTAAAAAGGAAGCAGTGAAAATTGTGAGATCATAATATGAAAAAAGAAAATATATTTTCTTGTTTCCCTTTAATGTCCTGATATGAAGAAAGGAAGTACCCAGGCTCAAGGTCACGCATAGCTAAGAAATTCAAGACAGGACCATAGTGCAGGGATGACTCCTTGATTGCACTTCTGGGCACACAAACGGGGATTCTGCTGTGGCAAGGTTGGGCACAAGTACGAGTATAAAATCCCATTATGGAGGGATTCCACTTGGAACTTCCTAATGGATGGCGGCCACCATGGTTTGAGTTTACATCAGCGTGACTGGCCCTGCTGCTCATTCATCATTTGTAAGTGCTCTGCCTCACTGTGTCCTGATACAAGACCCAATTATTCTCTAGGTTGATATAAATTATTTGCTGTTGGAGGACAATGGTTTAGCAACTTAGCGAAAGCTTTAGAAATTTCTCCTTGAATGTCCAAAGAGCTTGGACTCTGGGAAATCTGACTGAGTCCAAGTCCCATTGTTGGGAGGAGATTTACCTCTTTTCATTCCCTTACACATTTTGTCCCTCAGCTAATATGGTAACCAGCACTGCTCTCTGCTCATTAATTGCCAGGCATATCAGGTAAGGCCCAGTCTTCCTCAATTTCTTTCTTCCTATTCTAAAATAAATAATGCCCAGGGGTTATTCTATTTCTGCCTCTTTCCAGGTATGACTTTGTCTATGTAGGTAGATAAAGCACTATCATCCTTTTGGCTAGTGCTAAACTACTCTGCTGCTTTGCTGACTGCTGCAGAAGCCTTGCCTTGACTAGAATACATCCTCTTGTCTCTCCTTTACAGTGTCCTTTGGGAAAAGTGGATCTTCATAAGATGATGCTCGAAACCTTCCTACTTTGGTCAGTTCGGAGAACGACTAGATGGGGAGAGAAGTCATCAACTCTGAGGTTTTGTGAATTAGCAGCTGAGAGATTACTTATATTGCAGGGAAAAGTAAAACCATGAAGTTTGAATTGGAAAAAGAGCAGAACTTTGGGAAAATGTGATATGTAGGGACATTTTTTGCAACCAACTTTTAGTCACATAATAAACCTTCAGCAAAAAGCTGAGAATAGCAATGAAAGGCATCAATGGAGAAATTCCAGGAAATGGTTGGCAAGGAAAAATCTCAGTAACAGCAATAAAGAGCACCTGTCTGAAACATGAAAAATCTGAGTTTTCTTCTTTTTTTTTTGCTCGGGAGAAAGGAATTATAAAATTAAACCAGTTATGCAGGGCTCGGTGGCTCATGCCTGTAATCCCAGCACTTTGGGAGGCCCAGGTGGGCAGATCATGTGAGGTCAAGAGTTCGAGATCAGCCTGGCCAACATGGTGAAGCCCTGTCTGTACTACAAATACAAAAATTAGCCAGGCATGGTGGTATGTGCCTGTAGTCCCAGCTATTTGGGAGGCTGAGGCATGAGAATGGCTTGAACCTGGGTGATGGAGGTTGCAGTGACCCAAGATTGTACCACTGCACTCCAGCCTGGGAGACAGAGCTGAGATTCTGTCTCAAAAAAAAAAAAAAAAAAAAAAAAAAAAAAAAGGTCGTGGAAAAGTTGTATATAAACTTTATAAACTTTATTTCTCAATGTAAGCTCCATCAAATTCAAGACCCCTTTGTAAGTGATGACACCAGCCATTTAGTCCATCTCTAAAGAACCGAGGAGCCTGGGAATTTAACCATTTCAATATTGTCTTTTTTTTACATTATCAACTGAAGAAAAATGGATGCCCTTTAAATCTGTATTTATTTAATTTTTTTTTTGAGACAGGGTCTCACTCTGTCGGCTGGGCTGGAGTGCTGTGGCATGATCTCTGCTCACTGCAACCTCTGCCTTCCGGGCTCAGGTGATTCTCCCACTTCAGTCTCCTGAATTGCTGGGACTACAGGCTACCACCACCACATCCAGCTAATGTTTTTGGTATTTTTTATAGAGTTGGGGTTCCATCACATTGCCTAAGCTAGTCTCAGATTCCTGGACTCAAGCAATCCACCTGCCTTGGTCTCCTAAAGTGCTGGGATCACAGCATAAGCCACCACACCTGGTCTAAAATTTTTCTTAAGATTAGAAAATTAAGAAGTCAGAAGGAGCCAAATCAGGACTGTAAGATGGATGTCTTATAATTTCTCATTGAAACTCTAGAAAAATTGCCCTTGTTTGATGGGAGGAATGAGCAGGAGCATTGTTTTGGTGGAGAAGGACTCTCTGGTGACACTTTTCTGGGTGTTTTTCTGTGGAAGCTTTGGCTAACTTTCTCAAAATACTCTCATAATAAGCAGATGTTATCATTCTTTGGCCCTCCAGAAAGTCAACAAGCAAAATGCCTTGAGCGTCCCAAAAAACTGTTGCCATGACCTCTGCTCTTGACTGATCCGCTTTCGCTTTGACTAGACTTGTGTCTCTTGGTAGTCATTGCTTTGATCGTACTTTGTCTTCAAGATCATACTGGTAAAGCCATGTTTCATCTCCGGTTACAATTCTTCAAAGAAATTCTTCAGGATCTTGGCCCCACTTGTTTAAATTTCTGTTGAAAGCTCTGCTCTTGTCTGCAGCTGATCTGGGTGCAATGGTTTCGGCATCCATTGAATGGGAAGTTTGCTCAACTTTAAGTTTTCATTTAGAATTTTGTAAGCTGAACCAGTTGAGATAGCGTTGATTATTGTTTCTGCAGTTAATTGTCAGTCCTCTTTTATTAGGCACAAACAAGATGAATTTTTTTTTTTTTTTTGAAAATTGACGTGGATGATCTGCTGCTGCGGGCTACACCTTCAACATCATCTCATCCCTTCTTAAAACAAGGCTGGGTGTTGTGGCTTGTGTTTGTAATCCCAGCACTTTGGGAGGCTGAGGCAGGAGGATTGCTTGAGCCCAGTAGTTCGAGACCAACCTGGCCAACATAGCGAGACCCCCCTCTCTACAAATTAAAAAACAAACAAACAAACAAAAAACTAAGTTATCTATTTGAAAACTACTGATTTCTTTGGAGGCATTATTTCCATATACTTTTTGTAAAGCATCATTGATCTCGCCATTCTTCCACCCAAGCTTCATCATAAATTTGATATTTGTCCTTGCTTCAGTTTTAGCAGAATTCATGTTGCTCTGACAGAGGCTCTTTTCAAACTTATGTCTTATTCTTCTTAGTGCCTTAAACTAGATCCACTCAGACACATAACAAGTTAGTACCAGTTTATTTTTGAAATATATGCATAGTTTTTTCATAATATGCATTTTCCATGAACTTTTTGCGGCGAGGAGACAGGGTCTTGCTCTGTCATCCAGGCTATAGTGCAGTGGCATGATCATAGTTCACTGTAGCCTCAAGCTCCTTGGTTCAAGGGATCCCCCTGCCTCAGCCTCCCAAGTAGCTGAGACTATGGGAATATATCACCATGCCAGGCTAAGTTTTGAATTTTCATAGAGACAGGCCTTCCTTATGTTGCCCAGGCTAGTCTCAAACTTCTGGGCTCAAGTGATCCTCCTGCCTTGGCCTCCCAAACTGCTGGGATTACAGACGTGCACCACCATGTCTGGCCCCTATGAGCTTTTTGAAGACCCTGTGTGTGTGTGTGTGTGTGTGTGTGAGAGAGAGAGCTAGAGAGAGGGGGGTATTTTTTATTTTATTCTGGAAAAAAAAATTTAAACAAAAACTTAAAATCATTAAATAAGGAGTTAGAACCATTCAAGGCACATGAATCATACCCCTGAAATCAAATTACCGGTCTCCAGGAAACGGAAGAATCCACCAGGTGCCTGGGGATAAATTGTGATTTGGGGCTTTGGGCATCAGGTTTCCCATTTGTCAAAGGAGCAGGCTGTTTCCAGGCATCTCTAAGGCCTTCTCAATTCTAGCCAAAGGACATTCTTTAGTTAGTTATGGTGCCAGTATGTGGCAGAAGTGCCATCACCAAGCTCTGTAGGGGTTTTAACCAGTGCTCCAAGTGGTCCTAACAGAGTGGGTGGGGGTGTGAGCATGAGCGCAGCACCTGGTCATGCTCCTCAGTGTGTTCTCTTTCCTACCTTCCCTTCCAGAGTGCCTGACTTCCCCCATAGCTTTGAGGCTATGCCCACGTTTTACAAAATTCTTCACATTTCATGAGCTGTCTTTAAGGTCCATATGAGACAACTTAGTGACTGAATAGAGGCACGTTTCCACTTAACATCTGGGCATTTTCCATTTGTCTGTTTGTCCCATGATGCTTTTGAGCAATGGCCAGACTCAGATGAGTTTTGGTACTTGTGGTGGACATCTGTTTTGGTCTGACCAACATCCCTTTCCCTGCCATTGGAAAACAGCAGCCAGCTTTTCCTTTGGGGGAACTACCCTGACTCCACTGCCCGCAGTCTTGAGGGAACTGTCAATCAAGGAGCCTTGGGTAGGTGAGATCTGAGACCCATGGCAGGCCGATCAGACTCTTCAGGGAATTTGATCATGAGTGGAATTCAGAAAAATAATTCAAGTCCAACAAAGCATCATTAATTCCTGTTACGTCAAGTAGCACAGTGATGAGACTGCAATGGACTGAATGTGTCCTCCTCAAATTTGTATGTTGAAAGACTAACCCACGGTGTGATGGTGTTAGGGTGGGGGCTGTGGGAGGTGATTAAGTTGTTAAGGTGGAGACTTTTTTTTTTTTTTTCTGTCACCCAGGCTGGAGTGCAGTGGCACAATCTTGGTTCACTACAAACTCCACCTCCTGGGTTCAAGTGATTTTCCTGCCTTAGCCTCGCAAGTAACTGGGATTACAGGCGTGCACCATCACACCTGGCTAATTTTTGTATTTTTAGTAGAGATGGGGTTTTGCCATGTTAGCCAGGTGGGTCTCTAACTCCTGTACTCAGGTGATAGGTGGAGGCCTCTTGAATGGGATTAGTACTGTAACAAAAGGGACCCCAGAGAGCTCTCTTGTTCTTTTCTGCCATGTGAAGACTCAAGAAGTAACCCAGATTCTCAACCTAGAAGAGGGTCTTTGCCAGAACCTGATCATGCTGGCACCCTCACCTTGGAGCTCCAGCCTCTGGAGTTGTGAGAAGTGAATTTCTGTTGTTTCTAAGCCACCTCGCTTCCTGTACTTTGTTAGAGCAGCCCCAGCTAAGACAGAGGCAGAGTAGCCTTTGGAGTGTGGCCTGTGGAGCTGGATTGGGCTGGATTGAGCCAGAGATCCACTTACTAAAGAAACAGCCACTTACTAAAAAAGCCCTGGGGCAACCTTATTAACCTCCTGTGCCTCAGTTTCCTCAGACTGTAAAAGGGAATACTAGTCCTTCCTTCATAGAGTTTCTTGTGACATGATAGTGCAGGTGTATTAGTCAGGGCTCTTAAATAGGATCCATTCAGAGCATTTTAAGCAGAACCAAATTGATGCATGGATCTAGCAACATAAAAACCAGTGAAAGGCTAGAGAAGCTGGTCCCAGGCTGCAGAAATGGGTTCTGGAGTACGCTTCCCAACTGGCCTGCTGGGATCTGCCTCCTTTGCCATCATTGGGAAGGAAGATTGTAGACCATCACAGGACAATTGACCTCAAGAATGCAATGCCATAGCTGTGATTCAGGGACCAGGAAGCTACTTGGCTGCTACTTAACCACCTCTCATCACTCAAGAAGTTGGAGACTGGGCCAGGCATGTAATCCCCTGGGCTCACACCTGTAATCCCAGCACTTTGGGAGGCCAAGGCGGGATCATGTGAGGTCGGGAGCTTGAGACTAGTCTGACTAACTTGGAGAAATCCCATCTCTACTAAAAATACAGAATTAGCCAGGCGTGGTGGTACATGCCTGTAATCCTAGCTACTCAGGAGGCTGAGGCAGGAGAACCGGTTGAACCTGGGAGGTGGAAGTTGCGGTGAGCCGAGATTGCACCATTGTGTATCAAGATTATGGGGGCTCACTTGTTAGTGCTGAAACAATGGTAAAAGTGCTTGCATTTGTAAACAAGTGATGCATCTCGCAGGGAGTGATCTAACTCTGAGGACCCTCTCAGCTTTATAATTTTATAATTCCCAAGTCACATGCAAAAGTCAGTTCCATTAACTTGTAATTACGCATCATATCTTTTGTGATTATAAAGAGGGAGGATTGCAATTCATGGGCCCTCCAGCAGACTAGAAGCATTACCTGCATCTTACTGACACCCTTTCAAGGAGTTACTGCCTCATTTCAATGCAGTTATAATAGTGTAATTCACTTTTGTGATACTGGCCTGGTAAACTGGAGTTGGCACCAGGCAGTTGGCAGTGTGATCACATATGCTGTTGAGGCTGTCACTGAGTCAAAGGAGAAGCATTGGGACCCCAGCAACATGAGTCTGGCAGGGAGAAGGGAGAGAAGGAGGATGAGGAAGCTGGTGCTGACTGGGACCTCACAGTCAGGTGTCAGCTGTGAGAGAGAGTTGGGAGACTCACCTGCCCTGCAGAAGGCTGGAGGTCGGAGTGGGGTGGGATGAGGAATACTTTGGGTTCAAAGATGGCAATGTCAGCTGCAACTCCAGCTTCCATTCCTAACAGGAGAGCTGACCTAACAGCAGAACACTTCACAGGAAACTCAGGGGCTTGACAAGTGGAGATGAGTTCAGGAGTCTCGGTTCTTACCCAGTCGGCCTTCCCTAGTGAGGAGGGCCGGCTGGGCTGTGAGCAGAGGATCAAAAGGGCTGACAGAGCTAAGCCGGGCATCGGAGCCACTTGCTCCTTCACATCACCACTGGAATCTAGAATGGGTCCCAGCCAGGCGCGGTGGCTCACGCCTGTAATCCTAGCACTTTGGGATGCCGAGGTGGGTGGATTGCTTGAGCCCAGGAGTTTGAGACCAGCCTGGCCACCATGGTGAAACCCCGTTTCTACAAAAAATACAAAAATTAGCTGGGCTTGGTGGTACGCACCTGTAGCCCCAGCTACTCGGCAGGCTGAAGTGGGAAGGACTGCTTGAGATCAAAGCTGCAGTGAGCTGTGATTGCACCACTGCATTCCAGCCTGGGCAACAAGAGCAAGACCCTGTCTCAAAAACAAACAAACAAAAACAAAACAAAACAAAACAAAAAAACAACATCAAAACAAAGAACAGGTCCCAGTTACTCTGAGCAGAAATTCTACTAAACAGCATTTCTTTCACTTGAATAGTACATAGACCTTGCTTTTTCTTAAATAAGAAAAGAAATTCTTACAAGCTAAATACTGGATTAAGCAGTTTTTATAACTACTTAAATATGTAAAAAATATAAAATGAAATCATATCATTTAAAATATGAAGTGATATATAATCATATATTATATATAAAATGATATAATAAAACAGTAGAGTGTTGCATTAAGAACACAATTTCTAGAGCAAGACCCACTTGGGTTTAAATCCTAGACCTGTCACTTACATGGTGTGTAACCTCAGGCAAGTTAATTTCTCCGTGCCTCAGTTTACGGACTGGTAAGACGCAGGAAATAGCATCTATCTCATAGGATTGTTTTGAGGATTAAAGAGTCAATCTATGAAAAAGGCTTAGCACAGTGCTTGGCATGTGGCAAGCACTGATTATTATCATAAAAACAAAGCTGATGTATGAATGAAGCCCAAACACAACTGCAAAACCAGTATTGTATAAGTAAAGCAACATTAGTTTAATATGACAGACGATGCTCTTGTCCTGAAACTAACGGTATAGTTATTGTCATTGGCCTTTGGGTTCAGTGCTAATGCAGAGAATACCTGTTAGCTTTGCCTTGTTTGCTAGCTCAGAATAATCTGACCTCATAGTTAATTAAAACTCTGGCCTTGAGCATTCCTGAAATGCCAATTTTAATGAAAGGCCACTTGATCACTCTGAGGGACTGTCTTGTTCACTCAAAAGTAAAGTTAGCATTGCCACATGCTGGAAATCTGCCTTAAAGAAGTGTCTAATTGCATAATTGCTAGAATGAGGAACAGAAAGGTTTTTCATTGTTCATGTACTACCACATTCACAACACACTTTTACAAGGTGGGAGGTACAGAACAGGGTCCATGAACATGAGAATGTTACTTTGATTGCTACAAGTTTCCTTTGAGCTTGGATAACAAAATGCTGGGCACTCTATTTAAATCATTTTGGATCCTTCATGGTTCATCACCTCATGATATAATTTGGCCTTCACTTGAAGAGAATGTTTATGAATATAAATATAGACTGTATATTATATGGTAGAGGCTAGGTATGGTGGTTCATGCCTATAATCCTAGCACTTTGGGAGGCCGAGGCGGGCGGATCACCTGAGGTCAGGAGTTCGAGACAGGCTTGGCCAACATGGTGAAATCCCATCTCTACTAAAAATATAAAAAAATTAGCCAGGTATGGTGGTGAGCACCTGTAATCCCAGCTACTTGGGAGGCTGAGGCAGGGAGAATTACTTGAACCTGGGAGGCAGAGGTTGCAGTGAGCTGAGATTGTGCCACTGCACTCCAGTCTGGGTGACAGAGCGAGACTCTATCTCAAAAATTAAAAAAAAAAATTATATAGCAGAATATCAATTTTTTTTTTTAAAAGATTACCATCAAAGTGGAAAAACCAAACCAAACCAAACCAACACTCTTGTGGAGAAATGGAGACCCCCAGGAATTCCAATCCTCTCTCATTTTGGTAACCCAGTGCCTGGCATATATACAGTGGGTGCTCAGTACATGTTTCTGAATGAGGGAAAGATTCGAATGAGGGAAGTGAAGGCAGTCACCCATTCCTGTGTGTTAAGTCAGTATGGTGGGGGCAGGTGAGATGCTGGGATCTAGAGGTATTGCGGACCCCCAGGGCTCACCGTGGTACTCCAGCTCTGGAGCACCTTCAGGGAACAATTAGGAGCAGGGATGGTTGGGCCTGGGATGTCATGTCGGGAAAGGATGACCTAATTATCCGCACAGTGGGTAGAGGGTAGGGCCGAGATTCCTGCCATTGGGATTGCACCAGAAACTGGGACTGCCCAGCCCTGCAGCTGGCCCTGTAGGTAAAAACAGATCTGGGCAAACCGGTCCAGTGTGGAGGCAGGGAATGAGATAACCTCCATCTGAAAAATGGGACGAATCACACCAGATACATTCGTATGAATACTGTCACTGCCTCTATTTTGCTCAAGTGGGGGAAAATTAATTTTAACTTGAAATTTAAGGCAAACAGTACCCAATACAATAACAAGTTTCTCCAATAGAACAAGGCGACCCACAGGTACAGCCATGTAGCCCAGTGTTATACAGATTCCCGGGCCCCAGGCCCAGGAGGTTAGGATTAAGTCTCTTTCAGAGCCCTGGTATCTGTAATTTCAACAAGCCCCAATCCCCCACCCCCACCCCCACCAGGTGATTCTGATGCAGGAGGGCTGCAGCCCTGCCTTAACGCTGATCCAGTTTCTTTAAAGACTCAACAGACGTGGCTGAGCTAAATAAGCTGCTGAGTTAATTAACGAAACAGCCAGACAATCTTTATTGATCTCCTCCCACGTGCAGGATTCTCTGCTGGGTCTTCGCAAAAGAGGCAATTGTCTCTCATCCTTCCTCACTTTCTGCCCCACATTCAGTACCTGCCATCTTTTTCAGGTAATTAAAACTTCCTCTTGTGCCCCAGTTTTACTCACTGGGCACCTGTATTGTTTCCCTCTGCCAGAATCCGCGTTGGTATTTGTCTCTTTGTTCCTCTGGAATCAGACTTCTAGGCTGCACCCAGGACTTCGGTCCTATCTGAGCTCTGCCCGTTTCCTGCTGTCGTACTTCCTGAAGCTACAGGGCTCAC
The DNA here is from genome assembly GCF_002776525.5 of Piliocolobus tephrosceles. Classification (NCBI taxonomy): domain Eukaryota; kingdom Metazoa; phylum Chordata; class Mammalia; order Primates; family Cercopithecidae; genus Piliocolobus; species Piliocolobus tephrosceles. The sequence goes on from NC_045441.1 coordinate 54,926,522, forward strand.
GCGGACTGGTGGCCCCTGCCTACCCTCAGTCCCGCTGTCTAAGCAGCCATACCAATGGGTGCAGGACCAATGGGTCCTCAGGGCACCATTCCTCTCCCTACCCTTGGCTGATTGGATAAGTTTGACCCCCAAAACATCCCGCCCTGGTCAGGCTGGAGGCGTGTGTTGCTGGGAGAGAGGAGCTGGTTCCTTCCTTGGGAATTTGGAAATTTGGAAATTTGGAGTCCAGCGATGGGTACTGAAAAAGCATGAGGAACTTAGGTGCTAGTTTCATAGTTTTGTTGGATTTATTACGTAGTTGTTAAAAATTAAGTTCCCGTAACAAGTAGTTTAAAGGAACATAATAAAAAGTACAGACATCAGAAAAGAGAATGGCTAGTTCTCAGCTGCATCAGTTCCGCTTTCCTGAGATCGGACTGTTTAGCTTAACCTGGGATTCTGAGCCTGTGGTCCTTTCCATAGGTCTTGTTTTTCCAAGGCAGTAGGTACTGGCAAGAATAGCTCAACTGCCTTCTCCGTACACTGTGTCCCTCCGCACCTGCCTGGACGACCCCTCGCCCCTGCCAGCACGCTCCAAATCATGTCATTTCTCTAACTGGGATGGAGTTTACTCCCCTGTGTGGGATGTGGCCCCAGGGCCTTGGGCACCCTCATTTGGGCTTGAGCCCATCCCATGGCCAGTCATGCTCACGATGTGGCCTAATTTTGTGCTCGTAAAAAGTTAAGTTTTAATGTCTTAATTTTTAAAATACATTTTAAATGTCATTTTAAAGAGACTGTGGGGCGGGGGGCAGGGGTCTCACTATATTGCCCAGGCTGGTGTTGAACTCCCAGACTCAAGTGATCTTCCCTGCTCCACCTCCCAAAGTGCGGGATTACAGGCAGGAACCACTGCAGTGGGCGCCTTAAGTTTTAATTTCTGATCTGTTCTTATATTTCGCAAAAGCAATTTCACTTCCTAAGTTTTTAAAAGACTGGGACCATAAATATGAAACTTCTCCGTTTCTGTTCATTAGACAAACTTCAGAATTACCCCTGGAAATAAGTGTGATTTAAGAGGAAATGACATTTTTCCTTTTCAGAATGCTGAAATTTTTACTTGAAGTCCTGATTATATGGAAATTCCTGCATAACTTTTGGTGGCGGGGTGGAGTAGAAAAGAAAAGGGTCCCCTAATAGATTTGACGTAAAAATTGCTAACCTTTATTCTTTCTATACCCTGCTATTATAGAGTGACGATCCATAAAATTATACTTCCTGTCAATGTGCAGGCAGTGCCTGTCAGATTTCACACTCCTAGAAGTCATTAGCCGGGCGCAGTGGCTCACACCTGTAATCCCAGCACTTTGGGAGGCCGAGGCAGGTGGATCACCAGGTCAGAAGTTCGAGACCAGCCTGGCCAATATGGTGAAACCCCGTTTCTACTAAAAATACAAAAATTAGCCAGGCATGGTGGTATGTGCCTAGTCCCGGCTACTCAGGAGGCTGAGGCAGAAGAATCACTTGAACCTGGGAGGCAGAGGTTGAAGTGAGCCGAGATTGTGCCACTGCACTCCAGCCTGGGTGACAGAGTGAGACTCAGTCTCAAAACAAACAAACATACACACACATAAAACAGGAAGTCATTGTTGATATGTGATTAGTGTGTACCTGTTTTTCATTCTAGGATCTATCTTTTCCTTCTTTTTTCTCCTTTGCCTTTCCCTTGTGTGTTCCTCTCTTCAGCAGTTGAACAAGGTTGTTATTGAACAGCATCTTTTTTTTTTTTTTTCTTTTCTTTTGAGACAGAGTCTCACTCTGTAGCCCAGGCTGGAGTGCAGTGGTGCGATCCCAGCTCACTGCAACCTCTGCCTCCCGGGTTCAAACGATTCTCCTACCTCAGCCACCTGAGTAGCTGGGACTACAGGCGTGCATCACCATGCCCAGCTAATTTTTTTTTTGTATTTTTTAGTAGAGACGGGGTTTCACCATATTGATCAGGCTGGTCTCGAACTCCTGATTTTGTGATCAGCCCACCTCAGCCTCCCAAAGTGTTGGGATTACAGGTGTGAGCCACTGCACCTGGCCGAAACAGCATCTTACCTTAGGGTCAGACTTTGCATCTGCAGTGGCTGCTATTACATCACTGTGGCCTTTACTGGTCTCTCTGAGTTCTCTCCAGTTGAAAGGCAAAATTGTTCAAGAGCCCATGCACTTGCTGTCTGGGACAACCATCCAGCCCTGGGACTTCTGCTTTTGCTGGAGCTGGAAGATGGCACCAGTGATGATGTTTGAGTGTGTTCTTGTTAGTATGTTGGAATATAAGACACATTTCTTGGCTGGGCATATGACTCATGCTTGTAATCCTAGCATTTTGGAAGGCTGAGGCAGGAGGATCGCTTGAGGCCAGGAGTTCAAGACCAGCCTGGGCAACATAGGGAGACGATGTCTCTACAAAAAATAAAAATTATTAGCTGGGCAGGGTGGTACACATCTGTAGTCCCAGCTACCTGGGAGGCTGAAACAGGCACGTTGATTTAGCCTGGGAGGTCAAGGCTGCAGAGAGCTGTAATTGTGCCACAGCACTCCAGCCTGAGTGACAAGTAAGACTGTCTCAAAAAAAAAAAAAAGATAAGAAACATTTATTGACAGTGGCCTAACCGTAAGACTCTGTGCTGGGTGCTATAAATAGGTGAAGGATAACTTTTCCTTACAATAATAAAAGAGAAAACCAATTTATAAAAATAATATAACCCAATGCCCAGTGAAGGAAGTCCCATGCACTCTAGTTACCAAATCTCATGACATGTGTAAGGGAAGAAATTATTAGGATGACTTCTGTAGGGTACAAAATTCTCAAGCTGGCAGAAAGTTTGGAGATTATTCCATATATGGACTTTGCAACCCACCCTAAGCACTAAATTTTACACTGAGACCCAGTACACATGGACATAGATATGTAGCTGAAACACATTTTACAAACAATATTTCCTTGCCATGTGCAATGCCCTCTCACATATTCTGTTTTATTCTATTATTTTAAAATGCTGTTTGCAAGCCTCTACATTGATTTCCTGGCCCATGAAAATCAAACTGTTGTCTGGAGTTTGAAAACACTGATTTGGTGGCTAACACGGTGAAACCCCGTCTCTACTAAAAAATACAAAAAAAAAAAACTAGCCGGGCGAGATGGCGGGCGCCTGTAGTCCCAGCTACTCGGGAGGCTGAGGCAGGAGAATGGCGTAAACCCGGGAGGCGGAGCTTGCAGTGAGCCGAGATCGCGCCACTGCACTCCAGCCTGGGTGACAGAGCGAGACTCCGTCTCAAAAAAAAAAAAAAAAGAAAACACTGATTTGGTGCAGCTCCTCACCTACACGTTATAGCTCTGAGGCCCAGGGAGGCAGTGCGACATAGCTCAAGCTTCACGCCACAGTAGGGGCCCAGAGCTTACCGCCATTTTCTTCTCTTACCATGTTGGGTCACAAGCTTGGGAAAGTTCTTGGAGGTGAACACCAGACAAGTAGAACAAAATAACCTAATGGCTGATGTCAGGATTCCTGGTTTCCATTCTCAATGGGCAGTTGAAATATATCTTATGGCCACATGTGGGCTTCCTTTTCCTCTGACCAATGGTTTGTTCTGGTTTGCCTGGAACTGAGAGGTTTCCTGGGATGTGGGGCTGCCAGTGCTAAAACCAGGACAGTTCCATGCAACTGGGACAGTTAGAAGACATTTACGCCCTACTACCCATGGTAAATGAGGGAATACCATTTGACCTCCATGTGCAAACAGCCATAGGCACAAACAGCTATGATTTTGATCTTTGGTATGTATTTTGACAACCACTGGGGAATGAATTGTCTCTGCAAGACAATACAAGCCCAGTGACATAGACTCATTCCTGTGTGTACCACTCTTCCCTGTGCTACCAGAAAACTCCACTTCGACCCTTCTCTACAATATTTTCCAGCATTGGCTTAGAAGTATTGGCCTAGGAATCCTTCTGGTTGCTTCTGGTTGTCTTAATAGGCTATAGATGTTCTGCCTCCTCCTCTCAACCCCAAGGTTGTAGGTATTCTCCCTCCTCCCCTACCCAGGTTCAGTAACTTGCCCAAGGTTGTAGATATTCTCATGCAATGAATGAGTCCAGTGAAAAGGACTGCTTGTAAGAAATGTTAAGAAATGATGACTCGGCCAGGCACAGTGGCTCACGTCTGTAATCCCAGCACTTCGGGAGGCTGAGGCAGGTGGATCACAAGGTCGAGAGTTGGAGACCAGCCTGGCCAACATGGTGAAACCCCATCTCTACTAAAAAATACAAAAATTAGCTGGGTGTGGTGATGGGTGCCTGTAATCCCAGCTACTCGGAAGGCTAAGGCAGGAGAATTGCTTGAGCCCGGGCGGCAGAGGTTGCAGTGAGCTGAGATCACACCATTGCACTCCAGCCTGGGTGACAAAGCAAGACTCCGTCTCAGAAACAAAAAAAAAACCCCAAAAAACAAAACAAAACAACAGCAACAAAAAAAAAAACAATGACTCTAAGGGTAACAACAAAGAACAAAGATATTTGATTTGGATTTAAGATCTCACATTTCTTGTGGCCTTTTCATTTCCTGTTTTCTTGCTTTGCTCTGCTGGTTTAGCCTTTGCATATGATGAGGAGGTTTCACTCACTGCAATGTCACCTAGTTGAAAGATGACTTCTCTTTTCCTGATACAATAGAGGAATATTGATACATTTTTATTATTGACTATTTAAAAATATGTCTTAATTATTGAGTGCTAAACTGTATATATATATATATATTTTTTTTTTTTTTTTTGAGACAAAGTCTTGCGTTGGAGTGCACTGGCACGATCTTGGCTCACTGCAAACTCTGCCTTTTAGGTTCAAGCGATTCCTCTGCCTCAGCCTCCTGAATGACTGGGATTACAGGTGTGCACCACCGTGCCTGGCTAATTTTTGTATTTTTAGTAGAGAAGGAGTTTCACCATGTTGGCCAGGCTGGTTTCCCAAAACGCTGGGATTATAGGTGTGAGCCACCATGCCCGGCCCTCAGTATTGTATCTTGTATCCTTTGAGGTTATTTGAACCATGGGTCAGGCCAAGGCGGGGGCAGATACGAATGCAAATGAGGCACTATTACGCTAGATACATTGTAAATGCGGATCCTAATGTACAGGTGTTAGACATAATTATGCGTATGATGCGTTCTTCTTGTTTTGTCCCCTCTGTGGAGTGGACAGATTTACTAAATCAACACTCAAAAATCATTTCTGGAACTATTTCTCTGGATTTGCTGTTAGAGCCAGTGTAAAAGCCATGTAAGAAAATTAATTCTTATTACATAGCAATCATGTTTGCCTTTTGGTTTATAATCTGGGATTCTCAATCACCAACCAGTTCCTAATGCCCTTTAGTTATCTACAAGAATCAAATTTACCCTCCAAATGTGAAGATTTGCCACTATAGCAGATATTAAAAAGCACAGGCCTCAGGTTCTGTGTAGTGTTTTTAAAGAGGAATTTTAAAATGCTTTGAGCAATGATATCATTGTTGGAACAAAGATGTAGCCTCCTGAGGTTTGTACTAATGAGGATGTGTAAGTTCTGATGTATTTGTTTAAAAATCTGTCACAGAACTTTAGAGTTTCTTTCCCTATAGACGCAATACTACAAATAACTTGAATTGTGTGTCAGTTTGCTGTTGTTTGCATGCATAGCCTGCGGAAATATGTGAGTGGCTTTCTAAATGATTCTTAATGGAGCATGAACATTTTTCATAACTCAAAATCATCATATCATGTGTTTCACTGGATTTATCTTTTAATGACATGAAAGTGTTACGTCAATCTTTTTTTCTTTTCTTTCTTTTTTTTTTTTTTTTGAGATGGAGTCTTGCTCTGTCGCCTGGGCTGGAGTGCAGTGGCATGATTTTGGCTCACTGCAACCTCCGCCTCCTGGGTACAAGCAATTCTCCTGCCTCAGCCTCCCGAGTAGCTGGGACTACAGGGGCGCACCATCAGGCCCAGATAATTTTTGTATTTTTAGTAGAGACGGGGTTTCACCATGTTGGCCAGGATGGTCTCCATCTCTTGACCTTGTGATCCGTCTGCCTCGGCCCCGCAAAGTGCTGGGATTACAGGTGTGAGCCACCATGCCCAGTTATGTCAATCTTTGGACTTGCTTCTGGACATTGGGCCAGATTTGAGCAAATAATTTATTGTGCCATGGAATAAATCTTTACTGAGCACTTACTATGTGCTTGGCTATATGGGAATAATGATTTGAATGTCACTGTGGTTCTAATGAGTTAGATTTTCCATTGTATTTGAGGATTTCCTCTGATGTCAAGTATGGAAAGAAATTCAAGCATTGTGAACACCATGCGAAAGAGAACAAAAAAAAATCCCCACAAGTCCTCTGTAAAATGAAACCTTGCTTCTCCCAGCAGGCAGGATCATTCTCAGATGACATGGGGTATACTTTTCTTCCTTGAACTCCACTAATCAAAGCATTAACTCACCTTGAACAAGCTTCACCTGGTTAAAATGCCTTTCATCTCAGATGCCGAGGCTCTCCATAAACAGCAATTATGTTTCATAATGTCCTCGTTAGTCCCATTTGATGGACAAGAAAAGTGAGGTGAAGCAAGAGTCCACGACTTCCCGAGGAGCCCCCGGGGAGGAATGATGCCCATGGCCTGCTGAGCCAAGTTGCTCAGTCTGCTCCAGTGTAACAGCTCGGTGAATACAATACTCCAGTTTCTTGATTTGATTTTCTGGTCACCTGGGTTCACAAAGTGAGCTTTTTATCATCCACCTTAGGGAACAGTAGGGAACTGTTATGAGATCCTGGAAATCTTTCCCCAAACATTCCCTTTCTCTTTGTATGTAAGACATTGAAAAATTGCTCTGGCCTCTTTTGAAATGAGAATAGAAAGATACACAGGCCATATTTTCAGAACCCCAAATTGGGACACCTAGTATGAAAAATTATAAGTTAATTTATATGAACAATGAAAGAGAAACTCAAGATTAAGATTGTAGTGGAGAATCCTGAACACTCAGCAACCCTGGGCATGGGAATATAAGTGTCTTTAAGAGGGTTATAATAATAGATGATATTTTAGATCTACTGATGTGAACAATACTGCATCCCAGCAAAAGTTGGTGGTGATATGGGACGGGGAATAGAAACATGGTGACCTTCAAAATTTAGACAAAGAGAAGGAATTTGAATACAAATTCATGATACTCGATGATGGAAACGAGAGGGAGGTTGGATAATCAGGTTAAGGATGCAAGGACTTTAAGCAAGTATATATAGTAAGGTCATTTTTTGCTGTGGATGGTTAAAGATTTTCTGAGTTTCAGCTATCATCAATGCTCAAACATAATTTAACCATCACTTTTTCTTCACTTTTGGGTGTTTTGGAAGCCATTGTGATCATACAGACATACATGCTTTTGGAAAGAACATTTTATTTGGCTCCCCTTTCTTGGAGGCCCTCTAGTTTCTTCTTTAACTGAGGTGGTCTCACTGCAAACTACCACACTTCCCAGAAGAAAATAGTCAAGATGCTTTGGGGTAAGGAGTTGGGGGGAATGGGTAAAGAAAGGTGGAGGAAGAAAGGCAGACAAAGAAAGGGGAATGGTGAAGAGGGGGTCTAGGGAAGAACTGTAGGATCAGCACAGCCATCATTAATTGCTCCTTTAAGGGAAGCAACTACAGATCCGCCTAAGAATATGTTGGGAGGTGCTCTCCTAATATGCCCAAGAGAATAGAACTGCTTTGGGATATGTGAGTTATTGTAGTCGTAACAATGATGATGGTAAGGTAAAAACTCTGATAGTAATATCTACCTTTTTTTTTTTTTTTTGAGATGGAATCTCACTCTATCACCCAGGCTGGAATGCAGTGGTTTGATCCCGGGAAGCAGAGATTGCAGTGACCTGAGATCACGCCACACGCCACTGCACTCCAGCCTGGGCGACAGAGCAAGACTCCAAAAACAGACAAACAAAACACACACACACACACACACACACACACACACACAACAAAACAAAAAAACACAGTACTTGGCTTTGGAGGAAGTAGACTGAAGGGAATATTATTTAAATGGACTTTTAAAAAAACATACATTGGAATATATATACACATGCAAGGGTGTATTTTTTTAAAAAACATACAATGGAATATTGTATAACAATGAGTAGGAACAATCTATTGCTTCTCACAACAACATGGATATTTCTCCGAGAAATATGCTGGGTAAAAAAAGCCAGACACTAGGAGTACCTACTGCAAGATTCCATTTAGATCAAGTTCAAAATGAGGCAAAACTAGTCTATGGTGTTAAGCATCAGGATGTGGTTACTATTGGGAGGGAATGAAGTGCTGGTTACATTGTTTCTTAATCTGGGTATGTTTGCTGTGAAAATCTATAACTAATTTATAATTTGTATATATATATAGACAAGATATTTAGTAAAAAATGCATGCATTTACTATTTGTAGAAAAGTGTCCCCATTATACCAGCAAGATGGATTTTGTTATTGCTATTTGGTAAATGAAGAAACTGAGGTCTAAGAGTTTAAATGATTTGTTGAAGGTCACATAGTAACAGGTGACAGAGCCAGGTTCTAAGCAGGCCTGTCTGGCCACCAGGACTATGGCTTCACACTCTCCCCCTGGGCTCTGACAGCTCCTCCCTGCCAGGTCTCCAGTTCCTCTTCTCTTTGGCCACAAGTGGAGTTTTCCATGGAGAAACTTTTGTTTTTTGATAGGACAGCTACAGAGCTAGAAGGTCTTCCTCCCACTTAGATTACAGCTGCGGAGGATCTGTGGTGCAAAGTTTTCATAGGCCTGATCTAACACTGAGAGCAGCTCTATCGCATTAGCTGTGGCCCTCTCTGTTGCTGGCAACTTCAGCTCCAAATTCCTCTGAAAGCTTCCATAAGGGGAGCAACATTCGAATAGTTGGATGGTGTTCCCCTGTCAGAATCTAGCTAAAAATAAAAAAGAGGTTTTAATGAGATGCCACTGGTGGTATAACATTAGCTGATTAACATGTTCTCGTGGTTATTTCCACTGAAAAGAAACATCTAAAGCATAGCTGGCCCTGTTGTCCAACAGGGCAGTAAATTCTGATCACTTATTAGCACAGTTTGAGCCAGAACAGGGGGTTATGCAAGGAAATAACACCAATGGCAGCTTCTTCCCTGAATACAAAGGAAAGTGATATACAGTGATTAAGTGAAATGTAGACACGCTTAGCACAGGAGAATTGGATCAACGCTGCATCAAGGCTGATGCTCTCTCCCACACACAGGAGAGGTTAGTATGAGAGTCAGGCCAACATTCAGCTGGAAAAACACAAGAGCTATGTTTGGGGTGAGATCCCTAATGTGCCCTCCATTTGAAAATGTATTTTTCAATGTAAGTTGATTCATTGAACTGAGATAGAATTTTAAGTGCAATATTGAAATCTTCTGAATAACTTTACTGGAAGTTCTTGAGGTTTTATTTCTCTCAGGGTCAGTCTATTCCTAAAGTGCTCCTTTTCATGTGTACGTGTGTTTTTGAGTGTGAAATAGAAATCGATGAGTTTGGCTTAGCAGTCAGGATATAAAAAGGTGTTGCCATAGAAACCCGATTATTGACAGGGATACTGCGTGGGGCAAGGTTTTAGTTTTTGGCACTTCCTGTTTGGAGGTTCTAGACAAGGTTTCCCTGTCTCCTGAGGGTACTGCTGGTTGAAAAGGGTTCCTACTGGACTAGGCGTGCTTTGACACAGGGGAGGCATTTCCCAAGGGTCACATGGATTGACTGAAAACAGGGCTCTAATTTGCTTAGGGAGAAAAAAACTCAGGGAATATTAATTAGTATTTTCTACTTAATTTTTAAGTTCAGAGTTCTTGAGGGGAAAAAGTGTAACAGGAAGAAAGTAACAGAGGCTCTGGATCATACATAGTAGAGATATTTTAAATGAAAAATGACTTCCATCATAAGGTTAAATTCTTTTTCAGCATCTCTTCTACCACAAAAACTTCCAAAAGGAGATGTTCCATCGCCACTCAAGATGGACTTATTTCTTCACAAAAGGTGGTCCATTAATAAACTTTTACTTTGAGAGTACAGAATTTAAACTTTTATCGAAATCTACTTTCCTTAAGCTAATTTTGCCAATTCATGAGTGGAATTTACAGTAAGGACTAAAGTTGAGGGTAATATATTCTTTGGTATAAGGTTGGCTTTTTTCTCCCCTCAATTTTTTTTTATTGTGATAAAATACGCAAACGTAAAATTTATCATCTTATCCATTTCTAGTGTACAGTTAGTGGTAGTAAATACATTTATAATGTTGTGCAACTATCGCCACCATCAATCTCTACTGTTTTCATCTTATAAAATGGAAACTCTGTATCCATTAAATAATAACTCTCCATTCCTTTCTTCCTCCTTATACTGGTAACTACCAGTATAAGCTCGGTTTATAAGATTTACAAGAAACAGGTATATGAGACTTGAATGCTGATTTTTAGGAGAAAGAGAAATTATTCCATTACACTTCTCCATTTTAAAAATTAAGGAGGAAGAAAATTCTTTGCTTTTAAGCATGTTGGGATCCCTGGGGACAACCTGAGAAAGGGTTTTGTTTAATTGGATCTGAAATGGAGTGGCTAACAGAGGGAGCCCTATTCATTTAGGCAAAACAGAGACATCTGCTGGTGGATTGGCAGACTTACTTTTCCACAACTTCCAAAGACCCTTGAAAGAGTAGTATTTGCAAGACAGGGACAAGTCTGTCACCTTTTATGCCGACTTGATATTTAAAGAGCTGTTGTCTAATCATGGAATAAGAATGTTCATAAAAGAGAAGAAAATGTACATATGCGATTTACTAAGCTATGTTGCTTCGGTAAGACTTTTCTTGTCTTGACTATACAAGAGCCAGAATTCTTTCAGAAAAGAATCACCAAGCTGTGGATTAAAAGGTGAACTTTTGCCTATACCTTTCAATCCACGGCTTGCGGCAAAAGGGCCCTCAACTCAAGAGCAGTTCCGTGAGAAGGGCTCACTTATTCCTAGACGAGCCAGCCCACACCATGCTGTGTATAGCTTCTTGGGCAGGAAGTGTCTGGCTGGGGTCTAGCCCAGCTTCTCTGTGGGCTAGCTACTTAATGCTCAGCATGTTACTTCTTTTTTTTTTTTTTTTTCTTGAGACGGAGTCTCGCTTTGTCACCCAGGCTGGAGTGCAATGGTACAATCTCGGCTCTCTGCAACCTCTGCCTCCCAGGTTCAAGTGATTCTCCTGCCTCAGCCTCTCAAGTAGCTGGGATTACAGGCACCCACCACAACACCCAGCTAATTTTTGTTTTTTCAGTAAAGACAGAGTTTCACCATGTTGGTCAGGCTGGTCTCGAACTCCTGACCTCAGGTAATTGACCTACCTCGGTCTCCCAAAGTGCTGGGATTACATGCGTGAGCCACGTAATATAATTTTAATATAAAAATATTTATATTAAATATTTGTAATATATTAAATATTTTTATATTAAAATATAAAAGCATGTTACCTTTCAAAGGGCCTAAGCAATACCCATTTTATATGGATTAAATGAGATTTGAGATGCAAAGGTCAAGGATGGTCGATAAGGGCCAGGTTCTTCCCTTCTCACAGAGCCTTCCTAGCCACAGTCACTACCTCTCAGTTGGGCAGGCGCCTCTAATCTCAGAGCCGACGCTGTGAGAATGCTGGCTAGCATTCTTAACTCCCTAAACCAGTGTGTCCCTCTGTTAGCTCAGACACAACAAACTCCAAACAGAATTCATCACCTCTGTATTAGTTTGTTTTTACGCTGCTGATAAAGGCACACCCAAAACTGGGAATAAAAAGAGCTTTAATTGTGCTTACAGTTCCACGTGGCTGGGGAGGCCTCAGAATCATGGTGCAGGTGAAAGGCACTTTTTACATGGTGGCAGCAAGAGAAAAATGAGGAAGCAGCAAAAGCAGAAACCCTGATAAACCCATCAGATCTCATGAGACTTATTCACTATCTCAAGAACAGCACAGGAAAGACTGGCCCCCATGATTCAGTTACTTCCCCCTGGGTCCCTCCCACAACACCTGGGAATTCTGGGAGAAACAATTCAAGCTGAGATTTGGGCGGGGACACAGCCAAACCATATCAACCTCCAACTACCTCCCTGACCTCAAATGGCTTTGAAGAAAAAAAAAGGAGCTATTCCTGATAAGAAATTGAGGCATCCAATGCATTGCTAGAGCCTATTTATGTCACTGGAAGCATAGGCGGTGAAGTTGGGGCCTTGGTTTTCTTTTCTTTAAGATGGAGACAGTAACACCCCTTCTCCCAGGTTTGTGGTGAGGATGCAGTGACGTAAGCTCACAGGCTTGTCTCGAGGTTACCTCGTAGGTACTCTTACCTCATAGTCCCAGTTGGTGAGCTTACCTTGTTGCATCTTCTAGGGCCTGGCCCAGAGGAGGTATTCAGCATGGCTACTTAATTTTTAATAATATATTCTCACAGCTGTGTCTTGTCTCCATTTCTGTTGTCTCCAGGCCTGGATTAATGCAGCCTCTGCCATATTGGTCTCCAGGCCTTCAAACTGCCCTCTCCCACTGTTCTTACAGGCTGTTGGCCAAGCGAATGCCCCTTAAGTTCACTTCTTGTTGGGCTATTTCCTAGTCAAGAAACCAGACAGGCTTCTTAAAGAACCAGCCAAGCTCCCTAGCCTGTGTCTAAGCCCTCTGCACTCTGACTCTACCCCACAGTATCCAAATTTATGTCTCGCTAATCCCTGAGGCACAGTTTCCAATCCAGGCAGAAGGTGTCTGGGCACACCTTCTATATTTTGGCCCCCGGCCTTTGTTTATGCTGTTTCCCTTATCCTTCAGTCTTGCCTGTATCTTCTGAAGTAGCTCAAATCCCATCTCCACCGTGACCTTTTCTCTAATTCTACAGCCTAAGATGATTTTTCCCACAGGCTAATTCCTATTGCTTTAATACATCCAAATTCCTATTTGGATAATAAATCCCATGCTGCATCCACCAGTGAGAATTTAATTGTTCTAGAATTTTTCTTATAAGCATTGTGAAGTAAGGACCTGTGCTACTTTACCTCTCTGTGGCTCAGTTTCCTCCTCTGTGAAATGGTGATAATCATAGTTCCTATTTCATAGGATTATTGTAAAGATTAAGTCAACATATGTAAAGCAAGTGCCTAGCCCCTAGTAAGTGTTTAATAGTGTTAGCTGTTATTATTGTTCTGGGAACATAAAAAAGGGATCAATACAGCTTGTTTGATTATCAGACATGTTTTGTGGGGAAGCCATCAGGTGCTGGACTAAGGCCCTTCACAGCCATCTGACCCAACATGTGTATCTTTTAAACAGCACATTAATTCATCTGACAAATATTTACTGAGTGCCTACCATGTTCCAGGTACATACTGTACTGTAGGTGCTGGTCTTAGCTTTGTTTATTTTTGTATATGTGGCCAGCTAGCTGTTCATATCTTGAAAAAACAGTCATCAAAGGGGCTTTAAGTTCAAGTCTTGGCTCCATCTGTGTGGCCTTGAGCACATAATTGACCACATCTGGGCTTTAATCGCCACTGCATAATGAGCGCTGAAGTTCAATTCTCCATCTTAATATTTGTCAAAAGAACCAACGATGCTTTAAGTCACACATTAGCCAGGCAGAGATGGGGCCTCTCTCTGTTCTTGTTCCCAGCAGGCCTGGATGTGGGATCTGCTTGTCCGGACCTGCACTCCACATGCTTGTTCTGCGACTATTAGTTAATCACCTTCTACTGTTTAAGGAAGGGCCTCTGAGGAACTCCCTGGCCTCATTCACATCACTACCCTTTTTGTTATTTTAGATGAATAGAAGAGAACACAATTTTGCTTCCCAAATGCTATAAGAGAAGGGACGTGTGTACCTTTATCTATTTGTCATCTCCCCCTTTTATTTGACTATTTTCCTGCTCTTTCGTAATTAAATTACACACATGCAAGCATATACACACAGCTCATTTATATGCTCCTTAACACAAGGCCCTGAGATATATTTTTAAAAATCCAAAACATTCCTGGCCATGCCTAACACAGTCCTAGTCCTGTATGCTTGCCTAATACGTACTTGCTGAGAGACGGAAACTGCCCTAGCTGCCATCATGGAAATGGAATGCTTTTTTTTTTTCCAGTGATTTCCAAGTGTGGATTGGTTGTGAACTCTACCATCTCCTTCTCTCCCCTTCCCAACTGAGTCAGAATTTCTGGAGCCAGGACCAGGGACCCAGATGTTTGACAAGTATCCAGGTGAAGCATCCAGCATACTAAAGTCGGAGGCCCAGGGAGGCTGACCCACCTGTGTCAAATTCAAATCAACTACAGCTGCCCGTGAGCTAGATGAGGCCCCATTGACTGTTGGCTCAGAACTGCAGCTTCACAGAAAGATGCCATTTAGCTCTGACTTGTCTTGTCTGAGTTACCAGTGCCTGCTCCGTGTTGCTCAGTCCTGAAGCCTGGTGTTCCCATGCACTCCCCTCAGTGGCCTCAGTCACCAAAGGCACCTTTCCCTTCAATTGTCAGCCTTCATCACGTGTGGCTTCCTGAATGAAGTTCTATTTCCCTTGAATATGTGATTTGCAAACCTGGGCATGATCTAGTTGCTTGGATTTTTCAGGACTAGATTGCTATATTCTGGGAAGTAACATATTCTAGAGCAGCAGATTCAAAACTTTCTGGACCATGACTCAGTTTAAGAACTCCATTTTATTCCGAGACTCAGGCTATATACAGACACACACACACACAAACACATACACAAATATGTCCAGTGGCCAGGAGCGATGGCTCACACTTGTAATCCCAGCGCTTTGGGAGGCCAAGGCAGGTGGATAACTTGAGGTCAGGAGTTTGAGACCAGTTTGGCCAACACGATGAAACCCCATCTCTACCAAAAATACAAAAAAATTAGCCGGGTATGGTGGCGCATACCTGTAATCCCAACTACTCACTAGGCTGAGGCACGAGAATCGCTTGAACCCAAGGCAGACGTTGCAGTGAGCAGAAATCATGCCACTGCACTCCAGCCTGGGCAACAAAGCGAGACTCCACCTCAATAAATAAATAAATAAATATGCCCAGTGAACAAATATATCCATCATATGTTTGTGCTTTGACATTTTCTATTTCATCAAGAAGACAGTCTTTAGGTGCAAGATCCAAGTCTAGAGTCTCTGTGGAGAATGTGATGGAAGCTGTAGCTCTACCCCTCATCATTTTCAAATGATTTCAGCGTCTTCCATTGTTGTGCCGAACCCCTAATAACCTCAGTAGAGAAGGCACCAGGCTCAAGAGGCCAAAGAAGAGACCCAGAGCTAGCAAATGAGACTCGAGGTTTTATTAAGGGATTACATACAGGGGAGAGAGCCCAGTGGCAGCGGGCTGGGCAGGAAAACCACTGCCACTTGGAAACAGCTTGCAGTGTATGTACCATTTCACTCAACACCCTACACCCAAGGACCTCCACCTGGCAACCTTCATCTAACCCAAAACTCAGGGCTTCAGTTCCTGCACAGCTGGTGTTCCGTGGGAGAGGCTGAGGGCTCAGATGTTCCTTAAAGACAAGGAATGAATATCTGGCTTGGCCACGCCCAATTCCCTAGTTCAGAACACACATTGAGGTGCGTCTGCAATACAGGGTCATCCTCAGGGTATGCCAAAGTTATTGCTCTCAGGTGCGTTTACCATACAGCATCTTCCTAATCCATCTATAGAATCCAGCTGATGATGTACTGGCTTGTCCACTCTGGAAAGCACACCACCCTGCTAGTGCAGTTAGAAGTAGATGTGGAATTATTTTCAAAATATGCTGCTTCCCCTCTCATACACTTTCAGAATGCCTGAGACAGGTTGGGGGTTCTCAGCCCCTGGAAGAGTAGTTGAAAGTGTTTCAAGTGGATTTTCTAACCTCTCCACCGTGCCTGGGGGTGGGCGAGGCACAAAACCTCTGAAAATCCCTGTAGCTGGGACCTACTTCCCTAATAGCAGCAGAGCCACCCTTAACATTTTAAAAGGGGACAAAAAGCTGAGAATCTTTCTGCTATTTATAGCAAAGTACTTGTAATACATTCCACAATCAACAGTGTGTGGCCACACCATGGCTCCCTCAACCCTTAATAAGATTTTTTAGAGACCTTTCTGCATCGCGTGTGTAAAGCTGAAACTTGAATCAGACTACCCAGTGTCATCTGAGGCGTCTTTGAGGGACGCCTGCAAAGCTGGTTCCACTTGACCTGGCTACACCTCGGTCCTCATGGGCCTTCCAAACACATCTCCCAGCTGCTGGCTTTCCTTTCCTCATGCCATTCCTTTTCCACCCGGACTTCCCACCTTCCTTTCTGAACAGTTCTCGCCTTCCAAGATTTCTTTCCCTGAAGCCCACAGACACCGTCTGTACTACGTAACTCTCTGCTTGCATGATTGAAATTAGGCCTATGCATCTTAACTCCAAATGAATGCAGGGGAAGGACTAGGTCTCACCCCTCTTTGGATTCACCTCCATGCCCTAAGAACAGCAGGAGCTCGATGAGAATTCCCTCCTGAAGCTCATACTCTGAGCTTAGAACCAGTGCCTTCTGCTTACCTCCCCACAGGCGTCCAGAGGCGATGTAGCAAAAGGGTTGGGGGTGCCCAGAGGTGATAGAGCAAAATGGTTATCAGCACAGTGTTGGTGCTGGGTAGTCTGAATCAAGTTTCAGCTTTACATATGCGGATGCAGAAAGGTCTCTAAAAAATCTTACTAAAGGTTGAGGGGGAGAAACAAGTTACAGGACAGTGTATTTTGCTACCACTTGTGAGTGAAAGAGCATGTACACACATGTTTGTTAATGCATGGAATTTCTTTGGATGAATCCAAGAGAAACTAGCAGTAGCAATTTCCTTCATGGAGAGAGAAAAGGAGATTTATTTGCTTATTTTTCACTAGAGACCTTTTGAGTTTAGTAATGTGTGCATGTATTGTCTAGTTTAAAGCTTTACATTTTAAAAATTCCAGCTTTTGGCAGCCGGGCATGGTGGCTCATGCCTGGCATCCCAGCACTTTGGCAGGCCAAGGCGGGTGGATCTCCTGAGGTCAGGAGTTCGAGACCAGCTTGGCTAACATGGTGAAACCCTGTCTCTGCTAAAAATACAAAAATTAGCCAGGCGTGGTGGTGGGGGCCTGTAATCCCAGCTATTCAGGAGGCTGAAGCAGGAGAATCATTGGAACCTGGGAGGCAGAGGTTGCAGTGAGCCAAGATCATACCACTGCACTCCAGGCTGGGAGACAGAGCAAGACTCCATCTCAAAAATAATAATAAAATAAATAAATAAATAAATAAATAAATCCAGTTTTTGTGCTCACTAGCTGTGAACATTGTAGAAAGTTATTTGATTTTCCTAATCCTCAATTTCCCATCTGTAAAATGGAGCTAAGAAAGCTTGTAAAACTGGATTGGGTAATGCACACAAATTATTTAGCAGACTGTCTGGCTCATTTATTGTATGAATTCATGAGATGGTAGCTATTATTGTTTTGTTGGCCTCCCCAGGTACTTAGAATTCTGTTTCTTGCTTTCTTATTTTAACCCAAAGCCTAGAAGCTTGGAAAACAATGATCATTACCTTGTTGTTTCTCACGTTGCAACATTTGGTGACCTGCGCCACGTCAGCATCTGGTCGAGGGCAGTATAACCACACCGCCTGTGCTAGGGGCTGACCCTTCCCTTCATTTCTTCCCCTCCATCATCCTCCCTTTCCCTTTTTACCCTTGAGGCACTCTAATCTTTGTTCCTTCCAGTGATTATTCTGTAACTTAATCCCTCAAAGACGCCTCAGATGACACTAATGAGCACCTTAAAAAACTGGAAATTCTTGAATCAAAGCACAAGATTCTACCCAAGGTACCTAACTTCTGATTGGTTGCTTTCACCACAGTGAGGGAGCTCTACAAGCAGTGATTCATTTCAGCTCCTGTTGCCTGAGCCTATGTAACTTTGTCAGAATTATTGTGAGTCACATCAAATCTCTGCCTTAATTAACTTTTTCTGTTAAAGTGGTTTTAAGCTAATGTACTTGCTTTTACTTAAATCATGGGAAATAGACCTTCTAGAGGTTAGAGCTTGATGCAAAATGGTTGTCAATTCTTGCTATTTAATATTTTTCTGAAATCTTTTGGTAGTCGTGGCCATACCAAAGTGGATTGCTTTCCAGTCTTATTCAGGAACAAGATGTATTATTCTAACTTGTAATGGGGGACAGGGAATTGTGGAAGAATAAGATTATGTGTCAGTGTCTAATCACATTAAAACATAATAACAGCTAATATTTATTGAACACTTACTATGCACCAGACCCTGTGCCAAACATTTATTTATTCAAACACTTATTTAGTTCTTGCTCTAATTCTACAAGGACTTGTCCTCATTTTACAGATTAAGAAATTAAGGGACTTGCCTGAGGAGTTAAGTGGCACAGCTTCCACCCCAGAACACTGGCCACAAAGCACATCCTCTTAACCAGTATCTAGATCATGGATCCAGGTGCTTTTTCTGTAAAGGGCCAGATAGTAAATATTTTAGGCTTTGTGGAAATATCTTACAGCAGAAGGCAGCTATGGATAATATGGAAAAGAATGGGCATGACTCTGTTCCAATAAAACTTTACTCATGGGCAGTGAGATGTGAATTTCACATCTTTTTTTTATGCCATGACATATTATTTTTCTTTTGATTTCCCATCATTTAAAAAGGTAAAAACCATTTTTAGCTTACAGGTACAAAACAGATGCTGGACCAGACTTGGCTGCAGGCCATAGATTGCCAAGCTCTGATCTAGATCGTTGAAAATAGAACAAATTATGCGAGAATGAAACAATCACTGTAAGAGGACTCCCCATCCTATTCTAGATCCTTCTGGACTTTAGCCAGGATCTAAGTCTCACACTGGATGTTCCTTTTTAAATAAATCCCTTTCCACCTGAATCTCCTCTTCAACCTCAGAGTCTGCCTGCTCTCCTGGGTTGCTCAGAGCCTCTCCTGGACCCCTACTTAGACTGCCCCTTCCTAGGCAGCTTTCCTTCCTGCCTCTTCCCCCAGCCTCCTATCTCCTTAGAGAACTGGTATAAGCTAAAGTGCTTTTTCAAAATCTCTATTATGTGTATTTGCATTTTAAAGGAGGTTTGTGGATAGGGCAATTCAAAGATAGAACTCTGGAGCATTTAGCCTGGGAAGATGGGTGTGGTGCATTTGGGGGGTGTGGGAGAAGGAACTTTTGCACTGAGAGATTCTTATCACTCTTACAGTTATACTGAACAGAGCCTGGGAGGCTGGCCCTGACCAGGAACCCCAGGGCCTCCAAGACCTCTGGACTAGGCTTGGCTGTGGGTAGGGAAAGGCTATGCTATACTGTGGGAACCCCCAGGGGTTCTTAACCTAACAGCTGTGATTAATGAGTTTAATGCAGGAGGGGATGACTTCCTTCCTTGGCCCACTCAGAGTTCCCCGGAGGTGACAGCCACTCCAGGCACTCATCGCTGTGGCAGACACTCCATGGGAAGAGGTTGCATCCACTCCAAGTCTTTTCAGTTGCATCAGGTGGTCCTTAAGAACTGTATGTGGTTGAGATTCTGAACTCCTGGACGCAGCAGAGGAGCAGAAAGTCGCCTTCTCAAAGGGGCACGTGCTCCCTGAGCTGTTTTATGTCCCTGAGCTTTCCTGTGTCTTATGACTGTTTTCCCTCTGTCCCCTCCCCAAATATACATTACAGACACTTAATCTTATGTTAAGTCTATATATGTTTCTGAGCCTACCAAATTCATCTGCATGGAGAAGTTTACTTTTATCCCATGTCATAGTTGTAGGGGCCAAGGCTCTTGGTTCTGTAAAGGTTTGCTGAAAATCACTGAGATGAGGCAGGTTGATTAATTGGAGAAAAGGCATATACATTTATTAAACGTGCATTCACAGCAGCCTTCAGCATGAAGAATCAAAGATACAGAGGAAATTGTCCATTTTTATGCTTAGGTTCAACAAAGGACGGACAGCCATGTAGGAATATGATTGGAGGAAAAGGGTAGCTCTAAGGCTAATAGAATGAGCGGGGAAGCCCAGCAAGTGCTGTCTGTCTAGATTCTCCCTGGCCTCTCGGAGCATGCATTTCTTCCTTCCGGGTGTAGGGCAGGACCCTCTCTGGAATGAGGGTCTTATGACCTACTATCAAACAAGGTAGGTGGGATAATTTCTTTACGGCCAGTTTTAATTTTTATTATTTATTTATTTGACACAGAGCCTTGCTCTATTGCCCAGCCTGGAGTGCAGTGGTATAATCTCAGCTCACTGCAACCTCCGCCTCCCGGGTTCAAGCAATTCTCCTGCCTCAGCCTCTTGAGTAGCTGGGACTACAGGCCATGCCACAATGCCTGGCTAATTTTTGTATTTTTAGTAGAGATGGGGTTTCACCATGTTGGCCAGGCTGGTCTTGAACTTCTGACCTCAAGTGATCCTCCCGCCTCGGTCTTCCAAAGTGCTGGGATCACAGGCGAGAGCCACCGCGCCCGGCCCATATGGCCAGTTTTCATACAGACAGGGTGGAGGGAAAGTTAAACTAATATTTTTAGGTTTTATGGATGGCTTTGGTAAAGGCTTCTGGTTTCTATGGCTAACTTCTGAGGAGAATGGGACTGAGAGACAGGAGGGCAAGAGAAGGTCAGAGAAAATTGTTTCTGAGGCTGCTGCTGAGGGCTTCATTTTGGGGTGTTGTTTTCTGAGCCCTAGCACAGTCTTTCCGGGAAGGTAGGAGGGTACCTGACTCCGTTTATTGTAGATCCAGCTAAGACTCCATGGTTGTCCAGAGCTTTTTCTGTGCTTTTCTCATGGTAACTGCAAATGGTGAAAGGAGGATATTTGGCAGGCCTGTGCTCAAGGAATAGCAAGATAGAAGAAATGCCTGACTGCTATCCTCCTAGAGGTAGAATATTCCCAGGGAAATGCCTTTCTTTGTCAAAGTCTATTTTTCTTTTCTTTTCTTTCCTTTTGTTGCCAGCTGAGTATATGCATGTATTTTTGGACCTGGAGAAACAATAGTACGGACTGTTGTATTTTTATTCTCTTTGATTTTTTAAATTCCAGAATTTTCCTTTTCCTTTTTTGGGGAGGAAAAAAAAGTAAAATAAATAGTTAAACTGTGATATGATTTGACATTTCCCTGTAACTTCAGAAAGGAAATTTATATTATAAATATCTGTCTTTGGCCCTTTTCTCCCTCCAAGGTCAAGTTTGGTTTTTAGATGTGGTTTATAACATCTTTATATTGATAGAGGGTTTGAAACTCACCAATATTTGAACAACATCCTGAATTGGATGGTGTGTGGGTAGTGTTATATTTGGCCTCTGTGTCTGCCTCAGAGGTGGGGTTTTAGGATGGATTGATTAACACAGAATGTTAAGTCTAATAATGAAATTGTGGATGGTTCTGAGCTTGGAGCTCTCTATTCAGACTTTCTTCCGCTAAACAGTGTGATGGCTCCATTCACCCCATGCTGCTTTTTCTAGACTCGTCTTCACTTATTACACTCACAGATTCCAATTTCTATTCTTGTCTGAACAGAGGAAGGAAGCCTTGAATACACAGGTGGGATTAGGCACACGAGTGGATAATCCACTTACAGTAGCCCACTTCCAGACAGCCCAAATTCTAGAAGAGCGTCTAAAGAGGGATAGGTATTATTTAAATTTGTTTCCATTTAATTTTCTGCATCCTTGGTCTAAGTACAGCTGTGTTGCTGTGGTAATGTCCCTTGCCTATTTGGGATGATGATTAGAGCTGGGATGGCATATGGTAATAACAGATACCATTTATTATTGAGCATTGACAGCAGAACTACGAATATGTATATGGGTTATCTTTTTAGTCCTCACAGTAACTCTGCAAGGTGGCATTTTCTTCATGCGGCAGATGGGAAAACCAAGGCTAAGAAGGATTACCCAACTTGCCCCAAACCACACATCTTGAGTAGCAGGGCAGCATTGCTCTCCAGGCCCGGCTAATTCCAGCTGTCTATGCGCTTTCAACTCTTACCCCGCGATACCTGATCCTTCGGGCACAGGGCATGCGCGGGCGGTGTGGGCGCGTCGGCTTCTTCTCCCTTTGTCTGCAGCGAGTGATCCGCGCGCCCCCTGCCTGAGCCATCCCGGCTTTGCTTTGTCTGTTGAATTGTTGGCGAGACCTCTACTGCTCGAGTAGTTTGTTCAGTGCACAGTAAAAAGCTCTTTAGTTTTATTGAAATTATGTTTATGTTAAAATTATGTTATCCAAAATATTGGATTTCAGAGCACCAGAACTGTTTGCAAGGGCTACTGTGTAGTGAATTGTTACAGAAACACCTTGTAAAATAATAAGTTATGTGAGCTGGAAGAATCAAAGACGTGGAACTGGGCAATGTAAGCACTTTATTCCCGCCAGTAACAGCTGTAAAATGATGATAGCACAAGTCTCTTGACTTTATTCCCTTTCTCTGATTTTTATTTTACAGTACATTCACTTCTAGGTCTTGTTGCTAGTTTTTTTTTTTTTTTTTTTAATTTTATTATTATTATTTTTTTGGAGACAGGATCTTGCTCTGTTGCCTGGCTGGAGTGCAATGGTGAGATCACAGATCACTGCAGCCTGGAACTCCCAGGTTCCAGCAAGACTCCCACCTTAGCCTCCCCAGTAACTAGGACTGCAGGTGTGCGCCACCATGCCCGGCTATGCTTTGTTTTTAGTTGAGATGCAGGTGGTGGTGGGGTCTGCTTATGTTGCCCAGGCTGGTCTTGAACTCCTGATCGCAATGAATCCTCCCACCTCGGCCTCCCAGTGTTAGAACTACAGGTGTGAGCCACTGCTCCTGGCCATAGATCCTTTTTTTAATACCTCACTCAATTAAAAAAATTTTTTTATATCAAACATGATTTAAAACACATTGTTTTAAAAAGTAATTGGGGAGGAATACTATTTCAGAAGATGGCTTACAGAAATCTCTACTGTATGACACAGTTTCTGGTTGGTAAACACCATTAGAAAAGTTCAGAAGATTCCATGAGAACTTATAAATTACCCATGGTCTATTTAGAATCCTAAACAAATACACAGTGATTTACAGTGAACTGAGAGAGGAAGATCTAGGAAGAAGAAATTTTAAATTTGCTTGGCTCTTTTTCTTCCCTCCCCTCCCCTCCCCTCCCCTCCCCTCTCCTCTCCTCTCCTCTCCTCTTCTTAGATAGAGTCTCACTGCCACCCAGACTGGAATGCAGTGGTGCTATCTCGGCTCACTGCAGCCTCTGCCTCCCAGGCTCAAGCAATCCTCATGCCACAGCCCCCTAAGTAGCTGGGATTACAGGCGTGCACCACTACACCCGGCTAATTTTCTTTGTATTTTTTGTAGAGAGGAGGTTTTACCCTGTTGTCCAGGCTGGTCTCAAACTCTTGGGCTCCAGCGATCTGCCTGCCTTGGCCCCTCAAATGACTGGGATTACAGCTCTGAGCCATCGTGTCTGGCCCTGATTTTATTTTCAAAAATATATTTAGTGACAAAACGTCACTTTCTACCTACATACTTAATTTTGGTTTCTCTCGGTTTTATTTCGTTTTTGACACATTTCAATTCCCTAAATACTGTAATAAAAACATTCTAAATACATTCTAAATATTTTAAGCCATTTCTTCCCTCTCTCCCTGCTTCCCTCCCTTCCTCCTTCCCTCTCTTCCTTTCTTTCTTCTTCCTTTGTTCCATCTTTTCTTCTCCCTTTCCCTCTCTTCTTCTTCCTTTTAATCACAAGGTGCTTTCCCCTGTTGGGAATGAGACAATCATTTTGTAAACATATTAATTTAAAAATTTTGTTTAGAGATGTCCTTTGAAGTGAAGCTTCCATACTTTTAATACTTCGGAGTTTTTCAAAAATATTTGTCTAGAAGGAAGTCTTGTTAAAATCTAAAGGATTTTAGGACCCAGAAACATATTTTAGTTCTAAGGTGTTTTTATAGAGACTCTGATAGCAAATGATTTGAAAGAAATGCTGCTTTACGCACTGTGGAAATGCAATGTTTGTCTTGCTGCCAACGTAACCTGGAGTGATATATAACCACCTCTCCCTGGCCTGGGAGTTTAATGAAATGACTCTAATTTTGGCAACCCTTCACATCAAGAGTGGGTAACGTAACTCTAAGCTGATTTGTGCAAAGGGCAGAGTAGACTTTAGACAGAGCATCATGGCTTCTACTCATTTTGGTGACATTCAGAGTGCTATTTCAGCCCTATTTGATGAAGGTTATCCGGGACTTCCTCAACCTCTGTTTCCACGCCTGCACCGAGATGACACTGTGACTGCAGTCCAACTTGCATCCTCTGTCAGATGACATGCCCTTCCGATAATTGCATTTGCCAGTTAACGAACACTTTTGGAGATGGAATATTGCTCTGTTGCCTAGGCTGGAGTGGTATGATCTCAGCTCACTGCAACCTCCGCCTCCCGGGTTCAAGCAATTCTCCTGCCTCAGCCTCCCAAGTAGCTGGGACTACAGGCATCTGACACCACGCCCAGCTAATTTTTGTATTTTTAGTAGAGATGGGGTTAAGCTGTGTTGGCCAGGCTGGTCTCGAACTCCTGACCACAGGTGATCCACCTGCCTCGGCCTCCCAAAGTGCTGGGATTACAAGCATGAGCCACCACGCCTGGCCCACTTGGGTGTTTTAATCAATCTTATAGGAATGTATGCCTTGTGTTTTAAGATTCAACTATTTTTTTGGTTACTGCTTCACTTCTACCTCTTTCAATTATTCATGCTACCTAAGTCAAAAGGGGCTTCTTCTTTGCAGCCAGCCCATAAGACTCTTAAGGCGATCTGTTTCTGTGGTAGCTAAGAGAATGAACTTTGGAGGCTCCCTGGCTGGGTTCAAATCTGCTCCCATCAGCACCTCATGAGGGTGTTACAATGATTAAATGAGACACTATATGCAGGAAAACACAGAGCCTAGAACAGAGAAAAAGGATTTGCGTGTGTGTGTGTGTGTGTGTGTGTGTGTGTGTGTGTGTGAGAAACAAAACCATCTGTTTTGGTTCAATGGTTTTCTTCTAACAGCTTATATTATATTATCAGAGCCCATTGACCATAATGGCCAATAACATCATGAAAGGAGACATGGCACTTCTGGTGGAGGAACATGACCCCTCCAATAAAGCTGTCCTGTCGAACATCAAGCCCATATCTGTTCAAGCCTCCGTCTAATTAGCAGTTCTCAGAAAATAATAGGGCTCAGGTGGCACAGCTCAGAACATAGGAACCCCTAGAACAAATGACTCAATGTCTTCAATAAGGGAATAGCCAGAAAAAGTGTGTGGGAAGGGAACCTCAGACTAAAATAATGTCAATGGAATGGCAGCCGACTGCCACATGTGGACAGGTCCATTTAGGAGACAATTGGGAAAAGTGAACATTGACTGGACACTTGATACAATTAAAGACTTATGGTTAATTTTTAGTAGTTTTTTTTTTTTTTTTTTGACAGGACCTCACCCTGTTGCTCAGGATGGTCTTTGCTCAGGCAATCTGCTTGCCTTGGCCTCCCAAAGTGTGGGGATTACAGGCATAAGCCAGCACACCTGGTCAATTGTTTTAGTAGTAATAATGGTTTTGGATTGGTTTTTAAAAAGGTCTTTATTTTTAGAAATGTGTAAGTAAATATTTTAGAAATAGGCACTTAAATATTTATTTAAAATTTATGGATGAAATGATATGATGTCTCAGTATAGAAGGAACGAGAGTGGCACTGCCTTGGTAATTGTCGGAGCTCCCTGGTCGGTAGATGGTGACTTATCGTGCTGTTCTGTCTACTTTTATGTATGTTGAGATCTTCCATGAGATGAACTAAAAATGATCGAAATAAAACAAAATAACTACAACAAAAACAACCGTGCCAAAATCTAGTGGATCCACAATATAAAGAGGCACATTCCCGCAATTCCTCCACCTGCTTTCTGCCCAAATCATGGTGCCTGTTTCTAGGTCATTGATTACAAGAGGCTTCCTTACTAGGGCAGGTGATTTCCCCCATCATGGTTTATTATCCTTAACAGAATTTGAGAAAATGGCTGTTTCAAGTTGGTTGCTGTCACCTGCCTCTGAGGTCAAATACTGCTATCAGGAGTTGACAGTTGCTATTTGGCTCAAAGTACTTGAGGTCATGGTCATTCCATTATCTTTCTAAGACTGCAATTTTTGAACCTGCCTTTACTGAATATCAGGTGCTCGGTTGGTTGTCTTTTTATAGATGGCATCAATATCAGGTGGCATATAAAAGCTTTTCCAAACCATGATTGCCTTATTAATCAATTCATAAAACTGATCAGGAAAGTGTTAGGGTATCTATTAATGTAATAGTTAGGAAATAAATCTAAACCCTACCTTTGTCTGATAAGTAGGTTTTAAAAAAGGAATGAGGATGAAGTTCAAGCAAACAAATGCATCTTATTATTTAATTTGCTCTTCTCTGTCTTGGCCTGTAATTTTTGCTCCATGCAATGTCTTCAGTTAGCAACTAAAAATATTTCTCTTTTCTGAGTGCAGATAGCCATAATTTGACAGCATGGGTTCCTTTTGTTATTGCCTTTATCTTGGAGAAACTGGACATAGATTTTGGGGTTATTAAAATAAATTTTCAGCTAACAGATTAGATATTTTTGAATTGAAAAAAATCAATTCAAACAGCCAGGCATGGTCACTCACTCCTGTAATCTCAGCAACTGGGAGGCTGAGGCGGGCAGATCACATGAGCCCAGGAGTTCAAGACCAGCCTGGCCAACATGGTGAAACCTCATCTCTACTAAAAATACAAAAATTATTTGGGCATGGTGGTGTGGGCTTGTAATCCCAGCTACTCGGGAGGCTGGGGCATGAGAGTCACTTGAACCCAAGAGGTGGAGGTTGCAGTCCTGGGTAAAGGAATGAGACTGTGTCCCCAAAACAAAACAAAACAACAATTCATTTGGCTTAAATAAAATTCTGTCTTCATACTATCACATTTAATCAAGATGGGCAGCATATGTCTTTCAGAAATACTAATCGGTTTATCAGGACTCCAGACTAAAACATTTACTGTTTAAGTCAAATAAAATACTTATCTTATTAAAATCACTGTGTTGGCTGGGCACGGTTGCTCACTCCTGTAAACCCAGTGTTTCTGGAGGCTGAGGAGGGAGCATCGCTTGAGCCCAGGAATTTGAGACCATCCTGGGCACATAGTGAGACCCCATCTCTACAAACAATTTTTAAACATTAGCCAAGTGTGGTGGCACATGACTATACTAGCTACTTGGGAGGCAGAGGTGGGAGGGTCACTTGAGCCCGGCAGTTCAAGGCTATGATTGCACCACTGCACTCCAGCCTGGGTGACAGAAGGAGACCCTGTTTTTATAAAATAAGTAAGTAAATGAAAATAAAATCACTATATTGGGGATTATTTATTAAAATTCATGGGCATGCTAAAAGTTAAAAATATTATATTTTATTAGTAAATGACACATTCTATCAGAGAAAGAAGTATAATTGTTATAATTCATTAAAATTCTACATATTTTATGATGGATACTAAATTTCAAGAATTAAATTTAAGAGTTTCTGATCCCCACCGGCCTTGGAAGTTTCTAGACCCGCAGAACATTTTGTCACTCTCCTCCACAAGCTTGACTGTATGTGTGTTTCCGGTTCCTGATATCAAAACGAATGCATGCTGGTAATTTTCCTCTCCTTCTCAAGGTGGGCTCAGGGGCAGTTTGGTTCTATATCTGGGTGGACTAGAAGCTTCTTTCTGTTTCTGTAATTCTTCCACATTCTGTAAGAGCTGGTTTAAATGTTATTTCTTCTGTGAAGTTTTCTACTTTGTTACCACAGCCCCCACCCCACAGCTGAATTAAGCTCACCTTCAGCATTTAATCTGTTGTGTATACACTGCAGATTTAGAGTTTAGACATCCTCACGCTCAGCCCTGGATGTCCCAGGATTTGGTGGCTTGCCTTTCTTGGCAACCCTAGGGCCCAGCAGGGTTCCAGGGCTGCCATAAATGTCTGTTGAATGACGGTGTTTCCCGCTTCTGCTGTGACCTCCATTTTGTCTTCTGAAGCTTTGCCCTATGCTTTCGAACGGACTTTCCTTTCAATTATTCCCTTAATACCTCCTACCGGCCCTGAGATGTGGTTAAAGGAGTTCTATCAACTCTGAGTTTTAAGAGGCAGGCAATTTACCTTACCAAGGTCCTACATTCAGTTTCTGGAAGAAATCTGACTACTACCAGGTCTCTCTACTCTCCTAAGACAGGTGCCTTGTTCTGTTTTTTGTTTGTACCAAACAGTTGTTAAAATAGCTTAAATATTAACATTTCTTACATATTCTCCACTCCTGAGAGATAGATAAGAACTGAACCATCACTCATTCCTCTATGGCAATCCTAGGGCTGACTTTAGGACTATATCCAAAACCTTAGGGAGGCACCTGGTCTCAACTCTCTCCATAGGATTCTGAGGCTCTGGAAAGGGGGCAGGAACCTGAGTTGGGTGAATCACCCCGGGCTCTCTGGGTTTTCAGGTTCTATGTGCTACCTTGATGAGGGGAGTATTTAAACTGGGGAAAGGAAACTATGTCACAATGTCTTACATTTCTTTTTCTGACTGCTGTCATTTTTCCCTAAAGTGTATCACTAATATGTGACAGATGGAGCATCTCCATTTCATAAGGTGAAGTGCTGAGACCTGGGCATGGTGGCCATGCCCTTTATGAAGGAGAGCATTGCTCAAGGCCTGACAGTCACTGATGCAGGTCTGAAATCCCCAGCCTGCCCTGCCTTTTGGGGTACCAGTGGGACTGATGTTTTAAGGCTGAAGTTTTAGATGCATTTCCTGTGAACATACTCCTATCCAGCTAAAAAGAATTAGAGCAAGGACTCTGTGTGTATTTCACATATGACTCTGCATACCAGTTTATAATAATTGTGTAATAAAAATGGCTTAGCCGAGAGTTGCTATGCCGCACTGTTTAGCAGCTTGCTTCCAATATTGCATTTACAAAAATTACATATTTTATATAATCAGGCCTGTCTCTTACTTAATCATCCTACACATCATATAAATCTTTAAAATGGACAGGTCTATAAATCACTAGCATTTTTCATTTACCACTTATTCTAAGCCAGGCAGTTTCTTATTTAAATTGCCATACGAATAAATCTAATAATCCTTATTCACTTACATCATCTCAAACTTTAAATCTTATTCCAGCTGAGGTCATAAGTGAAATCAGTATTGAGGGCAGAACTAGCAGCTGTAACAACTATAATAGCTTGCCAAATCATATTAAAGGGCCTAAATAACATTAAAAAAATGAGGAAAAATTGAATTACATGATTAAAGTGTGATGTGCTGAATCAGGCAAGTGTGGAGCCTAAACAGAGCCTCTGCCTGGGGTGTCGCTTCCATGCGGGATTGGTGCCAACTGGAAGAGAGAGCCACTTGCCTAAATTCTCTTATCTGCAAACCTTGATTAAAATATAGTTCAGGGTTTCTCAACCTTGGCAGTATTGACTTTTTTTAAAAAGAGATGGAGTCTTGCTTTTTTACCCCAGGGTAGCCCCAAACTCCCTGGACTAAAGTGATCCTCTCACTTCAGCCTCCCAAGCAGCTGGGACTATAGGTACCCCAGCACTATTCACACTTGGGGTCAGACAGTTCTTCGTTATGGGGCCTGTTCTGTGCATAGTAGGATGTTTAGCTGAATCCCTGGTTTCCATCCGCTAGATGCCAGTGATGCCCTCTACCCCCAGCTGTAGCAGCTGAAAATGTCTTCAGACATTGCAAATGTTTCCTGGGGGACAGTCACCCCCATTAATAACTACTGGTCTGGATAATGAGACAGGGTTGGATTTGAGCCTCTCCCAGGGATGTTGGGACATCTCTGGGTCTTCCATGGAGAAATGTTCTGCATTGTGCCCCTTTCTTTAGCCTTGGTTTTGCGGTGTTAGAGGACAAACAAGGAGTTCAGTGTGTATCTCATTCAAACAGTGGTCCAGGAGAAGAAGCAAAGGAGAAGGAATCATGATAAGGAGAGTAGGGAGAACATTCAGTGGACAGGACAACTCTGAACTCAGGGCAAAGCGTCTCTGATCTTGAGGACAGATCATTTCCTTACTCTTTCCCATTGAATTCACAGCCCGCTCTACGCCCTTTATGAGAATACAGGGGCATCACAGACCTGACGTTCACAGCAGCTCACAGCATGACTGTAGAGTAAAAATGATTTTTGTATGCACCATAAGTAGTTCAGAAAGGTAATGTGATTTTTGTAGTGATCAAAGGAAAATGGTTAATGTTTGTATAGGGGACATTTCAATCTCAATAATTGGCTTTTGAGAAACTTTGCATTAACAGACATGTACCAATGTTGAGAATGAGGGATCTGGTTTCCTCTTGTCTTATGGCTGGTAGATTGTATCTTATGATGGCTGGCAGAGATGCCAATAGTTCACTTCTGAGCTAGGATAGGAACTGGCTGCAATTAGTTTCTCAGAAAGATTCTGCCAGGTCTCTGACAGACTAAGGAGTTATTCCCCATATAAATCATTCTTGCTCTGCCATCTTAAATGCACATGCTATTTTAGAAGGGCATCCATCCTACATCACCTAAGACCAAATAAAGCAAATAGTGCCATTACAATTTGGAGATGAAACTCACTGACAGCTCAATGTAACAGAATGCCGGGGGGAGGCATTTGTAATTATGGGTTGGCAGTACCTCATGCCTAACTAATGGGAATAGTGACATCATTTATACTGAGGATCAGAAAGACAGAACCAGGAAACAAAATTAGAATGAAATTTGTTGTGTCCAGGAACTCTGCTTTTTGAAAGGTTTTTGATTAGCATTGAGAATGGCAAAGTCGTTCCATTGTCTTAAACCTATGGTGATTTCTGACTCATTGAGCTGTCAAATCGATTCACTTTATATAGGAAAAAGACCATTAATCCAGCTCAAGTTCACGTGTAATTTTTGGGACCTCATTCCATCTTTCCCCTTTATTTCTCCATATAAAATATTATTTTCATTCATGTTCTTTAAAGATGAGCTTAAAGCTCCCAGCTATTTCAT
Organism: Piliocolobus tephrosceles; assembly: GCF_002776525.5. Taxonomy (NCBI): domain Eukaryota; kingdom Metazoa; phylum Chordata; class Mammalia; order Primates; family Cercopithecidae; genus Piliocolobus; species Piliocolobus tephrosceles. Next base: position 54,957,745 of record NC_045441.1, read on the forward strand.
TTAGTCGTCCTACAGAAGATACAGATGATGCCTTCTGGTATCTTCCCACCTAATTAAAATGCTCCAGGATGCCTGATATTTAAGATAGCACTGTTACTCCAACAGTAAAGAGTGTAATTTTTCCTCACAGCCAATTTTCTGCATCTGCCTGAGTAGATAGACAGGACGAGAAGCCAGGGAACAGCCCATGCTTTCCTGGTGTAGCTGGCCCCACTGCCAGGGTGAAGTCACTATCTCAATTTCCACTTTATCTTTCGATTTGCTACGAATATTAGCAGTAATTGGCCTTGGTGGTTTGGAGTAATTTCTACATGTTAGGCACGCGAATGTGTTTTTTGGGTTCCAGAACTAATATTTGGCGACTCCAAGGCCAGGATTAAAAATGAAGACATGGAGAGACAAGATTTCCTGGCCTCTAATTGGCAGCACCCATGGACTCTGCTCATGACCAGACTCATGAACACTTCATCCAAGGTTTCATGTCATCAGTATGAGGAGCCTGTCTGATTTGAGAAAGTTCTTTCTTAAAATGGGTTTCTAGTGGTAAAGCCACTGTCTTTTTAGAAATCATCAAATACCTTAAAACCAGACATGCAATCAGCTGTATAAATGACACACTCACTAAATCAATCCTTTATCGGGTAAGATGATGGCATGGATGCTGATGGTTGATATGCATACTCCAAAGTTGGAGTATGATACAAAGCTGTATCAATATGGGGGGATAAAGCCTGATAGAAGGTTCACACTAGAGGCCCATGGAATGGGTCATTGCTAAAAAACAAACGGGCTACAGTGATTTGACTGGTTGCTACTTGGTAGTAGAGTCTACATCTTTTCTGTTACCCATGTCCAGCCCAGGGCCTGTTACATATAGTAACAATAATAACTTTCATTAAGCACCACGATGTGCCAGCAGGGGAGTGCTCAGCACCACATGTGTAACCCATTTAAATCTTACGACAGCCCAGTGAGGTCGTGAGCTGGTGATTTGCTCATTTTCTCTTAGGTCCATTCTCTGCCCTTTTCCTGCTCTGCTCTGTACTTCCAGCCATCAACATTTCCCAGGCTCCCTGGCTTCTCATTAGGTTCAGCCAATAAGAGGCACTGGCAGAGGCTGGAGGGTAGGAAGAGGGAAGATGTGAGGGTATTGATCCCTTTCCTGTGCTGATGTCGGTGCTGGCTCCAGGAGCAGCTGTGTCTCCCCTACGGACCCAGTGCCCAGTAGTCCTGGCTTTTGGGCTCTGCTGTCACCACCTGTTCTGGTTGTCCCTGCAGCCCTATGGATGGTGGTGGCTTCCTGCTGCAGCTCATCTCCAGGTCATCTCAGCATCCCATTTAGCTTTCCCACTCTTCCCTCACCTAGGGAACCAATTCCACATATTAAATGCCCTCTTTGAAATGCCTAGAGTGGTTTCTTTTTTCCTGGTTGGAACCTGACTGATATAGATGGTTAATAAATTACCTAAATTCTACATATGAGAAAACTAGGGCTCGGAGAGGTTAAGAAACATACACAGGCCTGGTTATTCAGCCCATGCCTCTTAACCATGAAGCAATCTTGCCTCAAAATACAAATAAAGTCTTGGTGCGGCGGCTCTCACCAGTAATCCCAGCACTTTGGGAGGCCGAGGTGGGAGGATTGCTTGAGCCCAGGAGTTCGAGACCAGCCTAACCAATTTTTTGTAGCGACATGGTGAAACCCTCTCTCTGCAAAAAATACAAAAAATGAGCTGAGCGTGGTTTTGTGCACCTGTAGTCTCAGCTACTCTGGAGGCTGAGGTTGGAGGGTCACTTGAGACTGCGAGGTGGAGGGTGCAGTGAGCAGATATTGTACCACTGCACTGCAGCCTGGGCAACAGAGCAAGGCTCTGTCTCAAAAACCAAACACACAAACAAACGAAAACAACCCCATAAAACAAACAAAAAGCTATCAAGTTGTCAATGAAGCCTCAAACTTGGACACATCAGACTTGGACACATTGGGCTAAGAAAACTTTTACTATACTTGCATCTTTGCTAGAAGATATGTTTTAGCAAGTTGTGTGTGTCCCTCCCTCCCTCCCTCCCTCCCTTCCTTCCTTCCTTCCTTCCATTTCCCACCCCCCACCTCTCTCTCTTTCTTTTCTTTCTTTCTTTTTTGAGACAGAGTCTCCCTCTGTTGCCCAGGTTGGAGTGCAGTAGCATGATCTTAGCTCACTGCAACCTCTGTCTCATGGGTTCAAGTGATTCTCCTGCCTCAGCCTCCTGAGTAGGTGGGATTACAGGTGTGCACTACCACACCTGGCTAATTTCTTTCTTTTTTTTTTTTTTTGGCATTTTTACTAGAGATGGGGTTTCACCATGTTGGCCAAGTTGGTTTTGAACTCCTTACCTCAAATGATCCACCCGCCTCGGCCTCCCAAAGTGCTGGGATTACAAGTGGGAGCCTCCATACCTGGCCAAGTTGTGTGTCTCTGTTTAACCATCATAAAACTGCCTTAATTACCTCACATGATGATTCTAATATAAAATACAAGTCAAGAAAGACTTAGCCACTTGGGTTCTCCCAAGAAACCATGCCCTGGAGGTGGAGTCTCAATTGTGCCATAAAGTTTATGTGGGAGTACCCATACAGGGGATTCTGTATATCTCATTTTGGTTCAACTATAAGTTTGACAAGTATTTTTGAAAGCTTACCATGTGCTAGGCACCATTCTAGGCCCACAGATTTAGCTGTGAACAAAATAGACCAAAAAAAAAAAAAAGAAAAAAGAAAAAAGAAAAAAAAGCCCTCAAATGCAGCCCACTTTCTGTATTGTTTTGTTGTAAACATCTATATTATTAAAAATGCTATTTCTTAGGAATTTCAAAGTAGAGATAGAGTCTTAAATATCAACTGCACTTTAAAAAGTGTCATATAGTTGTTCTCCAAGAGCATTCTTTCTAGGGTTTAAAAACCAGGAAATAAGGAACTTACCTGTGGGTTGAAGAGGCGAAAAGAAGGCGGAATGTTTGTCCTTGCAGGTGATACAGTGAACAGGTTAAGAGCATGGCCTTGGAGTCAGACTGTCTGGGTTTGAAGATCCATGGCTCCAGTTACCAGCTGTGCCACCTTGGGCAAGTCACTTAAGTTCTCTAGACCTCGGTTTCCTCATCTGTAAAATGGGAATGGCAGTACTGGCAAACCTAACACATAGAGTTCTTGAGAGGATCAAATGAGGGTACATGTAAAGTCCTTAGAACGGTGAGAACAGCTAACATGTATTATTTTCACTTTGCAAGGATTAATTGAGATAGCAGATTTCATGGTGGTCCCTCAGGCCAACTCTTGAAGCTTTAAACTGAATAGTTCCCTTAATGTGGATAACTGATCATTTTCCTTAGACTTTCCACCTTTGGATTCCTTTCTTCTCATTGTTAGAAATTGTCCCTGTCTTTCTCTTCCTTGTCACTCTCATATCCTTGTGCTGAATAATGAATAATGTCCATTCTTCTGAAGTATTTCACCAATGAATATGCTTTTATATTTGGGCTTCCACCAATGAGGTTTTATTGTAGTTTAATTCTGTCCAAAGAGCTTTTCTTAAGTGTCTACCATGGGCAACTGGATCACTGAGACATTCACTGAGGTGATAGGAAAAGGAATCCAACTTAGTCATAATTTGCACAGAGCCAAACTGTCTCTAGCCATCTTTATCATCTATATTTACTGATTGTTTTGTTTACTTCATTCGTGATCCACCTTGCACCAGTTTTTAAATCATTTATTCAACAATCAAGCACTTCCTTTGTGTTCAGGCACTTTGCTGGTTTCTTGAGGTACAGAGGTAAACAAACAGTCACGATCCCTGCCTTTCCAAGCATCTGAGGGGTTGGACAGTGCATTTAGTTGCATGAAAGAACATTCTTTTTTTTTTTTTTGAGACGGAGTCTCGTTCTGTCGCCCAGGCTGGAGTGCAGTGGCACGATCTTGGCTCACTGCAACCTCCGCCTTCTGGGTTCACGCGATTCTCCTACCTCAGCCTCCTGAGTAGCTGGGATTACAGGCGCACACCACCCCACTCGGCTAATTTTTTGTGTATTTTTAGTAGAGACAGGGTTTCACTATGTGGCCAGACTGGTCTCGAACTCCTGACCTCGTGATCTGCCCGCCTCGGCCTCCCAAAGTGCTGGGATTACAGGCCTGAGCCACCACGCCCAGCCAGAACATTCTTTTACTTAAGCAGTGAGTTTCCCCCGCCCTGCCCCTATAGGCTATGGGAAAGTCCACTGGGCGTATGGAGAGATCTTTCAACACTGGGAAGGCTAGAAAGACAGCCCAATGTGAAACTGAACTTTGCAAGCATCATTTCCACAGTGTCTCAGGATCCTCAGAGCTGCCTCTTTCTTGGGAGAAGTGGGATGGGCTTTTGCACCCTGGCCATGGACAGTGCTGATGGGTTAGAGAATAGTATCCCTCCGTGTGTTGGAATCCAATCAGATACATTAATCTCCTTGGGGGACAAACGAAATTAATCCTCTCTCCAGATGGCAGCAAAGTGACAAGAGTGCAGAGATTAAAAGAGATTGTGAGGTTATACGGTGACAGTGCCATCAATCGGGTTAGGAAACCCAGCATTCTATTATCACCAAAGGTAAATGGCACCATCTCATTTTTTGCAAGTCTGATGGGTTTGGGGTCCTGGAGAAAAGCCCATTCCTATTCACTTTCCTCAATTTGAACCCTTCAATTTCAGAATTTCTATTTCTAAGGAACTATCTTCATTTATCTGTTAAATGCTATTTCTTTGCGTTTTCTTTCTTTCTCTTTTTCTTTCTTTCCTTTTTTCTTTCTTTCTTTCTTCTTGTTTCTTTTTTTTTTTTTTTTTTTCAGAATGTTGCTGTGTTGCACAGGCTGGAGTGCAGTGGGTGATCTCGGCTCACTGTAACCTTTGCCTCCTGGGTTCCAGTGATCTTTGTGCCTCAGTCTCCCAAGTAGTTAGGATTACAGGCATGTACCACCACTCCTGGCTAATTTTTGTAATTTGGTAGAGATGGGGGTTTCACCATGTTGGCCAGGCTGGTCTTGAACTCCTGAACTCAAGTGATCCACGTGTCTTGGCCTCCCAAAGTACTGGGATTACAAGGGTGAGCCACTGCACCCGGCCTATTAAATAGTATTTCTGTATTGATCTCTTTGTGCCAAAACTCTTCCCTGATGTTATCATTTTTATTTGTATTGAATTTTCTAATACATTGTGGCCCCTGGGTTCCTGGGGAAGCAGACCCTAACTCAGAGATTGGCTTTGCTGCTTAAAGTGTCCTGGGGGTCCTTTCTTCTCATTGGCATCAACGCTGTGTGGGGAAGGGGAGGCTGGCGGCAGTGCAGTCACAATGTGTTGTGACTCAGCCCTAGCTGACTCCATGGTGAGCTCTGAACCTGGAATGGCCTTTTGAGTTGTCCCTTTTTGGGAAGAAACTGGCCTTTTATACCCCAAAGTCAACTAGCCATTGATGAGGGCTGCCCCAGGACCGGGGCACGACCTTGGGCAAGATGGCTTTTCTCAGCTGAGCAGCTGGGAGCTGTCAGCTTACAACCCTCCCTGGAGGGGACAGCACCTTGGATCCTGATGGAGAAATCTGGGTGGCACAGCACAACATTCATGACAAACATTTAGCAGAGACCCTCAGGAAAACCTGCCCTTGAGAAACTTTCTCGATGCCATCGATGACTTTTTTTTTTTTTTCTTGAGACAGAGTCTGTCTCTGTCGCCCAGGCTGGAATGCAGTAACTTGATCTTGGCTCACTGCAACCTCTGCCTCCTAGGTTGAAGTGATTCTCCTGCCTCAGCCTCCCAAGCAGCTGGGATTATAGACGGGCACCATCACACTCTGCTAATTTTTATAGTTTTAGTAGAGGCAACGTTTCACCGTATTGGCCAGGCTGGTCTCGAACTCTTGACCTCAGGTGATCCACCAGCCTTGGCCTCCCAAAGTGCTGGGATGGATTACAGGCGTGAGCCACCTGTCTGGCCCATCAATGACTTCTTAGTGATCTCCTCCAAAGGCATCCTTAGTTATCCTTTATCTCTTAGTAGTGTTTGACAGTAACTTTTCCATCTTTCTCAATATTTTTGCTAAAATAACATGTCTCTTCCTGATGTTCTGATGCTTTTCTCTCTTTGGCCTCCTTTCTTTTTTCTTTTGAGACAGAGTCTCACTTTATTGCCCAGGCTGGAGTACAGTGGTGTGATCTTGGCTCACTGCAATGTCCGCTTCCCAGGTTCAAGCGATTTTCCTGCCTCTGCCTCCCTAGTAGCTGGGATTACAGGCACCCGCCACCATACCCGGCTAATTTTTGTATTTTTTTTTTTAGTAGAGATGGAATTTCACCATGTTGGCCAGGCTGGTCTTGAACTCCTCACCTCAGGTGACCTGCCTGCCTAGGCCTCCCAAAGTGCTGGGATTACAGGCATGAGCCACCACACCTGACCTCTTCAGCCTCTTTTCTAATCCATAACTATGGTCATGTCTCCTGAATTTCATTCTTAGAGCTCTTTTTTCCAGCCACTTCTGTCTTAGTTATCTGTCAGCTCCATGGCTTCAAAGATAGTCCCCAAAGGAAGAGGTTCCAATCCATAGGGATAGCCTTGATCTCTCTTCTGAGCCCTAGTCTGACATTTCTAATCACTTGTCCACTTCAAACTCAGTATGCCTGAAATCCAACCTGCCTTGCCTCTCAAACCAATTTCCCATCCTGAATTCTCTTTTTCTCTCTTTTCTACTGTTTTCTTAATCATTATGCTTGAGATCTCACGTTCACCTTGTACCCCTTTGTATGCCTCATTTACCATCTTGTTGTCATCAAACCTTCTAAGTTAATCTGCCAGAAATACTGCCCCTTTTATTCTGTTTCCACAACTGATATTTAAGTCATTATCACACCACATCTGACCTACTGCAGTACAAATGATTTTGGAGACATTTCTTCCTTTTGAGTAGTTTCGGTAGAGTACCTAACACTGATGTAAGCACCTTCTACACGACATTGACACATATTTATTTCTCATAACAACACTATAAGGTAGGTCCTATTATTAGATCCATTCTACAGGTCATAAAACTGAGGCACAGAGAAAACCAAGGCACATGCCAGAGGTCACACAACTAGTAAGTGACACCGGAATTATGAACTCCAGCAGCCTGGTTCTAGCACTTGTGCTCTTAACCGTTAAGGTAAACCTCAAGCTGGTGCTTGGCTGCGGGTGACATCACCTTTGTCATCTTCATTATTATTGCTCTTTTGTACAAGCCAGAACAATCCTTCACTGTCTCTTGTAAGTTTAATTTGAAGTGCGCCTATCTTATTTTCCCAAGTTGATTGAAAGCTCTCTGAGGGCAGAAACCAAGATATCGTATTCTTCTCTGAACCTTGTTGTAAACAGCAGGAATTTCACTTTGGTGAAATTCATTGATTGAATTGTTTGAAATATGTCAGTAGCCTCCCAATGGGCCTCTCAGATTTCACGCTCGCAGTTAATTCTTGTTGCACACAGAATGGTCTATTTAAAATGGAAAGCACATTTAGTTAATTCTCTGTTCAAGCCGCTCCAGTGGATTACTGTAAAATCCAAAATTTTTACCATGTAAGGCTCCACATCATTGGGCTCATTTTTAAGTTTCAGTTCATCACTCAGCTACCCTGGCCTTCTGCACTGGTAACTACTCTGTGTACTCCCCGACCCCCGCCTCCTTTCACACTTGCTCCGCCCCTTGCCTGGAGGCTCCTCCTACCAATTTCCTCCTCTTCTTCATTTTCTTTATTCAGTTCAATGTTCAGTCTTCTGTCTAAAAATAGCATCCTCCTCCCATCACTCTCTACTTGTGCTGTGATTCATAGCTTATCTGATAGTATCAATCTCTATGTGACATTATAGTTTATAGTTATTTGGTTTTCTTTTCCTTTTTATTTATTTATTTATTTTGAGATGAAGTCTTGCTCTGTCACCCAGGGTGAAGTGCAGTGGCGTGATCTTGGCTCACTACAACCTCTGCCTCCTGGGGTGCAAGTGACTCTCCTGCCTCAGCCTCCTGCGTAGCTGGGACTACTGGTGTGCACCATCACGCCTGGCTAATTTTTTGTATTTTTAGTAGAGATGGAGTTTTGCAATGTTGGCCAGTCTGGTCTCGAACTCCTGACCCCAGGTGATCCACCCACCTCGCCCTCCCAAAGTGTTGGGATTACAGGCGTGAGCCAATGCGCCCTGCCAGTTGAATTCCTTTTTTGCAGTGTAAACTCCAATAAGGCAAAGACCTGTCTGTCTTGTCTGTCTTGTTGAACATATTATCCCCAGAGCCAAGAACAGTGCCTGGCACAGAGCAAGCCTCAACAAATATTTGCTGCATGAATGAATATATTGGGGGGAAATAAAGGGTTTGAAATTATGGCCATTGGGTCCATTCAGGTCTCTTCCTCCTTTAACCAGCAGGGGGCTCTAGGCTCTAGAATTCAGAGGCGTAGACCGGCACCTTCACAGTGGTTTACCTGAAATCCCGCCTCCTAAAGCCAGAAAAATCCACCTCCTTCCTCCCCCGCCCCCGCGCCCAAGTAGGATTGTGCCAACCCAGGCAAATATTGAACCTTGTGTTAACAAAGTTTTTTTATAGGTGGCCCTTTAAGACTTTCTTGGTTTTGGGTTTTGAAATGTGTAAGGTTTGCTGCTAGCAACTCCACATTTTTTTATTCACTCACAAAGACACATGGTCATAAATAAAATGCATGGAACGAGGGAGACAATAGCACAGCAGTAACGTCATTTTATGTAAGTACTTAAACACCGCAAATTAAATGGCTGACTGAATGAAGCCCATCAATTATCTTTTGTGTTTACATCTTTTTGAAAGGAATACATCTCTGTCTGCTTTTGTTTGTTTGTTTTTTGTTTGTTTTGTTCTGAACACCTTCTCAATTACCTAGCACTATAATATTTCTTGTTGCGAACAGATGTCAGAAATACATTGGTAAATATAACATCTTCTTTTGGAAAATAAATCTCCCACTCCCTACTTAAAATATGTGGTTTTAAAGTTTGTATGAAGTTAGAAATTGAAAAATCCCTGCTGGAAGAAATTGCTAGTGCATTTGAATGGACTTTATTGTCTCTGGTTCATTTCCTTTAGAGTAGATTCTGGCAGGAGTGCCAGCCTTATTGCCAAGACAAAAAGAACTATATATTACAGCTCCTGTTCTGCCAACACTAAGTAAATCCAGTTTGGCGACACTTAACCATTGTTGACAAGGCCCAAGTATAGTCATAAAAACATTAATATGGCTTATATTCTGTTACTTATGTCTGTTTCTGTGCAAATGGTCCTTAATTTTGTACACAGAAAATTTGCCTCCCTCATCAGGCAGCAGTTTCCTGGAAAAACCACAGTAACCTTCTGTATATGAACCAGAGTAGATGGATTCCTGTAGAGGCAGGAGCAAAGAGAAGCCCATGGGAAAGGACAGCTCACGTCTGCGGAGAAGGCTGCCTATCAGTGTTTGTAACAAACAGACCCCTCATTGCATTCGTTTTCCAAACAGGGAAATCTATTTCAGTCCAGATACTTTTATTTCTTTCTGGAAAAGAAATAATTGAAATTGCCAACTCTAGGCAGGAGAGAATGAATTGCATGGCTCATAGGGACTGAAGAAGCAGATAAGAAAAGGTGTGTGCTGAGTCTGGTGACCTAACTCAGCAGCTTTTGGCTAAAGGGATTCCTTGGAATTCAGGGCTTCCTATCTAATTGTATTTTTAAAAAATGATACGCTTAGTCCATAGCTAATGTTTGCCCAGTGTGGGCAGAGTTCCTTACAAGTTAGTGTGTGGGTAACAATAACAACAACAAAATAGGCACAAGTCCTGACCTCAGAGAGCTTATGAAGCTGTGCATTTGTTAGGTTGGTGCAAAAGTAATCACAGTTTTTGCCCTTTTTTTGGGGGCAAAAACTGCAATTACTTTTGCATCAACCTAATAGAATATCACACACTTGAAAGAGGCTTAAGGTCATTATGAAGCATGATACTAATGACTGTGACCCCAGACTCAACTACTTCAGGAAGGCGTGGGTCTCGATCCCATTTTCTGTTTTTGAAACAGTCTTACTCTGTCACCTAGGCTGGAGTGCAAGTGATGCAATCTCGGCTCCATGCAACCTCTGCCTCCTAGGTTCAAGCCATTCTTGTGCCTCAGCCTCCTGAGTAGCTAGGATTACAGGCATGTGCCACCACATCCAGCTAATTTTTCTATTTTTAGTAGAGATAGGGTTTCACCATTTTGGACAGGCTGGTCTCGAACTCCTGACCTCAGGTGATCTGCCCTCTAAGACCTCTCAAATTGCTGGGATCACAGGCATGTGCCACTACATCTGGCCTCCTTGATCCTGTTTTTAAAAACTGAAATTGGGCCAAAGCTTGGGTATATCTGGTCTGTAGAAAGCATACCAGAATTCTGTTGTATTCCAAAGTATTTAGGAACACGGCAGCCCTCCTGAGCACAAAGGCACTGCTCCCCAAGTGAGATCTGGAGGGGCCAGAGGGTAGGTTAGATCTGTGTATTTTAATAAGTATTAAATAGCCATTCACTCATTTTCCAAGGTGTTTACTGAGTACTTAGTATATGTGAGCCACAATGCGAAAGCCCTCGAGTTACTTCTGATTGAAAAGAGGATATGACATGTATATAAACTGCTAAAATCGGATGGACACAGGGATGAGAGTCTCGAGGGAGGTATGTATAAAATGGTGAGGAGTTCACGGGAGAGTGAATGACTCGTAGATGAGAAGCCTGGGGAAGGTGTCAATGGCAGGTGCGTTTTTTTTTTCTCCAAGGCGGAGTCTTGCTCTGTCACCTAGGCTGGAGTCCAGTGGTGCAATCTCAGTTCACTGCAACCTCCGCCTCCTGGGTTCAAGCGATTCTCCTGCCTCAGCCTCCCAAGTAGCTGGGATTACAGGCGCCCACCATGCCCAGCTAATTTTTGTATTTTTAGTAGAGATACAAAAATACAAAATGAGGATTTCACTGTGTTGGCCAGGCTGGTCTCGAACTCCTGACCTCGTGATCTGCCTGCCTTGGCCCCCCCAAAGTGCTGGGATTACAAGTGTGAGCCACCGCACCCGGCCAGCAGGTGCATCTTCTAGGACAAATAGGACTTGACCAATTTGGAGATGGGCATGAGCCTGGGCTCAGTCCAAAGCTGTAACAGGCTGTAAAACTTTGTTCCCCTGTCTTTGAGTATCAGATGCCCAGCTAGAATTCCACATTAATAAGTTAAACACAGGACATCGGTTGAACCTCAAGTCAAGCATCTTCCCACATTCCTAGTCCTCTGCCTATCTAACTTCAGGAATATTTCTTCACATTATTTTAGTTCAAGGACTCAAAACTCATTTCTTCTAGTAGGAGTTAGTGAATAAATGGTGTCTATTTCCCAGATTCTTTTGTGTCCTTCTTATAGACCATGACCACTCATGCTCACATGATCACGGGCCTTTCCCCAGATGCAGCATGGCCCTGTTTTGAGTGGAATGATGGCCAAGGAGCTTTATGCTTCTGCACCGCCAGCTCACACAATGGTCCATGTACTGCCCCATAGAAAACTGGGGGTGGAAAGCTGTCTCCACGTTCTACTGCCAAAGCAGCAAGCTGATTCACACATCTTGAAGGCAAAGTGGTACATGGAAGGGAGCATATGAGACTTGATTTTGGCGATGAAACTTCCTGTCTGAACCGCTAAGTCTCCCAGCAGTGGTGTAAATGCACCTGTGAGATGCAGGCTTCCCTGAGACACACCCAGGTTGTGAGTGGGTTCAACATGGTCACAGGAGCTTCATTTACATAAAATAGTAAGGCAGCAAGATCTGGGAGCATACTGAGACCACCAATCAGGAATGGAGGCTTGCTCCCAAGTCACTAAACATGGACTTGTCTCTGATATGGAAACAATATGATACACAGAGGGCTTTTGAGACTTAGAGGCACTCCAACAATGATACTTGAAAACCAGAAAAGAGTTTGACACAGATGGATGCTTTCCAAATGTCATAATGTCATTTTTTCATATGTCAAGGGTGACTTTACAGAGAGCTTCTTACTACTGTCCCCCTACTGACTGATGCCGTCGATGGTCAGTATCTTCCAATAAATCAAGCTGTTCCCACACATCAACATAATGCTAACTTACTTGTTCTCCAGACCATATGGTTTTGTACCCATTTTACGTGTTTGGAATCTCTGCAGAATCCTGTTAAACCATTTGATGGAAAACAGAAACGGTGAACTTTGCTGACTGCCAGTGGACTTTAGCCATCACCAAACACCCTGACTCTTGCACATTTTTCTGATTGTGTCTGCATTTATGAGAGTGCCATCCACGTTCACTGCCCATCAGCTGTGCTGCAGTAAGTCGTTATTCCACCTGGGTTCTTCCAAAACCTGTTTCAAGATGTAGAGTCACAGATCTACCTGTGTTTGTCCCTTGGCAAATCTGTACCTACTGCTTTTTCATACCTTTGCTGAAGTCTCATCTATACTTCGATTGATTTTCCTCTTGACCCAGTGTTTGCTTCCTGTTCCCCAGGTGGGTTTTCCATGAGGACTGCTTCTAACCCCCAGTCCCCCCACACTCCACCTGGGCTGAAACTACTGCCTCTTTTCCAATACATAGAAAGGGGTGTGGCTCCACCCTGCATTTCTGTAAGACTCGGCTAGTTACAAATTTAGAACCTTGGAAACAATGATAAAACATTCTTCAAGAGAAAATAATCTCCAGGTTTTGTTTCACTATCTGTGAGAGTATTCAGCACTACATCTGCCGAAGGGCATAACAAGCATATTTTTGTTTTAAAAATGGGTCTACTTTGATGCAGCACCCAAATTTAATTACTCTTAAAGCTTTTTAGGATCCCAGATGAAAGATGCTACTGCAGTGTAAAGTTCTAATATTATTTATTTCCCTAGTCATCAACATTAGTTGGTTTTTCCTTTCTTGAAACCTATTTATCATTTGTATAAATATAGTATTTGGGGAGCTTCCTGCATTAGATCATCTCCTGTCCTTTCAGTGCCCTTGATGCTCATTACGCTTTCCTGGTGAGGCTTGCTGAGACATTAATGCAGTGGCCTCTCCCATTTTAATATTGCTAGAAGGGCTTTAATGTTACTTATTGCTATTGAGATGAAATTTGACAATTATTTTTCTTGTTTTTGCCTCATGTAAAATACGATCTTCTTTCTTATCAAGGTGACCAGACTTTTCTCCCGAAGTCAATACTGTCATTCACAAACATTTGTTGTTGCCTCCTATAATGCTAAACATTGACTAGGTTCTGGGGCTGCCAAGCAATTTCGGGGCCCTTAACCTTCTTCAAAAGCCAGCTCAGATTGTGTCTTCTCTGAGAAGTTACATCTGGCATGTCCTCCCCAGCCACCCACCTTGCCTAGTATGGTGGACAGCCTCTAAGGCACTCCCATGACCCTGTCTCCTGGTGTTCGCCCTTCATCTCCTCCCCGTAAGTGTAAGTAGCATGTGTGACTTGCTTCACACTAATAAAACATGGCAAAGGAGATGTCACTTCCATGGTTACATTACATAAGACTCTAATATCTACCTTGCTGAGAAACTCCCTTGCTGGCTTTGATGAGCAAGCAGTCATGTTGGGGAGGCCCATGTGGCAGGGAACTGGGGGTGGCCATTAGTTGACACCAGCAAGAAGAAACTGAGGCTCTAAGTCCACCACTAACAGGGAATTAAATGCATCCTACAATCTTGTAAGCTTAGAAGCAGATTCTTCCACAGTTAAGCCTTCAGATAAGGACCCAGCCCTGGCCAATACCTTGATTGAAGGCTTACAGAAGACCCAGTTACGTGGATGCCTACCCCCTGTGGATACCTACTCCCTGTGGATACTTGCAACTGTGGATAGTACTGTACTATGCTTTTTTGACCTGATAACCAAGACAGCTACTAAGTGCCTAGCAGATGGGAAGTGTATACAGTGTGGATACATTGGACAAAGGAATGATTCATGTCCTGGGCAGGATGCAGTGGCATGGTGCAAGATTTCATTATGCTATTCAGAATGGTGCATAATTTAAAAGTTATGAGTTGTTTATTTCTGAAATTTTCCATTTAATATTTTTGAACCACAGTTGACTGTGAGTAACTGAAACTATGGAAAGTAAAACTGTGGATAAGTAAAACTGTATTGGTTTAAGCTGCTAAGTTTGTAGTAATATTGTTATACAGCAATATAAAACTAATATATGTAGCTAATTTCTGCCTTTTCTGTGGGCACCATGTATATTGTATATAGCTCAGTTATTGTATTTAGATTGAACTATAATCTTTTTTTGCATGTTCAGACTTTCCATATACAATGAGGACCATAATAATAACTACTGAAGCAGAGTAGAGATATACATAGAATCTCTCAAATATGCAAAAAAGAAAAAGGTAGTTTGCTTTTATTTTCTCTAACTGCTCTCATCTTAGTCTCAAGGCCACATTTTCATGTGAGCTGTGTGTGTGTGGGGAGGAGCTGTTTCTCTTCTTTAAAAGCTTTCCTCCTATCCTTTCTCCAGAGGCGTAGAGAAGGTTTACACATCCTCATGGCAGTAGGGGAGGATGGCTGGTTCAGGTGATGGTTATTGTGCTGTCGTCTGTGTTCATGCCCTCCTCCTCAGAATTGTGAATTAATCACCTCATTTCCAGGCATCCTGCTGGCATCTGCTGCTGAAGGCTGCAGCCAACATAACTCGTGGCCTATCCTTTGGCCTGATCAGGAGCTGGTAGGCTTCTTTTTGCTGATTGAGCTCCACATTGACCCTTGCTGGCTGTGCGGATGCTCTAATCCTCTTCCATATTATCCATCCCGTTCTGGCCTGGAATGTCCATTCTGTGGTCTCTGCTGTGGCTCACTTTCACACTAGCCTTGCCAGCCGTATGGCAGTCCTCTTGGCCCTCCGTAGTCAACTAGCTTCTGTGTCACTCAGTGGGAGAGCCCACTGGACCATCTGAATTCCCTTCATTCTACGGAGGAACTGGAAGAGACTTGGAACTCTTTGTGTCACATCTTGACAAAGGAATACCCTATGAGATGGTCTTGTTCCACAGTTTCAGAGAAGTGGCACAAACTCCATTCACTTTCAGCTTCTCTCTTATTTTTGGATTATGTTCTTTTGGCCGGTGTAAGGCCCAAGGAGGAGGCAGTGCTGAGTCTCTGAGAGATTCAGGTAGCATCTTCTCTTTGCCTCTTTCTCTCCAAATCTCTCTCTATTACCACCACCTCTCCAGGAAGGGCTTCAGATTCCTCATTCTCCCTGGTGGGAACTCACCCTTATGTCATTTCCTTCTGCTTTCTTTCCCTACCCAAATGGGACTTGCCCTTTTTTCCCTGGGACACTAAGCCTCGTGGCTTAGCCTTGATACGCAGGCTTCAGGAAAAAAATTGCTTAACAATTAAGAGAGATGCATCAGAAGTGAATTGAAAACTATTTTCATTAAAAAATTATGCCATAAAGAAAAAGATGAATATATTTTACTCCACTGACTTTAAGAACTTATGTTCATCAAAAGATTCCATAAAGAGATTGAAAAGACAGGCCACAAATTGGGAAAGGTACTTGCACATGTACAACTGACAAAAGGTTAGTTTCCAGAGTACACAGAGTGTGCCTAAGAATAGAGCTGAAAAAGACAAATGACCCAATAGAAAATTAGTTACAGGACACAAACAGGAATTCCCCAAAAGCATGAATGGCCAATAGACATATAAGAAGATTTTCAATCTTCCTAGTAATTAGGGAGATGAAAGTTAAAATCACAGTGAGATAGTATCTATACCCATCAAATTGGCAGAAAATGTAGTCTGATATCTAATGTTGGGCACAATGTAGACTCTCATATACCGGATTGGGAATGCAAACTAGTACAACCACATCAGAAAACAAGTTGTCATTACCTAGGCAAAGTTGAATGTGTGCACATCCAGTAATTCCACTCAGAGATCCTGAGAAAGTCTTGCATTGAAACCTGCAGGAGACCTGCAGAAGAATGTTCACAGCAAAGATTTGGAAACAATTGAAATGACCATCATCATGAGAATGAATTAATACTTAAGTTGTGCATATTTCTACCATACAATGCCATTCACCAGTGAAAGGAAATGAATGAACTAGAGCTGCACAGTCAATATGGATGAATCTCAAAAACGCTTTGAGTGAACAAAGGAAAGTCACAGCATGAGGGAGAAAAAGCAAGCGTGAGTCCTTTTATCTAAAGATTGAAAGCAGGCAAAACCAAGCAATATTTTCTTTTTTTCCTTTTAAATTGAGACAGGGTATCATTCTGTTGCCCTGATTGGAGTGCAGTGGCATGATCTCAGCTCACTGCAACCTCTGCCTCCTGGGCTCAAACCATCCTCCCACTTCAGCTTCCTGAGTAGCTAGGACCACAGATGCACACCACCACATTTGGCTAATTTTTTGTATTTTTCATAGAAATGGGGTTTCACTGTGTTGCCCAGGCTGATCTAGAACTTCGGGCTCAAGTCATCCACTTGCCTTGGCCTCCGAAAGTGCTGGGATTGCAGGCATGAGCCACCATGCCTGGCCCAAGCAATATTTTCTTTAGGATACAGACATTAGAGATAAAGAGAAAAAGAAAGTAATAAGATATAAAGATCACCTCTTTGTGGGGAAGAAAGGAGGGAGAGGTAATTAGGAATGGGCAACCCAAGGCTTCAAAGGTCATGATAACTTTACATTTCTTAAGTCAGTCTATTTTATGTCTTCATTGTACAAGGCACTATAGTGGGGTTGTACATAATTATTTTTAATTCCAGCAATATTCATGAAAGCTAGGCTCTTTTTATTCGTCTGATGAGATCAGGTGCATTCAGGGTGGTATGGCTATAGACTTTTTAAATTCCTTTGAGATGATGAAACTAAGCTGCATGAGGGTTAAGTGATTTGAACAAGGGCCCACAGGAAGTAAGAGCAGACTAGAGAGGTTGAGCCCAGGTTTGTCCCAAGCCCACATTCTATACATTTGATCACTCTATGTCCCTGAAATACAACCTATATTTTACTAATTTCTGCATTCCTGTGCCCAACTCAGAGCCTGGCACATAGAAGGCATTCCTTAAACATTAGCAGTATGCTGTTTCCTCATCCCTTGTTTTCTCTTCTAGATAGTTTTAACCATTTTACTTAGTTAGAAATTATTATAAATGAGTGTTTTAGTCCATTTGTGTTGCTATAACAGAATACTACAAGGTGGATAATTTATAAGGAAAAGAAATGTATTTGGCACACAGCTCTGGAGGCTGGGAAGTCCAAGGGCATGGTACCATAATCTGCTTGGCATCTGGTGAGGCTCTTGTTGCTGTGACATTCGATGGTGGAAGGCAGAAGGGCAAGAGAGCTCAAGAGTGAGCAAGAGGGGGCCAAACTTGCTTTTATAGCAAAGCCACTTTCATCATGACTAACCCACTCTCACCATAATGATATTAATCCACTCCTGAGAGCAGATCCCTCATGGCCTAATCACCTTTTGATGGTTCCATCTCCCAATACTACTACAATGACAATTTAAATTAAATTTAACAATTAAATTTCAACATGAGTTTTTAAAGGGATATTCAAACCATAACAATAGGATTGGGTTTTAGTATTTTTTTCCCCACATGTCTCAGTGGAGTTCTGGTTGTCAGATACCCAACTGTCTCTGACTAATTCAAGAAAAAAGGAATTTTTGCAAAGATGTTGAATATCTGTGCAGATAGAGTTGAATCATCAGGTCTTGGGAAGAGAAGCAAGCAGCAGGAATGAAAGAACATTCTCTCTGTGGATCTTTCATTAAAGTAACTCATTCCTATCATGTTCACCTCTGTGTTTCCTTGTTTCTGGGAGGGTGAGTGGTTGACCTGTCTGGGTTATATGCTCATCCTTTGGATGAGAAGAGACGCTGTGCCTGCTCATCCTACCAAGACCACACAAGACCACATAGGATGGGGGAAGGACTAGTTCTCCAAAGGTAAGGTAGTTGCCTATTACCCCTGAAAAGAGCTACTCCTATTTCCCTGCTCAGAGGACAGGCCATTGAGAGTTATTAGAAAAAGCATTAATTCTTTACCACCACTCTTGGAGAAGGGGCTTAGAGCATTGGCAGCAGCATCTTCATGTTGGAAAGACACTTAGAAAGTTTTTTTTTTTAATTAATAGACTTTATTTTTCAGGACAGATTTAGATTCAAGAAAAAATTGAGCAGATAGTACAGATAGGTCCCATGAAGCCCCACCATCCACTAGTTTCCCCTGTTATTAACATCTCACATTAGTGTGGTACATATGTTAAAATTAACAAACCAATATTAACACATTATTATTAATTAAAATCCACAGTTTAATGTGTTGTACAGTTCTACAGGTTTTGACAAAAGCATAATTCTTGTATCCTACAGAATAGTTTCATACCCTAAAAATTCTCTGTGCTTCACCTATTCATCTCTCTCCCCATCCCATTTGAATCCCTGGCACTAAAAATTAACTCAAAAGGGATCAGAGGCCTAAATATAAACACAAAACTATGAAAATTCTAGAAGATAACATAAGAATAACTCTAGATAACCTTGAGAATGGTGATGATTTTTTAGATACAAAACCAAAGGCATGATCCAAGAAAGAAATAATTGATAATCTGAAGTTAATTGTAATTTAAAACTTCTGTAGGCTGGGTGTGGTGCAGTGGCTCATGCTTGTAATCCCAGCACCCACTTTGGGAGGCAGAGGCAGGTGGATCACCTGAGGTCAGGAGTTCAAGACCAGCCTGGCCAACATGGTGAAACCCCATCTCTACTAAAAATACAAAAATTAGGGAGGCATGGTGGCACACGCCTGTAATCCCAGCTACTTGGGAGGCTGAGGCAGGAAAATTGCTTGAGCCTGGGAGGTAGAGGTTGCAGTGAGCCGAGATTGTGCCACCGCACTCCAGCCTGGGTGACAGAACGAGACTCCGTCTCCAAAAAAAAAAAAAAAAAAAAAGAAAACGAACAACTAGACTTAAAAAATGGGCAAAAGATCTGAACAGATACCTCACCAAAGAAGATAAACAGATGGCAAATTAGCACATGAAAAGACACTCAACATCATGTCATTAGGAAATTGAAAATTAAAATAACAATCAGGTATCATTACACAATTATTAGAATGGTCAAAATCTAGAACACTGACAATATCGAATACTGGTGAGGATGTGGAGTAGTAGGAATTCTCATTGATTGCTGGTGAGAATGCAATATGGTGCAGTTATTTTGGAAGACAGTTTGACAATTTCTTATAAAACTAAATGTTTTTATCATGCAACTCGCCAGTTGTGCTCCTTGGTGTTATCCAAAGGAGCTGAAAACTTACATCCACACAAAAACTTGTACATGGATATTTACAGCAACTTCATTCATACTTGCCTAAACTTGGAAGCAATCAAGATGTGCTTCAGTGGGTAAATGGATTAAAAAACTGTAGTACATCCAGACAATGGAATATTATTCAGTGCTAAAAAGATATGCACTGCTAAGGAGGTAAAAGGTCTTCTCTATGATGAAAACTAAAAAACACTGATGAAAGAAATCAAAGAGGGCACAAAAAAAATGAAAAGATATCTCATGCTAGTGGATTAAAATAAATAATATTGTTAAAATGACCCTACTACCTAAAGCAATCTACAGATTTAATGTAATCCCTATGAAAATACCAATACTAATGACATTTTTTCATAGAAAAAGAAAAAAATTCTAAAATTTATGTGGAACCACGAAAAATCCCAAATAGCCAAAGCAATCTGAGCAGAAAGAAAACTGGAGGCATCACACTGCTTGTCTTCAAAAAAAATACTACAAAGCTATGGTAACCAAAACAGCATGGTATTGGCATAAAAGCAGGCAGATAGAGCAGTAGAACAGAATAGAGAATCTAGAAATAAATGCATCTATTTACAGCTCACAGATTTTTGACAAAGGAGTCAAGAACATACACTGGGGGAAAGAATATCCTCTTCAATAAATGGTGCTGGGAAAACTATATAAATAAATGCAGAAGAATGAAATGAGACCCCTGTCTGTCACCATGTACAAAAATCAACTCAAAATGGATTAAAGACATAAATGTAAGACCTAAGACTATAAAATGACTGGAAGAAAACATGGGGGAGATGCTTCAGGACATTGATCTAAGCAAAGATTTTATGGGTGATACTTCATAAGCACAGGCAACAAAAACAAAAATAGACAAATAGGATTACATCAAGCTAAAAAACTACTATACAGCATAGGAAACAATTGATAGAAAGAAGAAACAAACCTGTATAGTGGGAGAAAATATTTGCAAACTATTAATCTCACAAGGCACTAATATCCGGAATATACAAGGAAATCAAACAACTCAACAGAAAAAAAAAATTCAATTTAAAAAGTGGGCAAAAGATTTGAACAGACATTTTGCAAAAGACTTGCAAACGGCCAACTAGTGTGTGAAAAACTTGCTCAGCATCACTAATCATTAGGGAAATGCAAACCAAAACCACAATGAGATATTATTTCACCACAGTTAGAATAGTTACTATCAAAAAGACAAAAATAACAAACGCAGGTGAGGATGCACAGAAAAGGGAACTTTTATACACTGTTGGTGGGAATGTAAATTAGTATAGCTATTATGGAAAACAGTATGGAGATTTCTCAAAAAATTAAAAATAGAACTACCATATGATTCAGCAATCCCATTGCTGGGAATTTATCCAAAGGAAAGGAAATCAGTATACCAAATAGGTATCTACACCCCATGCTTATAGTACAACTATTCATAATAGCCAAAATACGGAATCAACCTAAATGTCCATCAGCAGATGAATAAGTAGGGAGAATGTGGTATATATACACAATGGAATACTATTTAGCCATAAACATGAATAAAATCCTGTCATTTGAGTCAACGTGTATAAACGTGGAGGACATTATGTTAAGGGAAATAAGTCAGGCACAGAAATATAAATAATGCATGTTCTCACTTATATGTGCGAGCTAAAAAAGTTGAGCTCATGGAAGTAGAGTAGAATTGTAACAAAATTGCAGCTAGATAGGAGAAATAAGTTCTAGCATTCTGTAGCATTATAGGATGAATATAGCTAACTGTAATTTATTGTATATTTTCAAAACACTGGCAGAGAAGGTTTTGAATGTACCCAACACAAATAAATGATACATATTTGAGGCGATGTATATGTGAATTACCTGGATTTGATCATTACACATTGTATACATGTATTGGAGTATCACTGTGTATCCCATAAATACATACAAATACCTGTGTCAACTAAAAATAAAAGGGAAAAATTTAATAAAAAAAGAACAGAAAAAAAGAGAATGAGCTATCAAGCCATAAAAAGACATGGAGAAGCCTTAAATGGATATTACTAAGTGAAAGAAGCCAATCTGAAGAGACTACATACTGTATGAGTCCAACTGTGTGGCATTCAGGAAAAGGCACAACTATAGGACAGTAAAAAGATCAGTGGTTGCTAGGGGTTGAGGGGAGAGGGACAAACAGGTGGAGCACCAGGCATGTGTAGGGCAGCAGAACTACGCTGTACAAGTAGTTTGTGCATTTGTCAAAATTGCATATGGAGAATTTGGAAAGAATCAGAGTGAAAAAAAATAAATCTTAAAATGCACAGTATTTTGCTTCATTTCTATATGCTGAGGAAGACAGAAAGAACATTCTGAAGGGTCATGGGGAGAGAGATTAGTGACATGCTTGTGCCTTCTTCATGACCTCACCAATTATATCTCTGTATCTCAAGGTAGTTTACTAATATCACCTATTATATTACACCAATATAATTATATTCTAGTATATAACTTATTAGTAAATTATATGATGATTTAGTAGGTGAAAATTTGAGACATAGATTTGGGGATACATAGATTTGACAAAGACTAGATTGTGTTTAAATAAACAAAAGCTGGATATAAAATGGAGAGTAGCCCGAATCTTTAGGATGATGATATTGTTAACTCTAATACATTCAACACTGAGAGTAATTTTTGAAAATACAACACATATAATAAACAAAAATATCCAAGAGAAGAATACTGAAGGTCACAAGATTTGCTGAATGCCAGATAGGAGAGGGTCTGGGTACAATAATGTACAATAATAATGGGTTCAATAAGGTGTTGTCTTCAGCAACAATACAAAGGCAAATTCAAATAGCTGAAAATGATCTCCTTTGAAATAAGAAACCTAATCCCGAAGTACATGATTTAAAATATTAGAAGTCTTACTGCTCTCAAGGAATGGAAAAGGAAGAAAAAGTTAATCACAAATGTGGCACTGAGTCATGCTGGTGGCCTATGTCCTGAAATTCTGTCCCTGCAGTGACTCTGAAGGGTGTTTTGTGTCAGGTCAAGCCTGGCCCTGGGCTCTCAGATTACAGTTATTGACCTATTATTTATGAAATGATACAAATGTCAATTATTTATATTTTCACCTTGTGTCAGCTTTGGTCTAATGCTTTCTACTGATAATACTTTATATTATACCCAAAGCTAGTATTTTCAAACTTTAAATCATGTCTTCTCATTTTAGAGTCCTGGAACTTAAAGAACAAATCTCTGTTCCATGCATCTGTTTCTTCTATGATTTTGAGATTAAAGGGCAAACTTTAGTCTTAAATACTCTCAGCTTTAAAATCCAATCCCTCTATCTCTGTCCCATGTATAGAAATTGCACCACCCGTTTAGACTGTTTTGATTTCTTCTCCCTGAATCTTTTCCGTGCCTTTTACATCTTTCTTGAGGTCTAACCATAGAACTCATAGAACTCATACAGTTTTTCAGGTAAAGATGCATCGTGACTTTGAATAAGGGTGGACTAATGCCATGCTTAAAAGTTTAATTCAGGGACTTAGTGTTCTGCAGCACTAACTGTGGGTCAGATGGATTTGACCTCCTTTGAGCCTCAGTTTCTTCTCCTGTTTTACATACCTCCCAGAGTAATCACAGGACCAAATGAGACAAAGTATAGACCAGTGTAAAGATACATATCTTTATTCTTTTCTGATTTAAAATTAATATGTGTGCCAGGTGTCGTGGTTCACACCTATAATTTCAGCACTTTGGGAGGCCAAGGCAGAAAGATGACTTGAGCCCAGGAGTTCGAGACTAGCCTGGGGAACATAGGGAGATTTCCTCTACAAAAAAATTTTAAAAACTAGCCAGGCATGGTGACACATACCTGTAGTCTTAGCTACTTTGGGGGCCGAGGTGGGATCACTTGAGCCTGGGAGGCTGAGTCTGCAGTGAGTCATGATCGCCTCACTGCACTCTAGCTTGGACAATAGAATGAGACGCTGTCTCAAGTTTTCTTAAATTAATATGTGCTTGTAAAAAAAAAAAACAAAGTATAAAAGGAATATGAAATGAAAGGAAAATTTCTAAAAATAATGACTAGGGGGCCGGGTTCAGTGGCCCATAACTATAATCCTAGCACTTTAGGAGAACAAAGCAGGTGGATCACTTGAGCCCAGGAGTTCGAGACCAGCCTGTGCAACATGGTGAAACTGCATCTCTACTAAAAATATAAAAATTAGCTGGGCATGGTAGCTTGTGCCTGTAGTCCCAGCTACTCATGTGGCTGAGGAACGGGAATTGCCTAAATCTGGGAGACGGAGGTTGCAGTGTCCCGAGATCACACCATTGCACTCCAGCCTGGGTGACAAAGTAAGACTGTGTCTCAAAAAAAGAAAAGAAATAATAATGACTAGGACTAACTTGGTTATACACAGATTTTTTTCTCTCAGACTAATAACATGTAATATGATTATTATTTATTTCTTACAAAAATGAGATCATTCAATTTTTTTCTTCTTTCATTTCATACATTGTGATTCTTTCCAGGTCAGTGCACAGAGAACTACACATTATTTCCATGCCTCCATAGGACCCTAATTGCATGGGTGTCCCATAAATTATGTAACCAGTTTAATAGTGGTAGCTGTTTGAGCTTGTCTCCAATTTTTTACCATTGGAAACAATGCTGCAACAAACAGTGTCATGCTACAGTATTTTTATATACTTGAGTGATTATTTCTATATATTCCTAGGAAAGAAATTGCTGGGTCAAATGTGTGTGCACTTAAATTTTGAAGGATATTGCTAATTTGGACAAGTGTTTTAAAGCCATGGGGGTTCTCCGGAAATACTAATTATTCAGCTGGATTCTAGAAAGCAAGCAGTGAGTAGAGGTCAGAGAATAAGACTCCCAACGAGCCTGGGAACAGAGTAGGTGCAGGCACAAGTCACTTATCCTATCTGTGACTCAATTTCTTTATCTGTAAAGTGGAGATAAGAACAGTTCCAATCTGGTAGGATTGTTGTGAGATTAAATGAGATAATATATGGTAAGTGCTAAGAATCCTGAGCAGCGTAGAGAAAGCACTATATAATGAGAGATGTTGTTATCAGGATTATTTTGGACCAGAACTGTAACCCTGGCATGGGCCGTTCATTGCCTCCCAGAGCAGGGCTGAACTCAGCAGATAGCCAGATACCCTGGGGAGTCCTCCTGGCATGAACTCTCCACCTACCTTCTTCAGGATTACTTATTTTGTTTTATTTATTTTATTTCTTTGAGACAGAGTCTTGCTCTGTTGCCCAAGCTGGAGTGCAGTGGCGTGATCTCAACTCACTGCAAACTCCACCTCTCCGGTTCAAATGATTCCCATGCTTCAGCCTCCCAAGTCACCTTTCTTCTTTAGACATGATCTGATTCGTTTCTTCCTCTTCCATGACCCTGTGAAATCATTTTACAGTTTATCTGTGAGCGTGGCATGCGGGGAGCCAGAAAACCTTCTGTCATTGGCCTTTTTCAGACCCTTTAAAGATAAGTCCAGCTCTGATCCCCATGAAGGGAGAAGCAAACTACTGTTTACTGAACCCCTGCCATGTACTAGACTTTATCGCACTTACAAAGATGTAGATACATGACTTCCTTGAATCCTCACTCTACCCCATGATGTCAGTATTACTATCACCATTTGAGAGAGGAGTAATTGGAGGTATAGTGATCTTAATGAACTTGCCAAAGCCATGCAGTTAATAAGTGGCAGAATTGGAATTTGGTCCAGAACTGGCCTCAAAGTCTCTACTTGTTCCATGGTGCCTACCAGCTCTGAGCCCAGAGATGTCCGTAGCCATATCCATACTCTATATCCTGACTCAGAACCACTTCTCTGTCTATAACTTTTAATAGCCTTTGGTGGAGAATCTTGTCTCATATCCTTTGAAGTTGAAATGACCTTCAGAGCTATTTATTCCAGTGGATCACAGAAGCCTTAGTGTGATTGGCCCAATGGGCCCTTCCTTTTTCTTTTCTTTTCTATTTTTTTTTTTTTAGAAGGAGTCTTGCTCTGTCGCCCAGGCTGGAATGCAGTGGCACAATCTTGGCTCACTGAAACCTCCACCTCCTGGGTTCAAGTGATTCTCCTGCCTCAGCCTCCTGAGTGTCTGGGGCTACAGGTGTGCACCACCATGCCCGGCTAATTTTTTTTTTTTTTTGTATTTTTAGTAGAGACAGAGTTTCCCCACATTGGCCAGGCTAGTCTCGAACCCCTGACCTTACATGATCCTCCTGCCTCGGCCTCCCAAAGTGCTGGGATTACAGGCGTGAGCCACCGCACCTGCCCCCAATGGGCCCTTTCATAAGCATTCAAGGGTCTCAACTGTTTCCGTGTACAGCACCGTGCAGAAGGGAATGGCAACGTGGCTGCCCCAGTCTTCTCTGGACAAATGACCTTTGTCCTTTGTCATGGTGATCTTTGTTGGAGTTGTTTACTTCCGCCTATTTGGATATAGGACTGTTCCACTTTCCTCTTAAGATCAAAGCAGAACATTCAGAATCCACTCTCCTTTACGTTACCCTGAGCAATTTTTTTACATTGTGATGATCAAATGGCATTGATGCACATCTCAGCTATTAGGTGTCTTTGATGCATTTAAAGGATTATTTTGTATCTTCTGTATTTAAAGGATATTTTTGTATCTTCTTCAGTTCTCCTTTGCTCTTGAAGGAGCACACTTTCCCTTGCTTCCTCGGGATGAATTTCAGTTGTTAAGCTGCCTGCCCCCTGGTCTTAGCAGCCTAATATAACTCTTGAGTCAAATGAGACATGACTGGTCTTTGCTTTGGGGGGTTTGGGTGTGGTGATGTGCACAACTCTCTTTTCAGATCTTTTAATAAGCAGTGCTAATATAAGCTCAGAATTTTCTGGCGATTCTTATTCAAACTCCTTCTTTTGGAGTATCTAAAGAAGTACTTGGATATTCTTGATATTTCTCTCAAATGGAGCGAGGGCCTGGTGATGTTTTTCCCTTTCCTTTTCTATCCCAAACGGCGACTCCAATGTTCCTTTCATACTGAACTTCCTGCAGGCTTTCCTGTCTGTTACTTGGAACTGTGTCTAGGGTAATTTCTTTCCTTGTAGTTTCTAAAACTACCTGTACTTGGAAGCCATCATTTATATCTTTCTTTTACGTAGGACTGACTGACCTTGTCCATTGAGGGAACTGGCTGCAGCGATAGGTATAATTTGAAAGGGGCTGAGAAGGACTTCTCCCAAAACCTACTATCCTGGGTTTTCATTCATTCGATCAATATCAATTAAGCATGTTATGTGTGCTTAATACAAACTGAGATGTAGTAATGAACAGGACAGACCAGATCCTCGCTTGCATGGAGCCTCCATTCGCAGGGATGTTTTTTGGAGGGTGGGGCATGAGGGGAGATAGATAAGCAAGCAAGGGGGCCTAGAGGGTGCCAAGTGTGGTGAAGTCAATAAAAAGGAGCTGTGGCAGGGCATGATGGGGAGGAGAAGCCTCTCTGAGGAGGTGATCTTTGGCTGGCATTTAAATGATATGAAGAAGCCAGAACCTTTGGCAAGCCCAGGCAAAAGAAACAGCAAGTGCAAATGCCCTGGGGCAGGATGAGTTTGGTTGATTCGGAGACCTGAAAGGAAAACAGGGTGGCTGCAGCAGAGGCAGCAAGGGAAGGAAAGACAAGAAATGAGATCAGGGAGGTTGGGGGGCCAGATTGGGTAGCCGTCTTGAGGTCAAGATGAGAAGTTCAGATTTTACGTCTACCACGCAATGCAAAGTCATTAGAGGAGAGTGCCATGATTTAATTTATGTTTTCGAGAGGCTTCTCTGGCTGCTGTGTAGAGAATAGATTATAAAAAGACAAGTTGGAAATCACAGACCAGTTGGGAGGATATTTCCATTCTTAATGTGAGATGATGGTGGCTTAGACTAGGAGATAGAGAGAGGCGTCTGGGTTTGGGAGATATTTTGGAGGCAGGGCAGACAGTCTTACTGATGGATTAAACATGCAGGGTAAGTCGAGGGAAAAATCATAACCATCACCTTGGTTTTCGGTTTGAGACTGAATGGACAGTGGATTTTATTTATTGAGATGGGGAACACGGGAGGAGGAACTGGCTGTATGTGTGTGGAGAGAGTGAAAGCTTTGTTTAGGTTGGAAGTGTCGAGCAGGCATTAGGCTGGAAGATCCTGCAGCTCAGAAGAGAAGCTCTGTGGATGCCTCACTTTACGTTCCCCCATACTGGGAGTAGGACTCTATTTAGAGTCTGCAGCAAGAGAGAAGAGAGATCATGGCGGATGGGAAGCAGGACTAGATTGCAGCTCCCACATGGATGGACGGAGCAGTGTGTGGAGACTCACATCGTGATTTTTTGCTCCAGAACTATTGCAGGAATAAGCCAGGAAGGCTGAGAGGACCCACAAACTCTCTGAAGGAAGTGGGTTTCTCCTGCAGGACTTGGGAGTTACCCCAAATACTGTGCTGATATCCACGGCTGAGAGACCTGCAGACGATTCACATCACAGGACTGTGCACACAACTTCCAGTACCAGCCTCTGGAGCCTGGTAGACCTGCTGGGTGGCTAGTTGCAGAAGAGAAATAACAATCACTACAGCTCCCAGGAAGCCACATCCTTAGGAAAAGTGGGAGAGTACTACACCAAGGGAATACTCTGTGGGACCAAAGAATCTAACAGCAGCCTTGAACTCTTCCCTCTGACGTAAAGTCCGCAGCAGGAACACAGGGCCTGGACATGAAGATACTTCCTAAGTGCTTAATGGATTGAGTTGCTCTCATTAAAACGTAAATATGCTCCCAGAGTGATAACTCATTGCATGTCTTTAGTCATCTCAATTAGTATGAATTTACGTGTTTATTTTATGACAACTATTTGAAAACTGATGTTTAAAAAGGGATAACAGAAAGATTTGCAGCATTGGGCTCCTTTGAGAGACAAGCTGAGCCTTGTGAGTACCCCAGGAAGGAGAGGAAGGATGATAAAGGGGAGTTAAGAAAAAACTGTGGCAAATGTAACTTTGCCTAGGGCTACTGTGATTCCTTCATTTCCAGGAATTATACATTTTTCAAATGTCTACATTGAAATTATACATTTTTCAAATGTCTACATTGAAATTATACATTTTTCAAATGTACAATTACTGCTTGCCTTGTTTTTTAAAAAACAAACACCAAAAACAACAAGAAATGACTAATTTTGCAGAACATTTCCAATTCATTTTCTTTATTCTAGTAAGGCGTTCTACTGCATAAGTTGGATTATGATGTGTTTATAATGTATAGAATTTCTACCTACAGACAGATTCATAAAATGCTTTGCTACTTGGGAACACTTTTGTATAATACTACAGTTAAAACCTGATGAACTTGTCTTCTGTGAGCTGCTGGTATATCCCATTTTTGAGAAAATAGTCTCCGATAAGCATCGAATACTCACTCTGTGACAGCACTCATTCTGAGTTCCTTGGGAATAGCAGCTGACCTGAATCTCAAAGTCTCTACAGGCTGGCCTTGTGGAGACTCCATGAAGCTTTGAATGAAAAAAGTAGATTTAAATTAAGGCCAATAACAATGAATGAAACTGTTCTTTGTAGTTTTGTTCTTTCGAATCAAAAATAAATAAAACAGCCTATAATTCCAGCACACTGGGAGGCCGAGGTGGGAGGATCACTTGAGCTCAAGAGTTCAAGATCAGCCTGGGCAACACAGTGAGACCTTATCTCTACTAAAAATAAAAAAAAAATTAGCCAGGCATGGTGGCACATGCCTGTGGTCCCAGTCACTCTGGAGGTTGAGGCAGGAGGATTGCTTGAACCCAGTAGATTGAGGCTGCAGTGAGCTATGATTGAATGACTGCATTCCAGACTAGGTGACAGAGCAAGACTATCTCAAAAACAAACAAACAGACAAACAAACAGAAAAATAAAATAAAACAAACCAGAGGCTTCCACATTAGGCTTTTGGGTAACTCTACCCATCAGACTGACTTCTCCTTGTGGTGGGAGTGAGTTTTCCTCCATGTTGGGTGCAATCATGGTTACATTGCTTCAATTTTCTAAGTAGAATTAAATCTAACTCTGTGTTTCTGTGGTGAGGAAGTAAAGAGAAGGAAGTTTTGAGGAGCCCATTGATTTGTTCAAGGACAATTTAAAAATAAATGTAAAATCATGACTCCCAAATAAATATAAAAATGAACAATGTGAAAGATTTTACTTAACTCATTAATGAGGAAACAGGAAGATGTCACTACTGCCTGAAAGGAGAGTTCAAACCATATGCTATATCGGCCATCAGGAATTCTGAAATGAACTTACAAACAGGTGCAAATCTGGTCAATATCCACAGGTCGATAATCAACTGTGTTCCACCAGAAAAAATTCGTTTGCATTTCAGTGGGCAAGAATCATCCACGTTACTACCTGTATCAGTTTCCTAGGGCTGCTGTAACCAAGTACCACAAACTGGGGGGCTTAAACAACAGAGAAGAATTGTCTCCTGGTTCTGGATGCTGGAAGTTCAAAATCAAGGTGTCAGCAGGGTGTGTTCCCTCTGCGATCTGGGGAGGATCCTTCCTTGTCTCTTTTGGCTTCTGGTGGTTGCCGGTAAACCCTGACACTCCTTGGTGTGCAGCTGTGGCACTTTCACCCCTGCCTCCATTGTCCACATGGTGCTCTCCTGTCATGTCTCTGCACCTCTTCTTCTCTTCTTCTTCTTCTTTTTTATTTTTTTTGAAAGGAGTCTCACTCTGTTGATCAGGCTGGAGTGCAATGGCACAATCTCGACTCACGAAAACCCCTGAGTTCAAGCAATTCTCCTATCTCAGCCTCCTACGTAGCTGGGATTACAGGCACCCGCCACCATGCCTGGCTAATTTTTGTATTTTTGGTAGAGACGGGTTTTCACCTTGTTGACCAGGCTAGTCTTGAACTCCTGACCTCAGGTGATCTGCCAGCCTTGGCCTCCCAAAGTGCTGTGATTCCAGCATGAGCCACCACACCTGGCCTTCTTCTCTTCTTATAAAGACACCAGTCATGTTGAATTAAGCGTCCACTGTACTCCAGTATGCCCTCCTCTTAACTAATTATACCTGCAATGACCCTATTTTCAAATAAGGTCACTTTCTGAAGTACTGGGTGTTAGGACTTGGACATATCTTTTAGGGGACACAATTCAACTCACAACACTACCTATTTTCTTTCTCTTTCTTTCTTTCTTTCTTTCTTTCTTTCTTTCTTTCTTTCTTTCTGAGACAGAGTCTTGCTGTTGCCCAGGCTGGAGTGCAGTGGCTCACTGCAATCTCCGCCTCCCAGGTTCAGGCAATTCTCCTGCCTCAGACCCCCAAGTAGCTGGGACTACAGGAGCATACCACCTCGCCCAGCTAATTTTTTGCATTTTAGTAGAGACAGGGTTTCACCGTGTTGCCCAGGCTGGTCATGAACTCCTGAGCTCAGGCAATCTGCCTGCCTCGACCTCCCAAAGTGCTGGGATTATAGGCATGAGCCACCATGCCCAGCCAACACTACCTATTTTCTACAATACAAAATATTAATAGTAAAATAGCTCAAAGGTCAGGAAAGATGTGATAGACAAGATACCCAGTACCACCTTTTTTTTTTTTTTTTGCCCGTTTCAGTCCTTTAACGTTTTTCCTGACATTCTTCCTAGGGTGGCCCCCAAATTTGGCGATCTTTAGTCCACACTGGTCCCCACTGATATGCTTGCGTAAAGGTTTACTGCTCTGGGCTAGCTGGGCACGGAGACGTGGTCGAGGCTCAAGGCCCCTGTGTTAAATTCAGGTGCTGACTCAAACTTGCCAGGTAACCAGGCACATGTTTTTGAGGTGCTGCCCCAGCCCAGGTGCTGTGTGGGTAAAGCAAGGGTTTGGTCTTTTCCAAATGGACAAATTCCTCTCCCGTCTCAGCCTCAGGGGCATCTACTGCCTGCTCCGCCCTTCCAAAGCTCTGAGCATTCCTCACCACTCCTTTCCAATCTCCCAGGGTGCCTGTGGAAACTCTCAGTCTTTCTCCTCTAAGTTTCTCCTCCTCATGCATCCCTGCTACATATATTCAGGTCACCTGCATAGTGCAATTGTGGGATGGCTTTTGCCATTGGAAGAGTCAACAGCAGCATGCACTTGGAGAGTGGAGAACAGACTGATGAATTCAAGGAAGGTTGATGCGGAAGGGAACAGGAGTTTCCATTTCCCTTTGGGTCGGGAACAGAGGACCCTCTTCCCTGCGCATTCTGATAATGATGGTTTTATGGTATTTCTGCTTTAATTGCTCCCCTCACATTAAACTACCTCCCATTCTCTCTGCTCTGCTACTCTTTCAACTGAGGAGCAATGGTGTCCAATTGGTAAGCACGGGAGTCCCGTTCCACCAATTCAGATGTTTTTTCAGACTTCTACAGGAACACCTCTGGGCTCTGGCCATGGGAAGGGGCCAGTGATGCTGCTAAACATCCTGCAGTACACCAGACAGGCGCATGTTTTGCCCATTTCAGTCTTTTAACACAGAAATCAAGGTGTCAGCAGGCCCCCCCAACACCCACCCCCTGCCACCGAGCCCCAACAAAGCATCATCAAGTCCAGAATGTCAATAGTGCTGAGGTTGAGAAACCTTACTTTAAAAGAAAGAAAAAATGAAAACTACATTTTAAAATGACAAAATAATACTTGCTCCTTATCAAAAAAAATGGAAATACAGATAAGCCAAAAAGAAAAATGCAAGCCTCTGGAATTCCCAGAAAATCACATTATTTACTAAGTTAAATAAATTTTTTCTTAAAGATATATTAAGAGTAAATTGAATCCTTTCTCATTCTTGGTAAAACTCAGAGGCAAA
Source organism: Piliocolobus tephrosceles (assembly GCF_002776525.5). Lineage (NCBI taxonomy): Eukaryota > Metazoa > Chordata > Mammalia > Primates > Cercopithecidae > Piliocolobus > Piliocolobus tephrosceles. The sequence goes on from NC_045441.1 coordinate 54,990,045, forward strand.
ATATTTATTTCTGTTCATTTATAAAATTCAATGGATTGAAGCAAGTTGGCTCAAGTTTTTACAGGATATCAGGAAGAAAAAGCAAAGTTAGAAATAAGGACTAAATCTTTAATACACTGGACTGATTCCAGATGTATTTCTAGACATGAAAATGCACCCAGAATGCAGAGAGGAGGACCTTGTCAGAGGTAGAGGGAACTTCTGAGCCTCCTCCCTTTCCGGCACCTCGCTGGAGGGTGAACACGTTTTAGACAATGGTGCTTCAGTAGAAGGAGCTGGCGATAGCTGCTATTTTTAAAATAGAAGGCTTCTAAAATAGTAAGATGTTAAAATAATGATCTGTGAAAGGGGAGAAGCCCTTTTGTGGAGTTGAAAGCTGGAGACAATGTGGCACCAAGCTGGGAGTGTCTCTGAGTGACATTTTGGCTGTGTGGGATACAGGGAAGTGGGTGGCTTCATGTGCATGGGGGTGTGGACTTCAGTAGGACTCTGTGCCTGGCAGCAGCTGAAAACTCTAGATGAGTGTGAGCTGACGAGTGTGGTTACAGTGAGAAGCAAGCCCCTGTTAGCTCGCTTCTGCTCTGGAGCATATTTGAAAAAGTGGAGTGTTGAGGGAACCAGACACATGCCCTCCACGGGAACTTCTTGAGCTCCCAGTCTGTGGAAGGCTTTGTGCCGGGCTGGATGTCAGGGGACACAGAGATGAATTAGGTTTTTGTCTAAATCGAAGAAGACAGAATTCGTTGGGTCTGGGGCTACCTCTTTCTTTTCCTAAACAGGATGTTGCCTACTCTTCAATCTAGGGCTGGTGCAGAACTTTTAGAGCTGCTTTTGTTTGAGTAGGTTGTACCACCGTAATTAGTTGTGAGTGAATCTAAGCAGATGCTGTCAGAAATTAATCAAAAGGGCTTTTTCTTGTAAGTGGGAAGCAGGATAGGAGGAGTCAGGGCTCCTTAGCGAGTTACATTCTGTCGGCTGAAAAGTGTCTCAAGCCCTATGAATGGAAATGGCTGCAGAGAACAATGCGGACGTGAATAAAAGCAAGTCAGCACGGAAGGGGTGAGTTGCTGAGGGCTGAGATGGGTGGGTAGAGCTCAAGCAATAGCTTGTTTAAGTTAAAAATGTGGGTGATATCCTGTTGGTGGGAGTGTAAATTAGTTCAACCATTGTGGAAGACAGTGTGGTGATTCCTCAAGGATCTAGAACCAAAAATATCATTTGACCCAGCAATCCCATTACTGAGTATATACCCAAAGGATACAAATCATTCTACTATAAAGACACATGCACACATATGTTTATTGCATCTCTGTTTACAATAGCAAAGATTGGAACCAACCCAAATGCCTATCAATGACAGACCGGTTACAGAAAATGTGGCACATATACACCACGGAATACTATGCAGCCATAAAAAGGATGAGTTTATGTCCTTTGCAGGGACATGGATGAAGCTGGAAACCATCATTCTCAGCAAACTAATACAAGAACAGAAAACCAAACACCACATGTTCTTATTCATAAGTGGGAGGTGAACAATGAGAACACATGGACACAGGGAGGGGAACATCACACACTGAGATCTGTTGCTGGGTAGGGGACTAGGGGAGGGATAGCATTAGGAGAAATACCTAATGTAGATGACAGGTTGATGGGTGCAGCAAACCACCATGGCACGTGTATACCTATGTAACAAACCCACACGTTCTTCACATGTATCCCAGTATATAAAAAAAAATGTAGGTGGCTTCAGTGTGGTTTGTAACAAGACACTGTATACTTGCAACCTATCTAATTGTTGTATAATTTAAAAAGATTATGGAAAGTTTCAAACGTAAATAAAAGTAAAAAGAAGAGTAGAAAGAACCTGACACATTTGTCACCCAGTTTCACCAATTTTTAATAAACACTGATTTTGTTTCAGCTTGTATCCCCACCTACCTAATACCTCAGTAATTTTGAATTCCAGACATTGTATCTTTTTGTTTGTAACTATTTCAGCATCTTTGAAAAGAAATAAAATGTAATTTGAATTTTAGGTCTTCAAATAGTACATAGCTATGCTTTATTATTTATTTATTTATTTTGAGACATTGTCTTACTCTGTTGGCCAGGCTGGAGTGCAGTGGCGCAATCTTGGCTTACTGCAACTTCTGCCTCCTGGGTTCAAGTGATTCTCCTGCCTCAGCCTCCCAAGCAGCTGGGATTACAGGCGTGGTGCCACCATACCTGGCTAATTTTTGTATTTTTAGTAGAGATGGGGTTTCACCATGTTGCCCAGTCTGGTCTCGAACTCCTGACCTCAGGTGATCTACCCACCTTGGCCTCCCAAACTGTTGGGATTACAGGTGTGAGCCACCACACCCAGCCCAGAGAGCTCTCTTTTACGTGTTTCCTGAAACCCTATTCTAAGAAGCGTATCTTATATTATTGCTTCTCTTTATCTACAGATACGTATATAAAACTAAGATTTATAGGCTGGGCATTGTGGTTCTGTACTGTAATCCAAGTACTTTGGGAGGCCAAGGCAGGTGGATCCCTTGAGTCCAAGAGTTTTGAGACCGCCTGGGCAACATAATGAGACCCTGTTTCTACAAAAAAAAAAAATTATCCAGGTGTGGTGGTGCCCACCTGTTGCCCCAGCCACTTGGGAGGCTGAGGTGGGAGGATCACTTGAACCCAGAGGTAAAGCCTGCAGGGAGCTGTGATCATGTCACTGCACTCTAGTCTGGGCAACAGAACGAGGCCTTGCCTCAAAAAAAACAAAAACAAAAACAAAAAACACCGCCAAACAATTTAAAAAACCCTAAGATTTACGAACAAGTGGGTGATCATCTCTGCATTCCTAGATTTGGGAACTTTCTTGCACCTTCTTGTACCCACTAACATCACCCACTTCAGCCCTTCCTGTTTCTCTCTTGTACCCAGCCTCACTGTGTGCCTTCCCTGTGCCAGGTACTGTTTCTTGGTGCCATGGATACAGCAGTGAGCAAGAAAGGGCACCATTCTTGTCCTGGAGTGAACAGTCAGTGAGAAGACAGTTTCCATACAGTGTAGCAAGTGCTGTGGGTACATCCTGGAGGGCCCTCATCTAGTGTAGGGGTAAGAGGGAGTGCTGCCCGGAGAGAGTGACCCCAGCAGATCCTGGAGTGTTAGTCAGGGAAGGGGTTGTATCTTTAGTATCTTCTTCATTGTGTCTTTAGCATCATCTTACCTCATTTCAGCCTTGGACTCCTCTTAGGTTTTTTTCGATGGTGCTTCGTGAACTTCGTCCTGCACTTGCAGGGAAACAGATGATCATCCAAAGTATATTTGGGAAAAAGCTCACAGTCTAGTTCCTACCATTAGGGAAAGGTCTCTGGGAGACACACCCTGCAGAGTCGTGCAACATATGTAATATCAAGACCAATCCATGTGCAATTCTGACAATTTCACTCTGAAGCACATTCGATGAACCAAATGTCAAATATATTACCCTTGTTCCTGGACAGAGCATCACTGGGAGATGAGAAAGGAGGAAATTTTCATCACCGCCACTTTGTCATTTTCTTTTCTCATCATCTTAATATGGTTTCATCAAAAATTTAGCAATAATAAAATTTCCTGATCTTCTTATGGATCCGTCTAGAAAAGATGACCATATGGCTGCAGAGAATGCATCTGTGTGCATGGAGAACTGCAGTTAACATTCTAAAATCAACTTCAGCTGTTACCTAGCTAGGTTTGGGGTTGGGAGGAGTTAAATTTTTTTACAAAGTGCAACATGGTTTACAAAAATTCTGCAGTTCCCATTTAGTTTTAGCCAGACTCCTTCGGTATGTGAAGATAAGTCTAACCAGTTGGGAGCCTCATCCCAGACTGGGCCTCAAAGAGTCTGACACCAGGCTGGGCTCCACCCAATGGAGCTGAACTTTGTTTTCTTCTAAATTGGCCCATTCCCTTGGCTAAAGGTTGAGACCTGACCTTAGCAACATGCCAGGAGTTATGCTAACCTTTACAAGAAACTATCTCCTGGTTAGCCGTGGCAGAAATGGGAACATTTCTAAAGAACACTCTTTTTGCACTTGGCCCACGTTTGGGAGAAGAGGCTTATTAGGTTGAGTGATGTGAGGGAAATTACAGGGAAATTGCTGCTTGGTGCCTCCTTTGCTCTTCTCCTTTAAATTCAGTGGTGCTTTAAAGGAGACCAGCTTTATTCCCCAACAGAGAGGATTTTCAGAAGAAACGACACCTACTTCTTCTATTAAAATGCCTATAACTGTGATGCTACTTCTGCCCACCACAGCACAGAGCAGTGGTGAACACTCAGCAGGAAAGGCAAAAACATGAGTCATTTTCCTCTTTTCAAAAGTGTTTTTTTCTCTAGCTAACCATTTCTACAATATAGAATAGGACTTAGAGATGTAATGGAGTTATTTCTAGATGAGAAGCAAAGGTAATTCATTTTATAGTCATAAATCTTTAATGTCAATATATTTTTGTTTAAAGGGCATATTATTATGTAATCTGTTCTACAGAAATAACATGCCCCAGCCAATAAGGATAGATGTATGACAAATCGCGAAAAATTGAAAAAATATTAATGCTTATTGATGGAGGACAGTTGAACAAATTGTGATTTATTCACACATTGGAATATTATGCAACTGTTAAGAAAGAGAGTTCAATCTACACATATTAACTGGGAAAATGTTTAAGATATATTGTTACAAGAAAAAAATTTTTTTATAGAGTACCTTGTAAGTCATAATCCAATCATTTTAAAGAGACAAATCCCACATCTGTATTTACGGTATTGTATATATATGTATTATATTATATATGCTTGTATAAACCTAGAGAAAGTTAAAGAATACATTCCATGCTGTTACCTTGGCTTTCTTTTGTGGTGGAAACAGAGCTGGGAAGAAAAGTCTATTTTTCTGCAAACCACTTTTGTATTGATTGATTTGTTTCAATGGAGATGTAGCAAAAAATAATCACAGAAAAGTTTAAGTTAAAATTAGAATACAAGTATGAACAAGTGGGTTGAGATAAAAATGCAGCATTAATCTTCCATTGCTTATACATTATTGCTTACAAATAATTTTTATTCCATTAGCTTGTGCATGTGAAGTTCACAAGTATAAATCTAAGACGGAGAGTTTCAGTGACAGGACAAACCATGCAAAGTTAGAGGCTTTAATTTACAGAGAAGGAGAAACAGCTGGGAAGGGATATGACATGGGGGCATTTAAGGTGAGGGCACGCATTATCAAAGAGGGGAAGTGATGTGTAGGATTATGGCCAACGTGGATACATAGAAATTGTCACTGACTAGAAAAGCCAAAAACAGGGCCAATCATGCTACTTTCACTTCAAAAGAAAACTTGTCTGATTGGTTCCAAGGACTAATAGATAAGTATTACAGACACAGTTTCTGAAACCAGAGCATTTATTGAGAGACACAGCAAGGAACAGACATGGAGAGGACTTGGGGAAGAGGGTGGGCAAAAGGTGGCTCCCTGATTTCTAACATGAAGAGATATGAAGAGAACAATACAGAAATAAAATCTTTGCTCCAAAGTGCAACATTCAATGCCTGTCTCTTCACTCTACCACCTCTATGATCCCTTTCTAGAGTGGCAAGAAGCAGAAGCCCATTCAAACCATCTCAGGTGAAGAGAGGATTCATTATAAAACACAGGACAATTGCATAAAACCTGGTTGTAGAAAGTACACCTGGACCTCCCAGATGCTAAAATACACAGATTGGCTCCCTCTGTCTCTTACTCTTTCTCCATGTGGGTTACCCTGGCCTTTCTCATAATTGCTTCTGCTTTTCTTTCTTTCGGAATCTCTCTCCCTACTTTGGCTTGAACATGACTATTCCACATTGCATTTCAATTCAGAAGTCACCACCGGCATCTCTAAGATGTATCTAGTCTCTGTGCCTCTTATGTGAGACGTGAAGTGAAGCACCTGATTGGCTGATGGTCACCCAATGAAATAGTTGGCTCTGAGGAAGGTACTCACCCTTCATGTTGCCTGTTCTGTCCTTGGCAGAGGCAATGGGACCCAACAGAGCTTCGGAGAAGGGGCATGGGCAGGTAGACAGGGCATGTGCAACATATCTGGGGCTTCTCATGTCTCTTGCCCACCATCTGCTTTCACCTATTTTATGTTTGGACCGTGGTCATCCCACTCAATAAAACACTGAGTTTATTCTCATGCCTCTGCTTGTGCCCAACGTGTTCCCACAGCCTTGCATATTCTTCCTACATTCTTTTCCCATTAAGTTTTTCATATTTTCATACCTAATTTAAATATCATCTCTAATTTGTAATATCCCCTGATATCTCAATTCAAGATTTAGTGATTTCTTTCTTTGTAGCTCCAACAACTTTTATTTCTACTTTACACCCCCTGTTTTTTGTGTGTTTATGTTTCCATCTTTGCCTTCCTCTCCTGGAATGGGAGCATGCACTGTTCATCTTTGTCCCTCCAAGCCTTTCCCAGCACCAGGAGCAGGTGCTTATCAGTGTTTCCTGCATTTAGGGCCCCTAACGCTCATTGAATCATCAGTGTCTGCAAGTATGCCTTGATGGCGTCATCATGAAACTGACAGAAAAGATTTTACTGTTCTCTATTAAATTCAGAGATGTCATCTTCTATATCTGAGGTGATTTTTCCTTATTAAGGCATAAAAAGCTAGGAACAACCATGTGTTTACATTTTTGTTTCCCAGAGAAAAGGATAAATACAAAAAAGATAGGGTTTTAAATGATTTCTCAATAAATCAAAATTATTTTAAAAATAGCATCCTAATGTCCAGTCAGAGGGCTTAGGGTTGCTCAATGCTTCACTTAGGCGGTGTAAACAATAGTGGTTTACTTCTTTGATGTCTGTAATGTGTTGTTGGTTTGTTTCATGCTGCTTGAATCGTCAGAGTGCCAAGTCCCCTAAGCTGAGCTGCTCTCTGGTTGTGTTACCCTCCATGCATATCAGTCATCCTTGACCCTTCTTCTCCCCTCACACTCCACATTCAACACATCAGCAAATCCTACCTTTGAAATCCATGGGGAATCCAACCATGTCTTGTCCCTTTTACTGTGGCCATAGTCACCTCTGACCAGTATCACTGCAAAGACCTTCTAACTGGCCTCCTTGCAACTATCTAATTTATCCTCAGTGCAGCAGCAGTGAGAGACCTTTTGGAACACCAGTCAGATCTTACCACTCCCTTGCTCACAAACCCATTTCACTAGAATAAAATTCAAATCCTTACCTTGGCCAACTGGGTCTCTCATGGGCCCTCAACTTCCTCCCAAAGCCTTCCTGCTCCATTCCTCACTTCACCCCTGCCACTTTCCTCCAGGCCACTCCTGTGTCCTGAACACTGGATTAGTTTCTAAGACCGCCCTAACAAAGTCCCCAAACTAGGTGCCTGAATCTGACAGAAATGGATTTTCTCACGGTTCTGGAGGCCAGAAGTTGGAAGTCAAGGTGTTGGCAGGCCATTGCCCTCTGAAGCCTCCATGGGAGGATCCTGCCCTGCTTCTCCCAACTTCTGGAAGCCCAGGCGTTCCTTGGCTGAGGCAGCATCACTCTAGTCTCTGTATCCATCTTCCCATGGCCTCTTCCCTCTGTGTGTCTTTGTATCTCCACACGGCCTTCTGGCTGGGTATCTGTGGCCAAATTTCCCTCTTCTCAGAAGGACACCAGCCATTGGATTAGGGCCCACGCTCGTGACCTCATCTTGACTATGTATGCAAAGTCCTTGTTTCCAAATAAAGTTACATTCACAGATGCTGGAGGTTAGGACTCCAACATATCTTTTTTGGGGGATGGCACAACTCAACTCATAGCCAACACTGAGGCAGCATCCTCTGCCCCAGGTGTCTACTTGGCCTGCTCCCTCACCTTCTTCAGAACTTTGCTTAAACGTGCCTTCTTCTAAGTTTATGTTCTCAATGAAGCCTATTCCAAATTCCCCCATCTTAATACTCCAATCTGTCCCACTCTTCTGCACCAAATTCTAAGTCCCTTTAAGCTGCTCCTTCTTTTTTCTTTTTTAAAAGCACATATTATCTTAGAACATCGGCAAAACCTATTTATTCTGCCGTAAACCGAAAACAAATTCTAAGGCCCCCCGTCATCTCAGTGGACTTCCTCCTAGGCCAGGGCACTCTTAAAATGTAACCTGAAAGACTGGTTCAGGCCATGATGGGAAGTGGGGGTCGGACATGCCTCATTATGCCTCTCTAGCATTAATGTCTACACAGACCTTAAGTCTGATAAGAACCATTTACAATCTATCCTCTCTGAAGCCTACTACCTGAAGGCTTCCTCTGCAAAATATGAACTTTGATCCCACAATCCTTTATCTTAACTCAGACATTTCCTTTCTATTGATCCCAGGACTTTAGATGAACTCAACCAATTGTCAACCAGGAAAATTTTAAACCTACTTATAACCTGGAAGCCACCCCCCCACCTTGAAGTTGCCCCACCTTTCTGAACTGAACCAATGTATTTCTTAATGTGTTTGGTTGAAGTCTCATGTCTCACTAAAATGTATAAAACCAAGCTGCATTCTGACCACTTTGGGCACATGTTCTCAGGACCTGAGACCTCACAGGCCATGATCACTCATATTTGGCTCAGAATAAATCTCTTCAAATATTTTACAGAGTTTAACTCTTTTTATTGACATGCTTATAGTCAACTGTCTGTTCCAATACCTGACCTTCAGGAATAGCATAGACCTTTGGCTATTATTCAGTGATATCTCCCAGCTCCTACCGCAGTACCTGGCACAGAGACACTCGGTACTTCATAGAACTAATTGATTGTTTTTTTCAAACAAACAATCCTGTCAAGAAGTGGGCTAAGGACATGGATAGATAATTCTCAAAAGAAGCTATACAAATGAACAATAATCATAAGAAAAAATGCTCAACATCTCTAACGATCAAGGAAATGCAAATCAAAATCACAATGCAATACCACCTTACTCCTGCAAGAATGGCCATAATCAAAAAATCGAAAAACAGTAGCTGTTGGCATGGATGTAGTGAACAGAGAACACTTCTACACTGCTGGTAGGAATGTAAACTAGTACCATCACTATGGAAAACAGTGTGGCGATTCCTTAAAGAACTAAGAGTAGAACTACCATTTGATCCAGCAATCCCACTACTGGGTATCTACCCAGACGAAAAGAAGTCATTATTTGAAAAAGACACTTGCACATGCATGTTTATAGCAGCACAATTCACAATTGCAAAATCATAGTACTCACCCAAATTCCCATCAGTCAATGAGTGGATAAAGAAACCATGATATATATATATATCATGGAATACTATGCAGTCATAAAAAGGAATGAAGTAACAGCATTTGCAGTGACCTGGTTGAGACTGGAGACTATTATTCTAAGTGAAGTAACTCAGGAATAGAAAACCGAACATCGTATGTTCTCACTGATATGTGGGAGCTAAGCTATGAGGACACAAAGGCATAAGAATGATACAATGGACTTTGGGGACTTGAGGGGAATGTGGGAGGGGGGCGAGGGATAAACTACTACAAATATGGTGCAGTATATACTGCTCAGGTGATGGGTGCACCAAAATCTCACAAATCGCCACTACTGAACTTACTCAAGTAACCAAATACCACCTTTACTCCAATAACTTATGGGAAAAAAAAAGTAACTTTCTCAAGGTCAATAAAATAAAATAAAATATAAAATTCTAAAACAAAGAACTAATTGATTGTTTTTTTCAAAGGAAAAGGTAAATCTGTACTTTTGGCATTCACTATTTTCTAACAATATTGTCTGCTTAAAAAAAGAAAGTACAATTTCAGGCTCATGCCATATGCTTAATCACATATGGTATGTGATTAAGACTTATTTTAAACCTTTTCTTAGGCCATATTTCCATACATTTATTATTTGTTCTGGGTGCTTTAAGAAATGGCAACCCACGTAGTTCCATTCCTCAATCCCATACTTAGGACAAAGTATATAATAGTCTTGGGATGTGGTTTCAATTAGCATAGCAAACCTCGTACATACTTTCTTCCTGGCATCCAGATTAAAGAAGCCGTTTTCACTTTCTAGCCCAGTTTTTATTTCTGCTTTCTCTTTTTCTCCCTAAAAAATCTATGGTATCCACAATATGTTGGTAGGTTTAAAAAATAAGTCACCAAAGAGAATCTACATTATTATTTAATTTTTATAGTTTAAAAAGCAGTACAGATGTATATCCTATATGTTTTTATATGAAAAGGTGAGTCTGGAACCATGCATATTAAACATGGGGTGGAGAAAGACTATGTATTTTGATATTGTTTGGATTTTTTTTTTTTTTAATGAACAGGCAAGTAAAAACTACAAAAGCCATCCTTGAGAGAGTAAGTTTTCCATGGCACAAGGAACAAAAGCTGTTGGATGCTGAAAGCCACGTGCTCTGCTGAGAGGAACCTGAAGAAACCGTGCTTTTCTGTTTACTGTCCTGGAAACTAGTTGTTAACATGAAAACAGATCTCAGGCTTGTTTTTAAAATGTGTAGAGAGGCTAGGCATAGTGGCTCACGCCTGTAATCTCAGTACTTTCGGGGGCCGAGGTGGGTGAATCACTTGAGGCCAGGAGTTTGAGATCAGCTTGGTCAACATGGTGAAACCCTGTCTCTACTAAAAAATAAGATAGAAAACATTAGCTGGGTGTGGTGGCACATGCCTGTAATCCCAGCTACTCAGGAGGTTGAATCCTAGGTTTCTCATTTAAAATTATTTAAAATTTTTCCTGAGATATCTATTTTCCGTTTTATTATTATTATTATTATTATTATTATTATTATTATTATTATTATTTGAGATGGAGTCTCGCTCTGTTGCCAGGCTGGAGTGTAGTGGTGTGATTCATCACATGAACAGAACTAAAGACAAAAAACACATGATTCTTTCAATAGATGCAGAAAGGCGGAGGTTGCAGTGAGCCGAGATCGTGCCACTGCACTCCAGGCTGGGCAACAGAGCGAGACTCCACTCCAAAAGATAAATTAATAAATTAATTAAATTAAATAAAAAAAGAGGTGGGGGGGTCTAGGAGGCAATTAAATCATGTGGATTCCACCCTCATGAATGGGATGGCACCTGTGTGAAAGAGCTAAAGGGAACCAGCTAGGTCTTTTGCCCTTTGTCTACCTTCTGCCATGTGAGGACACAGTGTTGGTCCCCTCTGGAGGATGCAGTCACAAGGCATTATCTGCAGAGCACAGCCCTTATCACCCACTGAATCTGCCAGTACCTTGATCTTAGACTTTCCAGCCTCCAGAATTATAAAAATTAATTTCTTTTGGGAGGGTGGATCACAGTGCCTAGTACTGTGCTGTACATTTTACACATTATCTCACTTAATTAATATAACACCTCTAAGGAGTAGATAATCATCTTCCCTATACATAATTTTAGAGAGGAAGAAAAATCACATTTTGGGGCTCTCCTGGCAATTGTACCCTTAAGTCTCCAGACTTCATTTCCAGGGTCCTGACCTTTAATTCCTGGGGCACAGTTTTGAATTTTCCTGCATGACCTCTGAGACCTCATGGGCCCATAAAGCAAATCAAGCTTGGATGAAATTTTACAGTTGGAAAGAACATGAGAGATGGTCTAATTCACCTGCATTCAAATAAGGATTCAGAGCCAAGATCCCAAATTAGGGAATGGGAGGTGACATTTCTAGAATACCTCCTTCCATCACTCTGGGCCTCTCCAGCTTTGGTTTCTCTTGGGCCAACGGGTGGTCCATCAGAGAGGCAACATTCGTGGTGAGTGGTGTCTGATCCAAGACGCCTGCAGAGGCTGGCCATCCTGAAGTGTTCATTTAGATACTAAGGACCAGTGGTCCCTGCCTCTTGCCTTCATCTGAACCCGACACTCCAAATTGATGCCTAACAGATCTTTCCATGTTTACATCAGACTAACCAATTAAAAACAACCAAACCTATGTGTATTCATGGCAGGGAAGGGGAATGGAAAGTACTGATGCATTTGTTAGAAGAAACCTTCAAATGTACCTGAACTGGATGAAAGTTATGAGGTTCTCTATGCACACAAACTAGAAAACCTAGAAGAAATGGATAAATTCCTGGACACATACACTTTTTCCAGTCTGAACCAGGAAGAAATTGATTCCCTGAACAGATCAATAACGGTCTCTCTAGTTTAATTAGTAATAAATAGCCTACCAACCAAAAAAGCCCAGGACCAGATAGTTTCACAGTCAAATTCTACCAAATGTACAGAGAAGAGATGGTACCATTCCTACTGATACTATTCCAAAAAATTGATGAGGAGGGACTCCTCCCCAGCTCAGCTCATTCTTTTTTTTTTTTTTTTTTTTTTTTAGATGGAGTCTCATTCTGTCACCAGGCTGAAGTGCAGTGGTGCTATCTCAACTCACGGCAACCTCTGCCTTCCGGGTTCAAGCAACTCTCCTGCCTCAGCCTCCTGAGTAGCTAGGACTACAGGTGCACACCACCACACCCAGCTAATTTTTGTATTTTTAGTAGAGACGGATTTCACCATGTTGGCCAGGATGGTCTCGATCTCTTGACCTCGTGATTCGCCCGCCTCAGTCTCCCAAAGTGTTGGGATTATAGGTGTGAGCTACCATGCCTGGCCCTCTCCAGCTCATTCTATGAGGCCAGCATCATCCTGATACCAAAACCTGGCAGAGACCCAATAAAAACAGAAAACTTCAGGCCAATATCCTTGATAAACATTGATGCAAAAATCTTCAACAAGATACTTGGAAACCGAATCCAGCATCACATCCTAAAGCTAATCCACCATGATCAGATAGACATCATCCCGAATATCAAGGTTGGCTTAACATGTACAAGTCAATAAATGTGATTCATCACATAAACAGAACTAAAGACAAAAACCACATGATTATCTCAATAGATGCAGAAAAAAGCTTTTGATACAATTCAACACCACCTCATGTTAAAGACTTTCAACAAACTAGGTATTGAAGGAACATACCTCAAAAGAATAAAAGCCATATATAACAAACCCAGAGCCAGCAGCATATGAATGGGTAAAAGCTCAAGCATTCCCCTTGAAAACCAGCAAAAAACAATGATGCCCTCTCTCACCACTCCTATTCAACATAGTATTGGAAGTCCTAGCCAGAGTAATCAGGCAAGAGAGAGAAATAAAGGGCATCCAATAGGAAGCGAGGAAGTTAATGTATCCCTGTTTGCAGACGACATGATTCTACATCTAAAAAACTCCACAGTCTCGTCCCAAAAGCATCTTAAGCTGATAAACAACTTTAGCAAAGTTTCGGGATATAAAATCAATGTACAAAAATCACTTGCACACCAGCAACAGCCAAGACAAGAGCCAAATGAGGAAGGCAGTCCCATTCACAATTGCCACATGAAGAATAAAATACCTAGTAATACAGCTAACCAAGGAGATGAAAGATCTCTACAATGAGAACTACAAAACACTGCTTAAAGAAATCAGTGAAGACACAAACTAGTAGAAAAACATTCCAAGCTCATGGATAGGAAGAATCAATATCATTAAAATGGCCATACTGCCCAAAGTAATTTACAGATTCAATGCTATTCCTATCAAACTATCAATGACATTCTTCACAGAATTAGAAAAAAACTATTTTAAAAGTCATGTGGAACCAAAAGAGAGCCCAAAAAGCTAAGGCAATTCTGAGCAAAAAGAACAAAACTGAAGATATCACAGGATCTGACTTCAAACTATACTCCAGGGCTACAATAACTCAAACAGCATGGCACTGGTACAAAAACAGATACATAGACCAATGAAACAGAACAGAGGGCCCAGAAATAAGGCCACACACCTACAACCATCTGATCTTTGACAAAACTGACAAAAACAATGGGGAAAAGACTACCTGTTCAATAAATGGGATAACTGGCTAGCCATATGCAGAAGATTGAAGTTGGACACCTTCCTTATACCATATACAAAAATCAACTCAAGATGGATCAAAGACTTAAGTGTAAAACCCAAAACCAAAAGAACTCTGGAAGAAAACCTAGATAATACCATACTGGACATAAGAACAGACAAAGGTTTCATGACAAAGATGCCAAAAGCAATTACAACAAAAGCAAAAATTGACAAATGGGATCTAATTGAACTAAAGAGCTTCTGCACACAGCAAAAGAAACTATCAACAGGGTAAACAGACAACCTACAGAATAGAAGAAAACATTTGCAAACTATGCATCTGAGAGAGGTCTAATATCCTGCATCTATAAGGAACTTAAAGAAATCTACAAGAGAAAAACAACCCCATTAAAAAGTGGACAAAGAGCGTGAATAGATACTTTTCAAAAGAAGACATACGTGTGACCAACAAGCATATGAAAAAAAAAGCTCAATATCACTGATTATTAAAGAAATGCAAGTCAAAACCACAATGAGATACCATCTCACACCAGTAAGTATGGCTATCATTAGAAAGTCAAAAAATAACAGATGTTGGTGAGGTTGTGGAGAAAAGAGAACACTTACACACTGTTGATGGGAGTGTAAATTAGTTTAACCATTGTGAAAAGCAGTATGGCAGTTCCTCCAACAGCTGAAAGCAGAGCATCATTTGTCCCAGCAATCCCATTACTGGGTATATACCCAGAGGAATATAAATCATTCTACCATAAAGATACACACTCATGAATGTTCATTGCAGCACTATTCACAATAGCAAAGACACAGAATCAACCTAAATGCCCATCAGTGGCAGATTGGATAAAGAAAATGTGGTATATATACACCGTGGAATACCATGCAACCATAAAAAGGAATAAGATCTTGTCTTTTGCGAGAACACCAGATGGAGCTGGAAGTTATTATCCTTAGCAAACTAACGCAGGAACAGAAAACCAAAAACCGCATGTTTTCACTTATAAGTGGGAGCTAAATGATGAGAACTTATGAACACAAAGAAGGGGGCAACAGACACTGGGGCCTCCTTGAGCGGGGAGGGTGGGAGGAGGAAGAGGAGCAGAAAAAATAACTATTCGGTACTGGGCTTAATACCTGACTGATGAAATAATCTGTACAACAAACCCCATGACATGAGTTACCTATATAACAAAACTTCACATGTACCCCTGAACCTAAAATAAAAGTTAAAAAAAAGTTACGAGGTTCCCAGTGAAAACTAAGGGATTCTCTTCAACTCTTGCCACTGGTGAGGTTAGAAAACCAGAGTGGAAAAAAGACAGGGTTAAACTACTGGTTGGCTAATCAAAATAAAGACACACTGTTTAACTCTCACTTTTAAGTGTATAAGCATTTGTTGTGATGTTAAAAAAACAAATCCTGTGGGAAGTGTAGTTACATGGGGCAAGTTTGGATAGACTGCACCCCTTCCCCCCATCCCCAGAACAAAGCCAGCCAACAACAACACGAATCCTACAGCTGGAATGCATTCTGGATTTCTAATCTGATTATTTACCCGTGATTATATGTTTTTTTCCCCCCCACAGCATTCTCATACCCATAAACATCCATTTAAAATCAAGACCCCAAATCCCTTAAATAAAACCTATTTCATGAGTCACACTCTTCATCTAATTCAAGTTTAGTGGCTTAAAGAAAAAACAACCACTAACTACAATCTGAATTCACAAGCAAAGCCCTCGACTCCCGTTGACTCACCAAAGCCTTATTTTATGAACAGCAAGATGTGATCTTTTGTGTGTGGGCTCTCCCAGAAGAGGGCTCTGATAATGCAAAGGATTGTTCGGTTTGACTTTGGAAGTAATCAAGTGGCCTTTCCGTTGTGTGGTTGTTAGCAGCAGATTTGCCCTCCAGATTAAGTTTGCTATAGATGATGTTAAAAAGCATTCTGCTTTCTCAGGGTTACTCATGTCACAAGCAGTAGAGAGGAATTTATGCGACAAGAGAAAACACCACTGCACAGTGGGGATGGGGAACCCGATGCACAGTAGGACCCTATAGGTTTGGAAAAGTGTGATTCTTGCTTTGAACCAAATTTTGCCTCAGGCTTTATCCTGTTGCTAAGAAATAAGAGACTATCTGCAACAGGCACTGGAGAAATATAAACTGTACATTTGCTTTAGGGCTTTTCCTCAACTATCTGTGCCCGGACAAACAGAAAATTGCATTTCTTGGATTCCTGCCCATTTGGAGTGGGGAAGCATCCTGCTACATTGGCAAGACATCAACCGGAGTCTACAGGAGAATGAACAAAAAGAATGGCCTCTTATCCACGTCTGGAGAAAAATCGCTCACAGGATTTGAGGTCCGCTGCACACCACCAAGAGAATGCCCCATCAGAAAGCGTAAGAGAGCCTTCTCTGCCCTTTTTGGAGCGTTACCTCCACAGCCCAAATGTCACTCACGCTTTAGAAACCCAAAGCCTTGGCTAAGGGCCAAGAAGAAGGCTGATAAGGAAGTCCTCATTTTTTACCAAAGCGGTAGAACTAAAGAATCCTGATTGTATTACAATCTGACACCAAGAGGTTTCCCACCACTGAATGGGCACATCTGGGTGTTTACTGAGGTGAGGGGTTGCCAGACATCCAAAGGCTTCAGAGCAAGGCAGGAGGACAGATGCTGGACGAGGCAATCGGAGAATACAGGTAGGTCCTCGGAGGTCCTTGGAGAACACAGGTAGGTCCTTCCCCACATGCATTCACATTCAATTCAAATGAAACAGCTGCGGCAGCAGCAGCAGTGACAACAAAACATTGTTCCAGCCCTTCCCTATGTGGCCTCTGCTCTGAATTCAGACATCTGTATCTTCCCTGTCACTGAGGCTGGTGCTCTTGGAGGTGGGCAGGGCAAATCTGGTCAGTGGAGGATTGCCACATATTTTTGTCTTAAAATGTCATTAGGCCAGGCACGGTGGCTGTAATCCCAGCACTTTGGGAGGCCGAAGCAGGTGGATCACAAGGTCAGGAGTTCGAGATCAGCCTGACCAACATGATGAAACCCCATCTCTACTAAAAATACAAAAATTAGCTGGGTGTGGTGGCATGTGCCTGTAATCCCAGCTACTCAGGAGGCTGAGGCAGGAGAATTGCTTGAACGTGGGAGGCAGAAGTTGCAGTGAGCTGAGATCGCGCCATTGTACTCCAGCCCGGGTGACAGAGTGAGATTTCGTCTCAAAAAATAAAAAAAATTTTAAAAAAGTCATTAGCTCCATGTTCTGCTCATACCCCAGTGATCAACCACCCGCAGATGCTGCTCATAACCCTGTGCTGAAATAGAATCAATAACTAACACAACAGTGAGCATGGCCTGGCCATGCATTTTGTTCCAGGCCCTACACTATGTGTGAGGATTCATCAAACCTTCCTGATAAGCTTGTGAGGTTGGCACTTTGACTGACCCAACCTTACAGATGAGGAGGCCAAGGCTCAGGGAGGTGGGGTGACCTGTCCAAGGTTCCATAGCCAGTGCCTGGCAGGGCTGTGGTTTCACTTCCACCTGGCTGGCCCCAGGCCTTGTGTTCTGAACCATGGGTGTGAGGATGAGTTTCCTGCTCATCACATCATTCCCAGTGATGTCCCCTGGTTAGCCCATGCTGGGTATTTCTGATATGCAGGCAGCACTGGGGGGGATGTCTCCATGTGTCCAATGTGGTCCCACAGCTAGACGTCCTGTGAGAGCCTTTTGATGTCCTCTCCAGGGGGAAGGCTAACCTGCTGCAGCATTTTGGAGCCGCTGCATGGTGGATCTTTGAAGGCAGGGTGCAGGCAGGTAGCAGATGCTTAAAAAATACTTGTCAAATGACAGAACTACTTTTCCATCACATGAGACCTCCCCTGTCCCCAAACTCCATCTCTGGAAATAGGGGTCATTGCCAGTGTTCTGGGGGAGTCATAGGATGCTCTCTGGAACTTTCACTGATAAATTGAAGTACATGAAGATGGCAGTGCCAGAGTCATGTTGGCAGAGGAAGGGATGAGCTCCCAAGATGAACTATCAAGCTGCACTTTCACCCAACAGCCAATTTCACTTCAGCAGGAATCTGGGTGAAAAACTGGACAAAGACGCTAAAGGGCCTGAAAATCTGGGATTATTCTTCCTTTTTCTTCAAAGCCCAGAGGAAGAGGTGATAGGTATTTCTAACTTTAGAGGTGTGGCTGGATTGAATGAATTCTGAATAATCCAAGAATGATAATCATTGAGCACACAACAGTGGGAAATACAAAGTGGGTTTCCATGCACATTCTTCAGTCTCAGCTTTGTAGTTAAAAGCGATCTGTGTAAACAAGGACCAAGTGGACCTTTCTTTTAAAATCTTTAGAAATATTTGTTTCCTTTAGCAGGCAATGCTCTTCATATCAGTGTTTTAACACAAGACCACCAAAATTTCACAAAAGAATCCAGTTTTAAAATTAATAAAACATTTTGTAACTAAAACAAGAGTAGAGGAAATTGCTTCAGGAAACAAGAAAATGCAAAGAAGCACTTGTGGTGACCTCTATGGCAAAAAATACAATACAAATGCAAAATACTTCCTATGTGGTTTTGTGAAACTATTAATATACATTAGAAATCTAGTTAAAGCAACCCGTTAGAACAGAGTGGATTTCTTCAGTACTTATAAGTGGCTAGAGAAAGACATCTCACAGGGAAGCAAGGCATTTCACATGAGGACAGGAATCATCTGGGGAAGGACTGGCCATAACGCTGATCCCTATGGAAAGACTCCGGGACAGTAAAAAGACAAAGCTGATGGCTTACACTGGGGGGCAGCAGGACAAAGAGACTGCGGTTTCAATATTGCAGGTGTTAATGCTTTGTCTGCCTGCAATATGGTCCTGGTGGACACTCTTTTTTGTAACCAGTGGATCTGTGTGTCTGATTCTTCATTTTGTTGCCATTTGCACAGTCCACGATGGTGTGTCCCATTTTCTCCAGTATTGGTCTCCCTTGTTGCTGTTTCTTCATGAGGATTTGCTTCAGTTGACTCTGACCCCATCAGTTACTCCTCAGCTCTGAAACGGCATTGGGCAGGCACTACAGTGGGGGGAAATATGATTACCTTGGCTTTAGCCACCACCTTCTCTCTCTTGGATTACTGCACTAGCTTACCCTTGCCTGTTACAGGCTATTCCTATGTATAGCCTGTTACAGGCTCTTCTGTCTAAGAAAGATCATGTCATCCCTATACTTTTTTTTTTTTTTTTGAGACAGAATTTTGCTCATGTTGCCCAGGCTAGAGTGCAATGGCACAGTCTTGGCTCACTGCAACCCCTGCCTCCCGGGTTTAAGCGATTCTCCTGTCTCAGCCTCCTGAGTAGCTGGGACTACAGGTGCTTGCCACCACACTGTGCTAATTTTTGTATTTTTAGTAGAGATGGGGTTTCACCATGTTGGCCAGGCTGGTCTTGAACTCCTGACCTCAGGTGATCCACCTGCCTTGGCCTCCCAAAGGGCTGGGATTACAGGCGTGAGCCACTGCGCCTGTCCCACCCCTGTACTTTTGACTTGGCAGGGGCTCCCAGTCTTACTGACAGTAAAGGGCCCAAGCCCTTCCAACAGCCCTTTATGATGTGACTCTCCAGCCTCTCATGCTCTGACCTCATGTTCTACCATGTCCTCAGCCTGAGCTTCCTCCATTCCAGCCACACCGAAGTCCTTGCTGTGCCTTGAGCTCCAGGCTTCCTCCCCATGTCTATGTGGCTTTCTCCCTTACCTTCTTCAGTCTTGGCTCAAGTGTCATCTTTTCTGGTTATCCCATGTAAACTACAAACCGCCCTACTCTTACCCTCTCCCATCCTGATCTCTCTTAGACTTGCCTTTGTTTTCTATTTTTTCCAAGACAGGAATTATCCTCCAACACCCTATATAAGTTACTTACTTGTCTCCCTGAAGATGCCAGCTCTATGAGGGAAAGGATCTTTGTCTGTCGTATTCATGATGTGTCCCAAGCCCCTAGAACAGTGCCTGGCTAGCTAGGTGTGGTGGCTCACACCTGTAATCCCAGCACTTCGGGAGGCTGAAGCAGGTAGATTACTTAAGTCCAAGAGTTCAAGACCAGACTGGGCAACATGGTAAAACTCCATCTCTAAAAAAGTTTTAAAAATTATAAAATAAATATAAAAGAACAGTGCCTGGTGAATGAGTACTTATTGAATGAATGAATGAAACACACATACAAATAAGCCCCTTCCTAATACCCCACACATGAGTCAGTTGCCCTCACCAACCAGGACGTGGATTGCATTTCCTAAGATCCAGAATTATTGCTGGCTACACGTTTTTATAGTCAGTGGCCACCAGATTCCATCGTCAAGGTGCTCACTGAGGGTGGTGCTGAGCTGAGCTTTTATCGAGGAAGGGAATAATACAATTGTGTTCCCCATCTCCTTAGAGGTATTAAATCTAAGATGAGGTCGGGGGCCGTGGCTCACTCCTGTAATCCCAGCACTTTGGGAGGCAGAGGCAGGTGGATCACCTGAGGTCAGGAGTTCGAGACCAGCCTGGCCAACATGGTGAAACCCTGTCTCTACTAAAAATACAAAAAAATTAGCTGAGTGTGGTGGCAGGCGCCTGTAATCCCAGCTGCTTGGCAGGCTGATATAGGAGAATCGCTGAACCTGGGAGGCAGAGGCTGCAGTGAGCTGAGATCGTGCCACTGCACTCTAGCCTGGGTAACCAAGCGAGACTCCATCTCAAAAAAAAAAAAAAAAAAAAAAAAAAAAACTAAGATGAATATGCTAATGTGATACAGATTACCAATGACCAAACCAAGGAACAAAGAAGGTTAATATATAGTCGACTGTGAAGTGACTGCATCTTACACACAACAGAGACAGTCATTTAGCAAATAGCTTTTAAGCTCTAGCTTTTGCTACAACATATCCTGAATCTCCCAACCTGCCACTGCCTAAGCCCTACCCTGAGTTATTATGCAGATTAAGGGTATGAAGAAGGAACCCTGGTGCCTTCATCTCCTTTTTAGTGTTGTGCTTATCACTTTGATCACATTACATGCCAGGAAGGGATAGGGGCTGGCAGCGAACAGTATGGGTTCTTGGGGCATGCAGTAGCCTGGGTTCCCACCCTGTCTCATCACTTAGGAGTCATGTGGCCTGAGTACCTTCCTTAAGGCCTCAGGGATGCTGAGCTCTCCCAGGTTTCCTCAGTTGGGAAATCAGCCTTCCACGAATGAGGTAATCCCTGCAAAGCGCTTAGAGCAGCGCCTGCATATGGTATACCCTCAATCAATGTTAATGTCTGTTGTTACTGAGGAATCCACTGCATAACCTGAATGTCTTGCCTGAACTTCAGGTTCCTCATCAGTGGCACCTCCATCCCACGCCATGCCCCTCACCCCGCCCTGATCTTGCCGTCTTGTTTCCCAGTACCAGTTCCATTTTTTTTTTTTTTTTTTGCTCTGTTGCTCAGGCTGGAGTGCAGTGGCTCAATCTTGGCTCATTGCAACCTCCGCCTCCCAGGTTCAAGTGATTCTCATGCCTCAGCCTCCTGAGTAGCTGGGATTGTAGGTACACACCATGACGCCAGGCTAATTTTTTAATTCTTTGTAGAGATGGGGTTTCACCATGTTGGTCCAGCTGGTCTCAAACTCCTGGCCTCAAGCAGTCCACCCATCTCAGCCTCCCAAAGTGTTGGGATTACAGGCACCTGCCACCATGCCCAGCTAATTTTTGTATTTTTAGTAGAGACAGGGTTTCGCCATGTTGGCTAGGCTGGTCTCAAACTCTGGACCTCAGGTCATCTGCCGGCCTCAGCCTCCCAAAGTGCTGGGATTACAAGTGTGAGCCACTGCACCTGGCTGCTCTTACTTCTTGTGCCAACTCAACTCTGGAGTGTTCTTCTCCACTAATTTTCTGGTCCTTTCAAATTGAGCCCAAGTCACTGCTCAGGGTCCCACATCTCCTGCCTAGCTCCTACTGCTCCCTCCCATCTCTCCCTGCTCTGCAAGCTCATTGAGCTTATCTCTTGACGCACGTATTAGTGCTGTTGACTGGAAGCCAGCAGTACATTATTTTTGCCTCGCTCAAGGATCTCTGAGAAGGAACATTGGTCCTGCAATTGTTAGCCTTTGCTTTATCTTCATTCTTGTTTTTCCAGGTGCAGCCAGGCCTTGGGAAACAGCCTGCTTAGCCCAGAGGTGAAGGAGAGGGTTTCATCCATTCATTCATTCAGCAAATATTTATGGAGCACAAATGACAGGCTGGCATAGAGGCATATATCGTTCCTTCCCAACGGGAGCTCACATCTTCTTGAGATGACACTGCAATACACATGAAGTTCTAACTTGGCACTCTGTGTGAAAGGGAGTTTGCCTGGCTTATAGGAATGAGCATGATTTTGGAGGGAGCCTCGCTGGCGTTGAATGCTGGCTCTGCCACTAACTGGGTGTGGGACCTTGGGTGGTTTGCTTAACCTCTTAAAGACTCAGTTTCCTCATCTGTAAAATGGAGTGATGACCTGTTCTTCCCAGAATTGTTATTTTCTATTGCTCTTGGGCACCCACTTGGTTTGGATGGGTGGGTGGAGGTGGAGGGGTCAGGTCCCTCAACTTGCCATTGATGGGATCTTACTTTCTTCAGGCCTTGGGATCTCGGTGTGAAATAGCTGTCTCTGGGATAGGTGCTCAGTTTTCCAGCCTCTTCCCTTGCCATCCTCTCCAAGCAGTGTCTAGGGCTGATGCAGTTGTTCTCAACCTGCAGAGTTTGTCTTCAGGGGACATTTGGTGTCCGGAGGTGTTTTTGATGATCACTACTGAAGAGGGGAGAGGAGTGCTACTGGCATCTGGTGGGTAGGGGGCAGGGATGCTGCTAAATATTCTACAATGTGCAGGCAGCCTCCATCCATGAAGAATTATCTGGTTCAAACATCAATAGTGCTGAGGTGACCACAGAGTAGGAGATCTCATGACGGGGATCTTCTTAGCTGCAGTCCATGGAGCTGGTGCAGCTTCTCTCCCCTATTTACCTGGCTCTCCACCTTAGCTCTCCCTGGCAATGCAGACCTTTCTGAATTTCAGTTTTGCCTTTTAACTG
The DNA here is from genome assembly GCF_002776525.5 of Piliocolobus tephrosceles. NCBI lineage: Eukaryota > Metazoa > Chordata > Mammalia > Primates > Cercopithecidae > Piliocolobus > Piliocolobus tephrosceles. The sequence goes on from NC_045441.1 coordinate 55,013,108, forward strand.
ACCTGTCTGGTAGAGTCGCCTCATCCCTTAGCACCTTATCTCCTGGACTCTGTACTCCCCTTTGCTCCATAGGAACCAGTGTTGTTGAGGGACACTTACTCAGGACTCTTCCCTACCCGACTTACACTGTGCCTACCCTGTATTGGCAGGGTGACACCCAGGACCGGGAGTCACTTCCTGCAGTTCCCAATGAAGAACAGAGTATCAAGACCCCTCATCTTCTAGCCCTCCCCTAATCCAGTTGAAGCCTGGCTCCACCCTGTACCAGGATTCCCAACCAGAGGTGGATGAGGGGGCAGGATTCAGGGTCCAACTGTCTGCTCCCGTCCATTAGCCCATCTTTCATCGGCTCCATCCTCTTCCTCTTGGACCCGGGAGACTTGCTTTGACTTCCTCTGGTGCCTGGCTCGTATTCTTGTCCGTCCAGAATGGCATTTCTTCTCCCTCTTCCCTGGAGCTATGGAATGTGTGCAGAGAATGTGACTAGGGCGTGGGATGAAAAAACACACCGCTCATAGTTTCCAAATATTATTCCTGTTACAGTCTACGTGGCATATATTCTCCCAGGCTTCCTAGCACAGGCGAGACCATGAGACTGTGGAGTGCCTTTGGTGAGTTATCGTTTCTCTCGCTCTGGGAACAGAGCAAAGGAAGTGATAGAGAGATAGGATGGCAGCTTCTCAACTTAATGTCTGCGAATGTATCGTTCCTCAGTTTCTCCAGGAAACTTATTCTTCACTTCCCTGAGTTAGGGCGGTGCCCCGATGACGTCATGTGGCCCTTTCCGAGACTCTGAGCAGCAGCAGGTCAGGTCAGCACCTGTGCACTGTTTGCCTGGTTTATCTTGTTTTCTATGGGAAAAGTTGCAGCTGTTAACTCTTAATAAAGAGTTAACAGCAGTCACCTCATGACAGGGGTTGAGACTTTGGCCATGTGTTTTATTTAATAACAGTGCTCTACTCTGCTTCTGCCAAGCTATCTTCGGGAAACGTGTCTCAAGCATTGTGCTAATCTTACTGTGAACTCTTGAAATCTTAAAATAAGAAAAGATATACACATATATATCTCTTAGGAAAACATTATTTCATTACATTATAATTTCTGATTTCAGTAATTATGATTTGGCAAATTTATTTTTATCTTGCAAGTGGCAAAATGCAATTAAATGATATCAAGTGTAAAAGAGAAATAATGATGTTTTCCTTCCATAAATCATTTGGAAAAAAACCGTAGGACTTTTAATGGTTTTTGTAATTTAAACCTGTTTATACTACTTTATCTTTATGAAGGTGTTTTTTAAAAAAGCATAAGTTTATTTTACTATAAATTATAATTCTGTACATCAGAAATCCAAACTTGTGAACTTCTGTTCATGTTTATATGTCAACATACTTAAATGCCAGCAGATGTTCTGTGATCAATAAGACACAATTTATATGCATTATTTTGAAGTGTCCTTGGCTGGAAATGTTGGTTGGCAATATTCAAATTATGGCTGAATATGAACGATGATAATCAATAAGAAGGGTACCATCAACATGGCTATGGTGGCAAGCTCTGTTTCAGCAGGGGAAGTAAAGCAGTTATTGATTTGAATTAAGTAGATAAACCTAACCACAATTTTAAGTAGACTGGTGGGTCCAATTGAGAATTTTATGATGCTAAAATTAACCCTTGTGTTGCTAGGGGCATGTAATTGCTGCTAGCAGTCTTGCGTGATTTTGCATAAAGTTTGCTCCTAGAGTAAATTTAGACCCAATGAAATAGCTGAAATATTTCATTTGCATTTGGAGTTAACAAATAAAATATACCATACTTTTCCTCTGATATCTAGTAATGTCAATCAAGAAGATAAACCAATGCAATTTATTAAATATCTTGAATTTAGGTTGCGTTTTAATCTTAGGTCAATGATTTCCATCTCTGACTGCTATTACCTGGAGAACTTAGAAAACAAAACTAAGCAGCAGACCAATGAAATCAGTCTTTCTGGGTCCTGGGCATGGGTATTTAAAAAAAAATAAACAGATGATTTTGATGTGCATCGGGGATTAGAACTTCTGACAAATAATCTTGTTAAGGAAAGCTTTAAATAGTTCAACTAGTTTGCAATCCAATTAGTTTTTATTATAGTTTAATTTTAGCTAAAGTACAGGTAGTCTTTTTTTTTTTTTTTAAACAATCTGTGTAAGATCAAAGGAGGGTGTAACTTAGATATCCTCAGGGTGTCTACAGCATTCACAACAATAGGTGAGCCTCATGATGGTCACCTGGAAATATTTGAGTTGATCAATCCATCAAGATGGTGAGGATCTGTGTTCTCAGTGAGCCCTTTCCTCCTCATGAGGTTGGAGTCACTTCTGAGGGATTCTTTGAAAGAGCTAAAAGACTGTGAGTATGAGGAATCAGGTTTTGTATCTCAGTCCTGCCACTTCCTTGTCCTGCCCCAGGGCTGTGGTCTGTAGATCCCCAGCATCACCAGGTGCAGGGTAGCAATTCTGAGTGTCGGGCCCTACCCAGAACGGTGAACCCGACTCTGCTTTGTAAATCCCGTCTGCTTCCTCGCAGGGTGTTTGGGAGGATCAAGTGCATGATATAAAAGTATCTTTGTATTTTTTATTGTAGCAAAATACACATAAAATTTTACCATTTTAACCATTTTTAAGTGTGCAGTGGCATTATTCACGTTGTGCAGCCATCACTACCATCCAGCTCCAGAACTTTTTCTTTCTTTTTTTTTTTTTTTTTTGAGACAGAGTCTTGCACTGTTGCCAGACTGGAGTGCAGTGGCGTGATCTCAGCTCACTACAACCTCTGCCTCCCTGGTTCAACGAATTCTCCTGCCTCAGCCTCCTGAGTAGCTGGGACTACAGGCATGTACCACCACGCCCAGCTAATTTTTGTATTTTCAGTAGAGATGGGGTTTCACCATATTGGCCAGGATGGTCTCAATCTCTTGACTTCGTGATCCACCTGCCTCAGCCTCCCAAAGTGCTGGGATTACAGGCGTGAACCACCATGCCCAGCCCAGAACTTTTTATCTTCCCAAACTGAAGCTGTGTGCCATGGAACATGAACTTTAAATTCCCTTTTCCCCTCAGCCCCTTGCAACTACTATTCAACTTGTGAGTTTGACTATTCTAGCTGGCACATCTATGTGGAATCATATAACATCTGTCCTTTGATGACTGGCTTATTTCACTTAGCATTATGTCTTCAAGGTTTATCCGTGTTGTAGCATGTGCTAGAATTTCATTGCTTTTTAAAGCTGAATAATATTTCAATAAATGTATAGACCACATTTTGTTTATCCATTCATCTTTGACATTTGGGTTATTTCTATATTTTGGTTATTGTGAATAATGCTGCTATGAACACAGGTGTACAAATAACTGAGTCTTTGCTTTCAACTCTAGAAGAGGAATTGCTGAATCATATGGTAATTCAATGTTTAATTTTTTGAGGAATTGCCAAAATATCTTCCACAGCAGCTGTACCTTGTACATTCCCACCAGCAAATGCCCAACGGTTTCAATTTCTCCCTATTCTCACCCACACTTTCTTTCTTTCTTTTTTAAATCATAGCCATCCTAATGTGTGTGTAGGGGTATCTCATTGTGGCTTTGATTTTTCATTTATCTAATGATTAGTGATATTGAGCATCTTTACATGTGTAAAGTTTTTTTTTTGTTTTTATTTTGAGACAGAGTCTTGCTCTGTCACCCAGGCTGGAGTGCAGTGGCACCATCTCGGCTCACTGCAAGCTCCACCCCTCCGGTTTCACGCCATTCTCCTGCCTCAGCCTCCCGAGTAGCTGGGACTACAGGCACCCGCCACCACACCCGGCTAATTTTTTGCATTTTTAGTAGAGACGGGATTTCACCGTGTTAGACAGGATGGTCTGGATTTCCTGACCTCGTGATCCACCTGCCTTGGCCTCCCAAAGTGCTGGAATTACAGGCATAAGCCACTGCACCCGGCCTACATGTGTAAAGTATTTTTTAATGCCATATGTTCTGTTGCAATTTTGAGATTATTATACTGAATTTTGAAAGCACTCACTGCTTTGTTTAAGAAATCTTATAGATGTCCATCAGCTGTTTTAGGAGTAAATTAGCCAGATTTTCTTCTGGAGCATAAGTGAGCTATAAATATTATCTGAGACTTGAATTACACAGTCCAAAAATATTAGACTGTTTGCCTCAGTTTCCTCATCCATAAAATGGAGGAAAGAATCCTACCTCATAATTTTGAGGAGTAAGTGAGATAATACATGAAAAGTGCTTAATGAGTATGCAAGAAGTGTCAACCATACGAGGTGGCAGGAAAGGGTCATTACATGATGGTTCTGAGAAGAGGAGGGACCTGAGCTGGCTGATGCAGAATGCACCCAATGGGGAGGGGCAGGGGAAAGAAAAGGGAGTATCTGGAGACCAGGAAGCCGGTCAGTGCAGTCATGAGTTGTTCTTGGAGTGTTTGGTGAGCTTGTTCATGGTAGTGAAAGGCATTGAAAGATAAGGCAGGGAGCGTGGGCTGGGACCAGGTGGTAGGGGCACAGAGGAGTTTGCCAAGAAGTGTGCCCTTTTGAAGGCAGTGGGGAACCACTGAAGGTTGTGTGTTGGGAGTGAAATGATCAAAGCCAGCCTGCGTTTATTGTTCTTCCAGGAAGCCATGACCCTTGAGCCATAACAGTTGCATTCTATACCCAAGGCTTTGATCTTGACCATTGCCGCTGTTTATCTTTTGGGGAGTACCTTAGATATTTATAAAGTGCCATGTAATCAGTTTCATTAGTCCAGAGATAAGATTAATTAGATGTTTAAGGCAAGTCATACTGGCCTTGGCTTTGAAAAACTCAGGCATTAAAGGAAGGCTCAAATGGTGAGTCTCTCTGCAAATCTGTGAACTTGTGACTTCCTCAGTGATATTTTTAGTATGCAGAACACCATACCAAGAGTTCCTCCAACTGGACAAGCCTGGTTCCTGTCTTCAAGAAGCTTACAGTCTCATCAAGGAGGGGTGGAGTGCTGCTTTAATACAAAATGAAGTGCAGACATATCTTGTTTTGTTGCACTTTGCTTTAATGCACTCCACAGATGTTGCACTTTCTACAAATTGAAGTAACACAAATTTGTGGCAACTCTGTGTTCAGCAAGTCTGTCTATGCTATTTTCCAACAGCATGTGCTCACCTCATGTCTGTGTCACATTTTGATAATTCTCACATTATTTCAAACTTTTTCCTCATTACTATATCTGTTACAATCCTGTTGGTGATCAATTATCTTTGATATTGTTATTTTAATTGTTTTGGGGCACCATGAACTGCATCCATATAAGACAGTGAATTTACATGATATAAATGATGAATTGATGGGTGCTGACGAGTTGATGGGTGCAGCACACCAACATGGCACAAGTATACATATGTAACAAACCTGCATGTTATGCACATGTACCCTAGAACTTAAAGTATAATAAAAAAAAAAAAAAAAAAAAAAAGACAGTGAACTTAATTGATAAACAATGTATGTATCTGACTGCTTCAGGCCTTGGCCACTCCCCTATCTCTCTCCCTTTCCTAGGGCCTCCCTATTTCTTGAGACACAACAATATTGAAATTTGGCCAATTAATAACCCTACAATGGCCTTTAAGTGTTCAAATGAAAAGAAGGTTGCACATATCTCACTTTAAATCAAAAGCCAGAAATGATTAAGCTTAGTGAGAAAAACATGTTGAAAACTGACAGAGGCCAAAAGCTAGGCCTCTTGTACCAGTTAGCCAAGTTGTGAATGTGAAGGAAAAGTTATTGAAGAAAATTAAAAGTGATGTAGTGCTATTCTAGTGAACACACGAATGATAAGAAAGTCTTGTTGCAGGCCGGGCGCAGTGGCTCACGCCTGTAATCCCAGCACTTTGGGAGGCCGAGGTGGGTGGATCAGGAGGTCAGGAGATCTAGACCATCCTGGCTAACACGGTGAAATCCCGTCTCTACTAAAAATACAAACAATTAGTCGGGCATGGTGGCGGGCGCCTGTAGTCCCAGCTACTCGGGAGGCTGAGGCAGGAGAATGGCGTAAACCCGGGAGGCGGAGCTTGCAGTGAGCCGAGATTGCGCCTCTGTACTCCAGCCTGGGTGACAGAGCAAGACTCTATCTCAAAAAAAAAAAAAAAAAAGGAAAGGCTTATTGCTAATATGGATAAAGGCTGAGTGGTCTGTATAGAATATTAAACCAGCTACAACACTCCCTTAAAGCCAGACCCTAATTTAGAGCAAGGCCCTAACTTTCTCCAATTCTGTGAAGGCTGAGAGAGGTGAGGAAGTTGCAGAAGAAAAGTTGGAAGCTAGCAGAGACTGGTTCATGAAATTTAAGGTAAAAAAGCCATCTCCATAACATGAAAGTACAAAGCAAAACAGCGAGCGCTGGTATAGAAGCTGCAGCAAGTTCCGAAGATCTATCTACAACCATTGGTGAAGGCGGCTACAGCAAACAGCAGATTTTCCATATAGGTAAAACAGCCTTCTATTGGAAGAAGATGCCATCTAGGACTTGTATAGCTAGAGAGAAGTCAATGTCTACCTTTAAAGGACAGGCTGACTCTCTTGTTAGGGTATGATGAAACTGGTGACTCTAAGTTGAAGCCAGTGCTCACCATTCTGAAAATCTTAGAGGCCTTAAGAATTATTAATATACTCTGCTTGTGCTCTAAATGGAACAACAAATCCTGGATGATAGCATATCTGTTTACAGCATGGTTTGCTGAATATGGAACAACAAATCCTGGATGATAGCATATCTGTTTACAGCATGGTTTACTTGTAAGACATACTGCTCAGAAAAAAAGATTCTTTTCAAAATATTACTGCTCATTGACAATGCACCTGGTTACCCAGTGGCTCTGATGGAGACACAGAAGGAAATTCATGTTGTTTAAATGCCTGCTAACACAGTGTCCATTCTGCAGCCCATGGATCAAGGAGTAGTGTCAACTTGCAAACCTTATTGTTTAATAATACATTTCATAAGGCCACAGATAGTGATTCCTCTGATGGATCTGGTCAAAGTAAATTGAAAACCTTCTGGAAATGATTTGCCATTCCAGATGCCATTAAGAACATTGATGACGCATAGGAGGAGGTCAGAATATCAACATTAACAGGAGCTTGGAAGAAGTTGATTCCAGCCCTCATGGATGACTTTGAGGGGTTCAAGACTTCAGTGGAGGAAGTCACACAGATGTGGTAGGAATAGCAAGAGAACTAGAATTAGAAATGGAACCTGAAGGTATGACTAAATTGCTGCAATCTTATGATAAAATGTGAATGAATGGGAAGTGGTTTCTTATGGATGGGTAAAGAAAGTGCTTTCTTGGAAACTATTCTTGGTGTAGATGCTGTGAATACTGTTGAAATAACAACAAAGGATTTAGAATATCACATAAACTGAGTTGGCAAAGCAGTGGTAGGGTTTGAGAGGATTGATTCCAATTTTGAAAAAAGTTCTGTACGTAAAATGCTAACATTGATAACAGCATCACATGCTACAGAGAAATCTTTTGTGAAAGGAAGAGTCATAGATGCAACAAAGTTCATTGTCTTATTTTAGGAAAATTTCACAGCTACCCCAAGCTTCAGTAACCACCACCCCGATCAGCCATCCATATTGAGGCAAGATTCTCCGCAGAAAAACATTTTGACTTACTGAAGGCTCAAATGATCATAACAATTTTTAGCAAAACAGTATTTTTTTCAACCTCTGGGAGCACAGAACAAAATGTATTTTTAAAATTAAGGTATGCACATTATTTTTAAGATAATGCTATTATGCACTTAATAGACTATAGTATAGTATAAATATAACTTTTATATGCACTTGGAAACCAAATTATTCATGCGACTCACTTTATTGCAGTGGTCTGTAACCAGATCTGCAATATCTCATCATATGTTCAAATATATACTATACACTACTTATGACAAGTGCTGGGATTGAAAGTAGGGAGTGGTTTGAGAGGGGCCTGGAACCATCTTTTATCCTGCTGTATTTTAGCAGAATTTGCAAAGAACGATTGTGTTTATAACAATCTGTCTGACTTTTCTTCTGTCTTTAATGGAAATAATATACAAATTGCTAGCAAATTTCTGTTGCTTGAAGATGAGCTTTCTAGTTCTCTCAAACTAAATGAGAGAACAATAAACAAACATGTAAGGTATTTACATTTACATTTAGGAGTGCAATCATTTACAGTTAAAGGTTTGTCTTGAGGAATGACTATTAATGGCTCTTCATAAATGAAGATGCCATCGAGTTTCTAAATGTATTTTTGAATTTTATAAATTGTACTTTTCTCACCAAGAAACCTGGTTCAGCCTGTATTTTATATAATTCTATAAATAAGGTGTTTGAAATGGTCACATGAACCAAATAAATGGATTTTAAATCAAAGTGCCATTAGGATGATTAACATACTTGTTAACTTATCTTCATTGCCTTGGAGAATTCTGAAGTCTTCAGTTTTATAGAAGAATCCGTAACGGCTATGCGCATGATGAAGGAGCTCCACAGGAGTTATTAATTCAAAGATCATGTCTATAAAAAGTACTTTTGGGGTATAAAACTTATGTACACTCTGGTAGATCTCATTCAGGGTTCAGTTAGAAAAACCTAAACCAGCCGGGCCTGGTGACTCATGCCTGTAATCCTAGCACTTTGGGAGATCAAGGTGGGTGGATCACTTGAGCCCAGGAGTTTGAGACCAGCCTGGGCAATATGGTGAACCCCTGTCTGTACAAAAAATACAAAATATTAGCTGGGCATGGTGGCGTGCGCCTATAGTCCATGCTACTCAGGAGGCTGAGGTGGGAGGATCACTTCAGTGCGGGTAGGTTGAGGCTGCAGTGGGCCATGATTGTGCCACTACACTCCACCCTGGGTCACAGAGCGAGACTCTGTTTAAAAAAAAAAAGAGAAAAGAAAAGCAGAAACCATCTTAGATATTTCATGTAGGAAGAAGTTTAACAGAAGGAATTAGAAGTTCATTTAAAAAAAAAAGTTTAAAAGGCTGAAGGAGCAAAAGTCAGGGGAGGCACCGTGAACTTTTAGGTTCACCCATACAGTCTTACTATAAGAAACTGCTGCCACCACTGAGATGAGGAAAACAATAGGAAACTGCTGCCCATGGTCACCGCTGGTCATAGCCGTCCTGAAGCACCCAGGCTGATAACTAGGAAGGGAAACTTAGAAGTTGCTATGAAGGTCATATCTGCTAAAGCTTGAACTTCCGAAACTTGCACAGGGGCGTATCATTGGCAGAATGTATTTATATATGGTTTTAAGAACCGTGAAAGAAATGGAGATGGACATGTAGTAGTTGCCAGACTTCCAGTCCTGGGTTATAGGAAAAAGTATTGAAAGAGGTAGGGGGTGATTGTGGTGGCCAAAAATAACAGCCAGCAATAAAAAAAAAAAAGAAGCACAGAATAATATTCTCATTTTACAGATGAGGAAACTGAGGCATGGGATGCAAGTAATTTGCCCAAAGTCACATAGTATAAGATTCAAAACCAGGTCTACCTGATTTCAGAACTAGAGTTTTTTTAACCCTTAATTATACTGGGGGCTATCTGTTACAGGGCAGATAGCCCAAAAAGCTAATTTGCTTCCTTGGCTTTGACCAACTCTCATAAGCTCACATTCTACTAGACTATATAATTTAAAACAGAACTGTTAAAAAAGGATTATTTTGACAACTTCTCTTTTGGTTTGGTATTTCCAAATTTGCTAACCTTTTCAAGTCCTTCCAGAAAATGTGATGTGGTTAGCTCTTGCAATTATGGTAAACTTCCTAGATAAGAAGTCTTGGTTTGATGATATTTTAGGGAGTAGGTGAAGGATATTTGTGCCAGAACTCCTAAGTCCAGGCTTTAAGCCAAATTATATCACAGATAATATCTATGACATCTCTAAAATATGCCCAATTTTTCTTCTCTATTTTACTCTTTGAGTGCTGATATGGTTTGGCTGTGTCCCCGCCAAATCTCATCTTGAACTTAGTTCCCATAATTCCCACATGTTGTGGGAGGCTCCCGGTGGGAGATAATTGAATCATGGAGGTGGTTATTTCCAGGCTGTTCTCATGATAGTGAGTGAGTTCTCACGAGATCTGATGATTTTATAAGGGACTTTTCCCCCTTTTGCTCGGCACTTCTTGCAGCCACCATGTGAAGAAGGAAGTGTTCTCTTCTCCTTCTGCCATGATTGTAAGTTTCCTGAGGCTTCCCCAGCTCTACAGAACTGTGAGTCAATTAAACCTCTTTCCTTTATAAATTATCCAGGCTTGGATATGTCTTTATTAGCGATGTGAGAATGGACTAATATCAGTGCCTTATCTATCTTGGCTGAAATAAAGTTATAAGCAAAGGAACAAAGTTGACATTTACTGATTATGATCCCCCTGCCCCTGCAAAGCCAATATGCTAAGTAGAGATAATGCATATTCAGTATAATTGATTTATTCATTCATTAGCAAATACTATTACTATAACCTTGCTGAAGACCAGTGGGGATTCATTTATTCATTCAACCAATATTCCTTGTGCTGTGTACTGGTTATTCTTCACTTACCATCCCACTTCCCCATGTTCACACAGATCCGGTCTCCTCCCTTCTTTGCCCTTTGCTGGCCCCCAGCAGACTGATTCCGGCATTATCGGGGTCTGCTTGCTTGCTGGCTTCCATTTGGGTTTGTTTAATGGGAGGAACCAGCAGGCAACTGAAGGGCAAAAGAAACAGAGGCAGTGTTCCCTCCCTACTCCCCCTGATTTTTGATGGTGGGTGTGGGCCTCCATGACTTCCGCTTTGGCTAGGCAGCCGTGACTCTACAGTCCCCACTCTTGCTGGGTTCCACTGACACTAATTCCTCCCCTTGTCCCTTCAGCCCTAGGGGTGGCAATGGTTTTCCACTCTTGCTGGTCCCTGGACACCTCACCATCCCTTGTGTATCCCAGTAATCTTGCCTTCACTTCTGAAAGGAGCCTCTTCATTACATTTCCTTCATTTAATCCATCTGGGGTATCTGACTCTCCTAAAAGACCGTCAGAATACTCAGCTAATCAAACAAAGCTGAGTTTATTATTTACTATAATAAGGGAAGTATCACCTTGGTGGAGACTTAGTAGTGTCTCAGAAGAAAAATAGTCATCGAGTTTTGGGGCCTGAGTTCAAGTGGTTTAATTTTAATAGGAATCTGATTAGAGTTAGGTAAAGTTTATGATAAAATTATTTAGAGTTGATGGATGCAACAAAGAAGAGGGTTGTAAGGTGAGTCTTCATGAATAGCTGTTTGAGAGGCAAGTGGATTTGTCCAGGTGAGTGACCTACTGTCTTGGGAAGGGGACTGTTTACCTGTATGAATAACCTATTGTCCTGAGAAGATGGCTGGTTGAGCAATCTATTGTTGATAAATGAGTATTGGAGGTATCTTATTGGTTTACGGCCTTATCTTCCTGAGCCAGAATTTCTTTGAACAAACAGTAAAGTCACATTGATATAGAGGCTGTAATCTTAGTGCTAATAATTAAGCCGTGGGGCTTCAGACACCTGACAGGCAATTTAGTGCCCACTTGTGGTCATTCTTCAGCCTGAGTTGGAGGCTAGACCATTACCATCTGGGAGTGTGAGCATTGTGGATCCCCACTGCTGCTTGAGTTATGATTGTGTATTGGGCTTCTGGGGACAGTTATTTCGATCTCTGTAGGTGCCAGGTTTTCAGGTTCTTATTGATGGATGACCATTTGTTAGCTCACTTGATGAGACAATGGCTGCAGAACAGCATTAATGATTCTGAAGATCACAAATGTAAATATTGCAACGCAAACAAACACTAAGAGAAGGATTATGGTCAGAGCTTATAGTGTATTTCTGTATTAGGAATCAAGAGCACTCAAATTAAACTGAGAGAACAGATCTCATTCCTAGTGTGAATAGTCCTCAGAACCAGATAGGAGGATATTAGCTAAATCACCTAATTTTATGTTATCTTTTTCTTCTGATCTTTTCTAGTAATAGCAAAGAACCCAGAGAGTTCTGCAGGGATGTAAGGACATTCTTCTACTGATGCAGCCCCTGCTCCCCGTCAAGAGCCTGGTGTTAGATCTAAAGTGGCCCTATTTGACAGATGATGGGAGAAAACAGCTTGGAATAAAATGTTATACTGGCTTAAGAGGAAAACAGAAAGGGCTGTGGTTCGGCCTGGAAATAAAAGCTGGATTTGATTAAGAAGCTGTTTTCATTATGGGTGGCTTAAGCATGCCAAAATTAGCAGGGAAATGTTCTTTCTTTTTGCTTCTAATATTTGCTCCTTTAGTCCTAATACTTGTAATCTGCTCCTTGGTGAGACTGTTTCTGTATCCACATTTTTAAGGCATTTTATACTCACCTCTTACATGGCCTTTCTAACAGTAATGTGACAGTGTTTAATTGTAATTATTTGCTTCCTGGTCTGTCTTCCAACTGGACCTGTGAGGTCCTCAAGGGCAGAAAGTGTGTCTTAATCATTGGGTTTCTGTAGCTCTTAGCTCAATGCCTGGCATGTGGGAGGTGCTCAGGAAGGCAGTTAGTAACCACTGCGGTCTTCTATCTCCGTAATCCACTGTTACCTAGGGCTCAAGGGCAGGCTGGGTCCTCAGCCTCTGCCTACCATGGAGAAGGAATTTGTCACTTTTCTTGATTCCCCAAATTAAAAACTACCAGAAAGAAATGAACATTTTCCCCAAGCTTATTGCTCTTGCTGGTGGTGAGAGTTCCATGCACAGCATTCTCAGTGTGACTTCCATGAGGCAGGTCACCTCTCCTAGCATTCCCTCCTTGAGGCAAGTGCACCCCACACTCTGCCGCAGCAGCTGTGCTGGAGAAACCACCTCTCCAGAGGCAGCCTCACCTCCTCCACACCTTCAGCAAACAAAGGCCCTCCTGATTACCAGGGTCTGCCCTCCTGAAAATGAGGCTAAGGGACTGTAAATAACTAATGAGTTTCCCCTTTCACAGTGTTTTTCCCTGTCTCACTTAGATGTCTCAGTGGCCTTTGCTCTGCTCCAATTCCCTTCCCCTTTCTTCTTCTCTTATTAAATTTCTGCTTACCCTTAGAGACAGTTGCAGGTTATCACATCTCCTTACTGGGACAGTGAATACAACCAACATTCATGCCCTGCCTACCATGTGCCAGGCACTTTCTCTAAGCACTTGAGATGTATTTACTCATTAAATCCTCATAACGACCTTATAAAGTAGGTGCTATTTTACAGATAAAAGAACTGAGGCACAGAAAGGCTGCTCCATATCCTCACCAACACTTGACATGGTCAGTCTTTTTATTTGTAGCCATTCTAATAGATGTGTAGTAGTATCTCGTTGTGATTTTTATTTTGTATATCTATAGTGACTAACGATGTTGAACGTCTTTTCATGTGCTTTTTTGCAGATCCTTTGTGAAGTGTTCTTGATTTTCTTTGTAAAGGATCTGATCAAATCTTTTGTTCATCTTTTACTGGGTTGTCTTTATTCTTATTGTTGAGTTCGGAGTGTTCTTTATATATTCTGGGTATAAATTCTTTATCTGATAGATTCTGTGCAAATATTTTCTTTCAGTTGGTGGAGTATCTTTTTATTCTTTTAGTAGAAAAGCAAAAGTCTTTAATTTTGATGATTTCCAATCAACCTATTTGTTCTTTTATTGGTTGTGCTTTTGTTGCCCTAAAAAGCCTTTGCCTAACCCAAGATCACAAAAATTTTCTCCTGTTTTATTCTAGAAATTTTATAGGTTTAGGCTTTCTATTAAATCTATGATAAATTTCCAGTTAATTTTTTAATATAGTGCAAGATATAAATCCAAATTCACTCTTATTTTTGCATATGGATAGCCAATTGTTCCAACACCATTTGTTTAAAAGGCCATCCTTTCTCCATAGAATTACCTTTTTGTGCTGGCCAAAATAAATTGTCCATGTATGTGTGGATTTATTTCCAGACTCTCTATTCTTTCTCATTGATCTGTCTCTCTTTACGTCAAACACACCATTTTATTTACTGTAGCTTCATAATAATTTGTGCAATCAGGTGAATGTTATCCTTTTAATATTGTTCTGGTTGGACAAGATGGCCCACACCTGTAATCCTAGCACTTTGGAAGTTCAAGACGGGTGGGTCGCTTGAATAATAGCTATTCAAAATTTTTTTTTGTTCTTTTTCACACTTATTTTGGCTAAGTCATTTCCATTTTCATATGAACTTAAAGTCAACTTATCAGTTCCTACATAAAAAGCTTGCTGGGCCAGGCACGGTGGCTCACACCTGTAATCTCAGCACTTTGGGAGGTTGAGGTGGGTAGATTGCTTGAGCCCAGGAGTTCAAGACCCACCTGGGCAATATGGCAAAACCCCATCTCTACAAAAAAAAATACAAAAATTAGCCAGGCATGATAGTGCATGCCTGTGGCCCCAGCTACTTGGGAGACTGAGGCGGGAGGATTGCCTAAGCCCAGGGAAGTCAAAGTAGCAGTGAGCCATGATCATACCACTGTACTCCAGCCTGGTTGACATAGTAAGACCCTATTTAAAAAAAAGAGAAAGCTTGCTAGGATTTTAATAGCAATTACGCTGAATGTATAGATCAATTTGAGGAATATTGACATATCAACAATATTGATTCTTCTAATCCGTTTGCTATTTATTTAGGTTTTTAAAAATTTCTTTCAGACATGTTTTATGGTTTTCAGTGTATGGGTCTTACATGTCTTTTGTCAGATGTATCCGTAAATATTTTCTATTTTTATGCTATTGTGAATGGTATTTTTTTCAATTTTAATATGTGATTGTTGCTGGCATATAGATATACAGTAGATTTTTGTATATCGATCTTGTATCACTTGTATCCTGCAACCTTGCTAAATTTACTTATTGGTCCTAGCAGGTTTTTTTTTTTTTTTTTTTTGTAGATTACATTGGGTGTTCTATGTAGATGATTATCAGGTGTGTTTAATTTCTTCCATTCTAATCTGGATGAATTTTTCTTTTATTTTCTTTTTTCTTCACCTGATTACACTGTTCAGAACCTCCATACAGTGTTGAACAGAAGTGAGGAGAGTGAACATAACAGTCTTGTTCTTGATCTTAGAGGGGACACATTCAATTTTTCAGCATTAAGTGTAGTGTTTACACTAAGTAGATAGTTTTTTAATAGATGTCCTTAACAGGCTGAGAAAGTTTCCATCTCGTCCTAGTTTGCTGAGAGCTTTGATGAGGAATGAATGTTAGATTTTGTTAAATGCTTTTCCTGTATCTACTGAGATGATCATATGTTTTTATTTTTAAATTTATTAATCTCATATATTACATTGAATTAATTTTCAATGTTAAGCCAGCCCTGCATTCTCAGGATAAACCCCACTTGGTTAGGATGTATTATCCCTTTAACATATTGTTGGATTAGATTTCAGAATAATGCCAACCTCAGAGAATGAGTTGAGAAGTATTTCTTCCTGTTCAATTCTTTTGGTAGAGTTTGTGTAGAATTGATATTATTTCTTCCTTAAGCATTTGGTAGAATTCACCAATGAAGCCATCTAGGCCTGCAGTTTCCTTTTGGGAAGACTGTAAACTGCAATTGCAGTTTTAAAACTAGATACAGGGCAGCCAGGCATGGTGGCTCATGCCTGTAATCCCAGCACTTTGGGAGGCCAAGGTGGGCAGATCACTTGAGGTCAGGAGCTCAAGACCAGTCTGGCCAACACGGTAAAACCCTGTCTCTACTAAAAATAGAAAAATTAGCTGGGTGTGGTGGCACACGCCTGTAATCCCAGCTACTCTGGAGGCTGAGACAGGAGAACCACTTGAACTTGGGAGGTGGAGGTTGCAGTGAGCCAAGATCACACCACTACACTCCAGCCTGAATGACACAGTGAGTGAGATTCCATCTCAAAAAATAAATAAATACATACATAAAATAGATACAGGGAGAATCAAGTTATCTATTTTTCTTGAGTAAGCTTTTGTAATATATCTTACAAGGAATTTTCTATTTTATCCAAATTGTTGAGTTTGTAGGCATAAAGTTGCTTTAAATATTCCTTTATTGTTATTTTAATGTCATAGAATATATAGATATGCCACCTCTTTCATTCCTGATATTGATCATTTGTGTCTTTTCTTTTATGGTCCTCATCGCTTTTGGCCATAGGTTTGCCAGTTTTATTGATTTTCTCGAAGAACCAGCTTTTGACTTCACTGATTTTCTCTATAATTTTTCTGGGTTTTTTTTTTTTTTGACAAATGATTTTTTTTAGAGGCAGAGATAAGGGACAGAATGAAAAAAATCTTGATGGTTTCCAATAGATTCTGTCCTTGGTTCTGATATATTCTTCTTTTTTGCTTAAACTAATTGTATTAGTCTGTTTTCACATTGCTATAAAGACACTATCTGAGACTGGGTAATTTGTAAAGAATAGAGGTTTAATTGACTCACAAATCTTCATGGCTGGGGAGGCCTCAGGAAACTTATAATCATGGCCGAAGGCAAAGGGGAAGCAAGCACCGTCTTACACGGTGGCAGGAGAGAGTGAGCTCAGGGGAAACTGCCACTTTTTAAACCATCAAATCTTATGAGAACTCCTTCACTATCACCAGAACAGCATGGGGGACACTGACCCCATGGTCCAATCATCTCCCACCAGATCCCTCCCTCAACACATGGAGATTACAATTCAAGATGAGATTTGAGTGGGGACACAGAGCCAAGCAGTATCACGAATGCTTAATGCATAGCAGATACTCAATACGTGGTGGCCGCCTCTCCTTTAAAAATTTTTTTCTCCCCAGCACTTTGGGAGGCCGAGACGGGCGGATCACGAGGTCAGGAGATCGAGACCATCCTGGCTAACACTGTGAAACCCCGTCTCTACTAAAAAATATAAAAAACTAGCCGGGCGAGGTGGCGGGCGCCTGTAGTCCCAGCTACTCGGGAGGCTGAGGCAGGAGAATGGCGTGAACCCGGGAGGCGGAGCTAGCAGTGAGCTGAGATCCGGCCACTGCACTCCAGCCCAGGCAACAGAGCGAGACTCCGTCTCAAAAAAAAAAAAAATTTTTTTCTCTATATCAGTACCTTAATTTTTTAGGAACTGGCTTAATATACACAATATATCCCACTGGCCAGTCCCTATTTACTATTTTGATTGAATAGACTCATGTATTTATTAGCATATTTCTTGTTTCTCCTTTTTTAAAAAACGTTTGAGACAGTCTTGCTCTGTCACCCAGGCTAGAGTGCAATGGCACTATCTTGGTTCACTGCAACCTCTGCTTCCCAGATTCAAGCAATCCTCGTGCCTCAGCTTCCTGAGTAGCTGGGATTAAGGTGTGCGTCTGGCTGATTTTTTTTTTTTTTAGTATTTAGAGACAGAGTTTTACCATGTTGGCCAGGCTGGTCTCGACCTCCTGAGCTCAAGTGATTCATCCACCTCAGCCTCTCAAAGGGCTGGGATTACAGGTGTGAGCCACTGTGTCAGGCCTATTTCCTGTTTCTCATGGTTGTATGATTACCTTGCACTAACCTTGGTGAAGTCATTTACCACCTTGGCCTCTTATTTTTCTCTCTCTTTTTTAAAAATTAGAGACAAGGTCTCAATATGTTGCCCAGACTGAACTGGAACTCTTGCGCTCAAGGGATTCTCACCCCTCAGCCTCCCGATTAATTTGAACTACAGGCAAGTGCCACTATGCCCAGATGATTTTTCTTAGTTTTAAGAGATGAATGAGCTAGGAATTTTTTTTCAGTGTTTCTCAAACTGTGAGTTGTATCCATTAATGAACCATGAAATCAATAAGATGGGGCACAGCCAACTTTTGAGAAATGAAATAGAATAACAGCATCAAATCATCTTACGAATAGTAACTGTTATCTTGTGAATGCATTTATGGCAGATCAGGAGAAACAAGTTTACAAAACACTGGATTAGATAATCTCTAATGATCATTCATTCGTTTGATTCTCTAATTCCCATAATGAATATGTTTCACACTCTCATTGCATGGTATAAATTTCTACATATTTCTGAACAATGTTTTGCACTAAAATAAACAAGATAAATAGCCCAGTGATTTGGAAGGTTTGGGTCTTAAGGAATTTGGAGTACTTCATCAGACTGACCTTTCTAGGTTTTCACTATAAAACTTCTACTTTAAAATTTTGGTGTGATTGAAAACCTTTAAAACCATTATATATGTGAGCAATTTTATTTTGTAAAATTTCTGTATTTGCAACACATCTTGCTCTTTTGAATTCTCTTCTGATTGTTGTTCATGTGTATTTATACATGTTGCCTGGTTATTCCTTAAAAAAACATGTATTTCTGTTTGGGGTCGAACATTGTCTTACGAAGATTTCTGTGTAGTTAAAGTCAATACAATTTAGGATTGTTGCAGCTATATAGTACTTAATTGTGTTAACATGTAAATAGCTTGATTTAACACAGGACAATAATTTACACTACAGGAACTTTGGAATGACCATCTCTGACAAGGTGTTTTGCTTGGTCAAGCACTTTGCAAATGTTAAAAGCCAATAATTTATGAAGTTAGGCAGTTTAGGAAAATGTTTAGAAGAGCAAGGATTGGCTATCCTACCCTTGGAGCCATGCTTAGTGGTTTCTGTCAAAAAGCTGAGTATCATACTGGGACAAAGGCACTCTCAGGTCCCGGAGGGAGGCTCAGATGAAGGCTGTGGCCAGGAGGATTGAAGTCAAGGGGAGAAAAGTCTGGAGCCACATCATGTCAGAGCTAGGAACAATCTTAAGTATCTCCTAACAGAATTCAACACCCATTTTACAAATTGAGGAGACTGAAGCTCAGGTGCTGACTTTCGTTGTTTACATGACACAAGTTACAAAACTTGGATCTTCTGATGAAAGAATCTTAGCTTGATTTGGAAGTTAGGAGGTAAAACCCTGAGGGCACCAGAAATGCAGAAGAGGCAAGAGAATACAGAAGCATGCAGTCTAGAAAGGTCAGACTTAGGTCAGGAAGTGGGCCATTTTTTATGGTCAAAGTGAGAGAGGGATTTTGAAATACAGAGATCCTTCAACCCGGAAGTTGACACAGTAGATGTAAGACAACCACAAGTGAGCTCAGTCCTAGGGCAAAGAGTTTTGGGCCTAGATGACCCTTATACCGACGGAGCTGGGATCAAGTCATGAGCTCGCCCAAATTTTCAGGGAAGCCTTGGCTGAGGAAGGAAAGGTGAATCCTTCCGCTATGTGGTTCTGACACAGAGATAAAAGCAAAGGAAGTTCTGAATTGGTGGGGATGGATGGGGGAACAAATTTCTTCTATTACATTGGACTGCCAGATAAAATACAAGATGCTCCATTAGATTTGAGTTTCAGCAAGCCATGAATAATGTTTTAGTGTAAGTACGCCCCATGTAATGCTATAATCATAAAATACTATGTAATATATAGTACAATAAATGATAATAAAATAACTAAAACATTATATGTGGTTTATCTGAAATTCGTATTTAACTGGGCATCTAGTTTCTTTAATTCCTAAATCTTACAACTCTACTATTACAGCCAGAGAAATATGATCACTGTCTGTGGTGGTGTAGGTTCAAAATAAGGATTTTTGGAGCTCTGTAGCTCTCTCTGGCATCTTGACACCCTACGTGCTTGCACTCATCAAATATACAAACATTTGCTGGAGTTTCACCTTCCCAGTTGAATAAGTAGGTTGCAGTTTTATAAAGGAATCCATTGCTCAGATGGCTTTGAGGCTGAATGTTCATACTTTTATGCAACTCTGTAAGTTTACAGGAGAGTGAAAGTTCACGAACCGGTTACAGAGCCTGCAGATGGGGAAAAAATTGTTCCCAGTGTGGAAAGGCTACGGGATGATCAAAGGCCTGCAGGACAAACACTTCCTGCCTCCAGCAAGGAGCAGCTGCTGCTCTAGTTATACAGAAAGCTGGCTCAGGGTTCACTGGCACTCAGCTCAATTGATGTAAAAACATGCATTAAAAAGAGAGAGAGAAAGAGAGATAGCGAGAGAGAGAGATGGTGGTTTACTCCAATAGGTATCTATTCTCTATTAATTTACAGATGAGGAAACTGAGGCACAGGCGATTACTTTTCCTGTTTATGTAATGCAGTCTACAAAACTTGGATCTTCTGATGACACAACCTTAGCTTCTAATTCTTTTAAGGAGAATTAGTATACAAAAATCTAGACTTTGAAAGTAAGCACAAGAGTCCCTGGTCCTACAGGCAAGACGGTACCAGCGTGCTGCTTGCAGCTTGGTTTGTGGCAGGAAAACAAAGAAAAAGAAAAATATGGAACATCCATCTAAAGGGGCATGGTTAGCAAACCATTATATAGTTATACTATGTAAATATTTGATAACCATGGCTGTTACCAAACAGTGTGATAGAACCATATGTAATGATCTGAGGGATATCTGTTCTACCTTGCTAAGTGAAAGAAAAAATAAAGGATAATGTGTATAATCTAATTTGTTTTAATAAGAAGAATGAAAACAAGAACTGCAATTCCATCAAAAACTCAGTAAGTATATGTGTATGTCTGTATATATTTTTGTGAGAAGAGTGTAGAAGAATCTGCCTCCAACCGTCACTATTAATCACATGCGGGAAAATAGGAGCTGAGATATTAGGGAGTTGGTAAGATTATTAGCTCTTTTTTGGAGACAGGGTCTTCTTGTTCTGTCACCCAGACTGGAGCACATTGTCACAATTACGGTTCACTGCAGCCTCAACCTCCCAGGCTCAAGTGATCCTCCCATCTCAACTTCCTGAGTAGCTGAGACCACAGGCACATGCTACTATGCCCAGCTAATTTTTGTATTTTTTTGTAGAGACAAGGTCTTGTTACGTAGTTCAGGCTAGTCTCTAACTCCTGGGCTCAAGCAACCCTCCTGCCTCAGCCTCCCAAAGTGCTGAGATTACAGGTGTGAGCCACTGTATCCAGCTGATTATTAGCTTTTTGTTGGTACCTCTCTGTATTCTTTGGCTTATTTAAATAAGTGTGCATTATTACTACTTATGAATTTAAAAAATCAAATAAAATATAAAAAGTTATATGACATGTAGGTTTAAAAATTTATGGAAGGGCTTTTTAAAACAGTAGACTCCCCACCAAACTCCTTGTTTTTCATTTCACTTTATCCATTTAAAATATAGTTTAATTCACAAAATTTTAGTTGATAAACAATTCTTTTCTAGGACTAGGCTTCTGCACTGTGGTATGCTTATACCTTTTATCTGGAAGCTAACCAGAAATAGGATTTTAGCTTACTGGAGAAAATGCTGGATGATACGAGCATACTGAGATGGGTTAATAGTAACAAAATGAGCTGTCACAGGAATCCCAGTACAAATGCTCAGGCTCAACACTCTGTGAAGTTGCCCAGCAGGCGCTCTGGACATCTTCCATGCAGTGAAAAGATAGTACATGTTGGCATACATTAGGTTGGTGCAAAAGTAATTGTGGTTTCTGCCATTAAAAGTAATGGCAATAACAATGACTTGTAAGCTTTACTTTTAGTGATGGGTCTATTCTCTCTTTGCATCATCCCTTCATTCAGCCAGCATCTGAAAGCCCAGTTTTGAGGTTCCTATTCTCAATACTAATCAGCATGCTCATTTGTTTTATAGGTTGAGCCTATAAAACAAATTAAGCTTCTGCTCTAGAAAGTTCTATGTTGTTAGATTCAAGAACAAAAAGCCCCGCATGCTTTTTTATGTATGTAAATATTTTATATATCTACGTTAAACATTTACATATTTTTTCTTTGTGTTTTCTACAATCATCACAGATTCTTTGGGAATGAGATGCATAAATAAAAATAAATATAAAATGTGTAACAATGTGGCTAATGGGAAAAGGGTGGATGTTTGATATGGTTGGTAGGTAAGTAGAATGAATGTTATTACCTTTGTATCTTCTTTAATTGCCAGTGGAACTGAAGTATTGAGTTGGTTTTGGGTAAGAGAAGACTTTCTGCTTCTAATTTATTGCAGATGACTAAATTTTTTAGGCACCTGCCCAGTCCATAAAATTTCAAGGAGAGGATGTCAATACCAAAACTCAACCTACCTAGACAGTTACCGTGAATAAAATGGGATAAAATGTATAAATTGCTCTGAGATCCTTGGAAATGGCTATATCAATCCAAGGAACAATTGCTGTTGCTAATTAGTAGCCCTGTTGGCTTCAAAAACAAAACAAATAAAACAACTGAGGTATATATTAAACAATATTCTATGTTGCATTCATCAAAGGTATTTGTCATTTATGTGAAATTTGACAGGACACATAAGGACTCTGGGCTTCCTCTGGATGAAGTGTCAGGGCTCTAGGGATGAACTTGACCCACTGCAGCCTTTAAACAGTGCAACACAGAGCATCTCATGCTTAGCTTTCCTTCAGTGTGGTGGGACTGGACCTGACCTGTTTGATATGCAAAAGTCCCTTTCCCCTGAGGGCCTTTCCACAACCTCCTGGAAGTTGTGCTTCTGGACCAGACCACTTCTCAGCACATCTATATGATTTCTAGAATCAGATTTTGAATCCATGGCTTAAAAAAAGAAAATTCCTTTGACTAAACTTTTGGAGGAAATTGAAATATATACAGCTTTTAAAATGCACTTTACATATGTGAACCCATTTTATGGACATAACAAGATAACACTGGAATGTACTAACTTTGTTTACTCATAAAGTTGCTAGATTTGGTATTTTGGAGACTAAAAGAACTGCAGATATTTTTGTGAGGATGTGGGCTTTCTTTTAATCGCAAAGTCCAAGTAAAAATTTAATTTATTTAATTATTCAATTTTTGCCAAAGTTTATGGTCAAGCCTCCTTTTTGTCCTGTGCGATGAGAAAGGGTTTGAGCAGGGACAGGTCTCCCTGGTAGAGGGGCTGCCTGGGGTGGTTGTGTCATTCTGAAACAAGCCCCGCCTTCCTGTGGCTGTGTGTGCTCCCTCGCTCTTTTGTTCACTGCACTCTATTCCATTCTGTACTCTTAGTGGTAGAAGAGGGGGTGGTAAACCCGTTAACAAAACCACCTTAATATTAGCTGAACATGCACATGCATGAAGTCCAGAAGAAAGAACAAAACAGCTCTTTACACCAGTTCATATCTGTTCCAACCCATAAGGGTCTATGAGGCAAAGAACTGGGAGGGTCGTCTTTGCTCCGTTTAACTCACACCAGCTCCTGAGTAGAACTGGATAGAATATAGGACATCCAGTTACCTTTGAATTTCAGACAAACAACGAATGCATGCAGTATTTGGGGCATATACTTATACTTAGCTAGCATTGCATGCATTCATTATTTATCCCAAATTCAAATATAACTGGGTGCATTGTGTTTTTGTGTGTAAAATGGCAACCCTGCTCTGGGGTCTTCATTCTGGACTCCTGGGGCAACCCCACATCTGTTCATTTACTCACTCATTCCTTCAACAAAACATTTATGGAGCATTTACTCCTGTGCCAGGCTCTGTTCTAGGCTCTGTGGATACAGTCTCAAACAAGATAGGCACAGTCTCTGCGCTGTGCTAGAACTTTCAGTCTTGTTGAAAAACAGACTTAAAAAAAAAGGTAAGAAGAATGGGCAAGATAACTTCGAATAGCTATGAGTGGTATAAAGGTGAAGAAGAATGAGGCTGGCCCAGGGCGGTCAGAAAAGGCTCCCTGGAGGCAGTTACACTGAGCTAACTTGAGGAATGTGAAGGAGACAGTCATGGCAGGAGCTGCAGGGAGAGCATTCCAGGCAGAGAGAAGCTCGAAGGCCTTAGGGCAAGAATGTGATTAGCTGTGCAAAGAACAGAAAGAAGGCCAGTGTGACTGTATGAGTGAGCTAGGGGGCAAGTGGAGACATCTAAGGTCAGCGAAGAACTTGGGGGTCAGATCACATAGGCATTGTTGGTGCTGTGGGAAACCATGATGTGACTTATGGTTTAAAAGACCATTCTGGCTGCTTGTTGAAGAGTGAAATTTCTGGAGAAATGAGTGGAAGCCAGGAAACCATTTAGGAGGCAAGGGCCCTAAAATGGGTGATGGGGGTGCATTGGACAGGGTGGAGGGAGGAGGTGATGGGTTTGGAATATGTTGAAAAGCACACAGGTCTGGCTGGTGGGTACAGTGTGGTGGTGGGTGAGGCACACAGAAGATCCAGGTTGATGCCCCCACTGCCTCTGTAGGGGAAACATTTCTTTTCACCCTTTTATTTGAGACGGAGTTTCATTCTTGTCCAGGCTGGCGTGCAATGGCATGATCTTGGCTCACTGCAACCTCCACCTCCCAGGTTCAAACGATTCTCCTGCCTCAGCCTCCCAAGTAGCTGGGATTACAGGTGCCCACCACCATACCCAGCTAATTTTTTGTATTTTTAGTAGAGACAGGGTTTCACCATGTTCACCAGGCTGGTCTCGAACTCCTGACCTCAGGTGATCCACCCGCCTCGGCCTCTCAAAGTGCTGGGATTACAGGCGTGAGCCACTGCCCCCGGCCTTCACTCTTTTTCTCTTCTTCTCCCCTTCCCTATTGATCCTGCCATCCTCCTTTCATCACTGGCCACCCCTGCCTCAGATGTGCCGGCCCTGTCCAACTCACCTGGGCCAGGTTTTCAGTGCTTAAGTCCCAGACCTGGTTTTTGTGGCTGGTTGGGGCTGGGACTCAGGGAGAAGGGACTGTGGAATGTAAGGCCAGGGGAGGAGAGGGGAGAGAGAGTCCTCCCTGACAGCTGACCTCCCCCCAACCTTTTCTTTTTTGAGATGGGGTCTCTCTCTGTCACCCAGGCTACAACTTCTGCCTCCCAGGTTCAAGGGATCCTCCCACCTCAGCCTCCCAAATAGCTGGGACTACAGGTGTCTACCACCATGCCCAGCTAATTTTTTTTTTTTTTTTGTATTTTTAGTAGAGATGGGGTTTCACCATGTTGCCCAGGCTGGTCTCAGACTCCTTGGCTCAAGCAATCCAACTGCCTTGGCTTCCCAAAGCGCTGGGATTACTGGCATGAGCTACCGGGTCCAGGGCCATCTTTGGATATCATTCTAAATGTGTTGGGTCTTTCTCCCCTTCAGCCATTCTAACCTCAGTGTATTAATCCAGGCACCAGGTGAGGCAAAGGATGCCAAGTTGCCCTATTTCCTATTTCTCTAAAGGATAGCTACATTGCAAGTCAACATTTCAGAGAAATATGAGAATGGGGTGGTGCATGGCACTTACTTCTTGGATCCTAGGCTTGCAATACTTCTGTCTGGATTGTGATTCCAACCAAGAAATGTCTTCATTGTTCCCAAGGTCAAAGTGAGGAAGACTCATAAATCTACACAGGGAAATAATATATGCTGGCAGGAAGGAAGAAGAAAGGAGGTAAGGAAGGAAGGAGGGAGAGAGAGAGGAAGAGAGAAAGACCTTCCTTAGAATAACATCTGAGCAAAATTTTACCACTTCATTTTCATAATCTAATGGTGACCAAACCCCACAAGCACAGATATAAAGCAGAACTAGTGTGAGAGCCAGTGCTGATTAATATCTGGGATAGAGCAGGACAGTGATTTTGCAGGAAAAACAAAACAAAATAAGAACAAAACAAAAAAATCCCTAACTTGGGTTTGATCTTGACTCTGTACCAGCTCGTGGTGAGAGCTCTAGGAGGGCAGGAGCACGGGTGTCTTCCTATCCTCATAGCCCTGTGTTTGGCAGAGAACGGTTCATGGCTGGCATTCAGTGCATGTGGAAGGAAGGAGCCAAGAGCCCCGCTCTGGCCCCATTACCTCATGTTTAAGGGAAGGGGCTGGACCATGGGAGCTCAAAGGTCCCTTCAACACCACGCTCCCACACCTTTTCTGTTTTCTCTCTACTGCTTCCACACTCCCAAATTTCTCTGTAGCCAATGCTGCTTTAAGTTTTCTTCCTTTTCCTTGCCTCTCTTATATGCTTTAGACATTGGCCAGAGTTCCCAGTGTTTCTCACTTCTGAGGGTGGCTGCTTATTATATTTAGACCTTTGGGAGGACAGATGAATAATGCTGTTGATTAGTGGGTCAAGGTCATGTACACCAAAATTTTCATTTTGGTACGTAATCAAGCACCAGAGAAAAGATCTGTGAAATTGATATTTTTAATATATCACAAATGCAATGGACTGTGATTATCACATCAAGCTCCCGTCTCCATGAAGCCACATAAAGCTGCCTTCAAAGACAATGACAACCAAGTTCAGCGTGGTTTGGAGACTGGCAGCTGGCCAGAAAAATGGCTTCCTTCCCACTGTTTATAGACCTCAAGAGAACTACATGTGTGTTACTACAGGAATGAATCAATCCTCTATTTCCTGACCCAGGCCTAATCCTTATTTACAGATTGGAAACAAAAAGTAGTGTATTTATCGAAAAAGTGTTACCCTTCCAAGGCCATTTCAGCCACTGATGATTTTTTTCCACAGAGGCATGAAAGAGGGTGGCATTTTAGAATCAATTGCAAAAGAATTACCCAAACATTTCTCCAATTTTCTCCTTATTTTTCAGAGAAAAACTCGAATATTGGTGAAGTACAGGAATAATACACACTCAAGTAACAGCCTTCTGACACTGCTTTCTCAACAAAGGCCGGTTACGATGCTTTTTGTCTGCAAGTAACAGGAAATCCAACAAATTCAATTTTAACAACATATTAATTTATTTAACACAAAATCATAAGTTTAACACAAAAATCCATGGATTCCATTTTGTTGTCAAGGACATAGTTTTTCTCCATCTTTCTTCTGTGGTTTATTTTCTTAAGCCAGTTATTCTCAAGGACTCCAAATAGCTGCCATTGCTCCAGGAAGTGCAATGGGATAACAACATCCATAGCAGAAAAAGGAACGTCCTTCCCTATCTCATATTCTGTTTTAAGAAAAATGAAAGCCCCAGAAACTTGTTGCCAACCCCCCATTTTCATTGGCCAGAATGGCATCGTGCTCACACACTTAACCTAAACCCTTTATTTGGTAAAGGAATGGGACTGGGAACTCTGGCCAATGTCTAAAGCATGTATGAGAGGCAAGGAAAAGGAAGAAAACTTTTACTACACCTGTGCTGTCTAGTAGAAGTATAATAGGAGCCAGATATATAATTAACATTTTTCTAACAGCCATATTTTAAGAAAAAGAAGCAGATGATATTAGTTCTAATAATGTATTTTATTGACCCCAATGTATCCAAAACATTAGTTTAACATATAACTAAATAAGAAATTATTAATTTTATATTTACATTCTCCCCCCACCCCCAACCATACTTTGGACTCCAGTGCATATTTAACACTCATAGCATATCTCAGTTTGAATTACTGCTATACGATGTGGGCAATAGCTGTACTGGCCAGTGGCTACCATATTGGACAGCGCAGGTCTAGGCCTGATGAGATTGACTGCCTGGGTGCAGAGAGAAGGTCTAGCCTCCCCTGATGTCATCGCCCCTCAGAGGACAGCAAACAAAATTGGGGTTTTCTTAGCAAAGGGAAAGAGGGGCAATGGCTGCTGGGCTGACAAGTGATCTCATCTTCCTCCCAACCTATAGCTCTTCCCATATCCCCTTGCTTGGGGAAAGTTATCACCACTTCCTTAGTCAACAGGAGAAATGGGAATCATTCTAGACTCCTCTCTTTTCCTTAATTCTCCAATACAGCCATTCATCAAGTTCTGTCAATTCTGCCTCCTCTGGAGGCATCTCCTCTGCCATGGCCATGATGCAGGACCTTCTGCCCCAGTCCTGCCTGAATCCAATCATGTTTCTGACTTCCATCAGGCTCCTCAGTGGCTGCCCCAGCCTTTGGGATACAGTTCAGACCTTTCTGCAGGGCACACACTAGCACACTGCACCTCATTCCCACGACCGCTTGGCTCCGGTCACGCGGAGTTGCGAGTACTTCTTAGAATGTCCTTGCTCTTTTATGCCTCCATGTGAGTCCCTGTCTTCAGACTGCCCTCTCCCTTCTCCTTCTTCCACCCGCTCTTGCATGTTCCTCTTCTTGGAACCTTCCTTACCTCTCTCAGGAAGAGATTGTTTCCCCTATGAGCGCCCCACACTCTGTGTGTCCTGGGCTTTAGCATGTGGCAAAAAACACATTGCACCTGCTGTACACTCTTTCCCTTTGATGGCAAGCTCCTTGAGGGCAGGGGCTGTGCTTTGATCTCTGTAACCTCACTGCATAGCACGTAGGGCCTGCCTGGCATCTGGTGGCTGTGTAGTGCCACACCTGGCAAAATAAAGGCTCTGTGTCTATTGAATGGATGGATGCATGCATGCATGCATGCATGCATGGATGAATTTTATTCTCCTATCAGTCCTTTTCCATTTATGACTGGAAAGGAATCCTTCCCAGCATCTTGCCTTTGGGAACTGTATTAGTTGCTTGGATTTGGCATAACAAAGTGCCACAGACTGGATGGCTTAAACAACAGAAATGATTGCCTTGCAGTTCTGATGGCTAGGTCCAAAACCAAAGTGTTGGAAAAGTTGGTGCCTTCTGAGTGCTGTGAGGAGAATTCGCCCCATGCCTCTCTGAGCTTCTGGAAGCTGCAAGTGTCCTATGGCTTGGTGATGGTGTTCTCCTTAGGCCTTCTCGTCGTTCTCCTTGTGACATGTCTCTCTGTGTCCAAATTTCCCCTTCTTCTAAGGGCATCAGTCAAATTGGATCAGGGCCCACACTAATGACCTTGTCTTCATTTGATCATCTGTAATAGGATCCCAATTTCCAAATAAGGTCCAATTCACAGGCATTGGGGCTTACAACAGCAATTCTTTTGGGGAACCTAATGCAACGCATAACAGGAAGCATCGTTGAAGGCTGGTGTGTTCATTTTCTACTGCTGTGCAGCAAGTTGCCACACATCTAGCAACTGAAGAGGCACATTGATTATCTCGTAGTTTCTGTGGGTCAGGAGTCCAGGCATGACTTAACGGGATCTGCTACTCAGTCTCACAAGGCCACAATCAAAGTGTGGCCTCAAATGTGTTCTCATCTGGAGGGTCTAGGGAAGAATCTGCTTCTAAGCTCATTCAAGTTGTTAGAACAATTCAGCTCCTTGATACTGCTTGATAGAGGGCTCTGGCTTTGTCCTGGCTGTCAGCGGGAGGGGCCCACAGGTCCCTGCCTCCAGGCCTTCTCCGTGAGAGGCTCACAATGTGGAAGTTTGCTTCTTCAAGGCTCAGGAGAGAATCTCTCTCTCTCTGACTCCAGATGGAGTTGCTCACACACTCTTTCTCTTGCTCTCTTTCTTGCTTACTCTCTCTCTCTTTCCAATGATGGCAGTGACATATAGTCACAGGTTCTTCCCATCCTGAAGAGGAGGGACTTATACATGGTGTGACTCATTGGAGGTCACCTTAGGGTGTGTCTGCCACAGTAGGTATGTTGCTCCCTTGGCCTCCCCAAGTTACATATAGTAGCTGTGTTCTATTTCTGTCTTTCAGACTCCATGAAATCCACCAGGGAAAGGGGTGGGTGGTGGTGGTGGTGTCGTATACTCAAGAGACTCAGCAGCCTCACAGGAGAGCATCATTTAAAAAATTAAACTCTAATGAATTTTAACTCAGTATTCAACTGTGTGAAGCATTCAAATGCAACACTTAGATTGTATTTTTTCAAAAGCAACATTTGATGTTGAAATAACTATACAGTTGTAATAATAATAGCTGGTATTATAATAATAGCTGATATAATAATTATAATAATAGCTGATATTAAGTGATATTATTATTAAGTGATATTATTAAGTGATATTATTATCAAGTGATAGTATTAAGTGCTGACCACATGTCAAGCACCATTCTAATACACTTAGGTTATGGTATCTCATTTCATCCCCACAACTAGCCTATGTGATGGGAACTATTATTATTCCTATTTTACAGATGATGATACTGAGGTATAGAGGGGCCAATAAATGCCCCACCATAGGTAGCAGTTTGAAGATGGGAGGTTCAAATCTCCAACCCCCACAGATTGCTTGATGGCAAAACCCACATACTGAAATATGAAGATTGGCTGGTTGCCCTTGGGTAGCTGTTTCTCAAAGGGTTAGGATGAACACCACTAGCATTTGTTTCTGGGATTCTCTTTTCTTCAGACTTTCCTGCTGATTGATCTATTCTTTATAAATAATTAAGTCATTCAAATGACAGAAAGAGGTATAAATGTAACTTACAAGGCAAATGCAGCTTATTCATACTTAGGCATTTTTTGTCTGGCATTGGAGAGATTCCAGTGATTCTCTAAAGTAAAGCATCTTTAGTTTTACTTTATCCAATTTCGACTCTCCTGGCTTGTTTTGCTTGTGTCTACTCAAGTTTGGCAATATTTGAGAGTACTGTCAGTAGTCCTGGATGTCAGTAGTTTAAATGTCTGTGAATATAGAAGAATATTTTATTTTATAAAAATGATGGCAATAAGCAAGAATTGAAAGGTATAATTACCACAAAAATGTTTGCAACAACAGAATATTTGGAAAGTATTCTTGTATTTGTGAAGCGTATGATAGTGATCATACTAGTGACCTAAGATTCATTGATCCTCAGAAGATCCGTGTCATGAAGTTGGCCACCTCCCTGCTGTCTGACATCCACGGACATCTGTGCTTTGACTCAGATCCTAGTTTGTCATCCATTTTTGGTGTGAAATCTCAAAATGAGAAAGAGCCAGCCATTAAAATTTTATGTGAAATTCTAGTATTTTTTATTATATATATACCGTTTCTCTGGGTGGCATTTTCTGATTGATAAAATTTGATTAATGGGCATGTTAGTCTCTTACATATATGGTTATAATGAATTAATTCAGGATCTGCTTACAAACCTGGAACTTTTGCAAGACAAAAGTAACAAAGTTTTTGTTTTTCGCAAATAGTGACTAGAGACAATATATTTTCAAATTAGTGAAATATCATTTCAGGTGCTACAAGTTTTCCATGCTCATTTATACATCCCCTGCTAATTAAGCCTCAGCTACATAATATGTTTTTTAAAAGAAGAAATTAAAAATCTTATGGTATTTATACAACACCAAAAAAAAAAAAAAAAAAAACCCTGCTTCTTGATGCCGAGAGACACAGGTTTTATTACTAGGCATTTGGTGATGCCTAAAAATTAATCTCAGTATTGCCTTTATTACCCTATCAAAATTGTATCATCCTCCCTTTTTCTTTCCCTGCCCACTTATAATTTCAAGGAGAAGGAAAATAGAAAATAGTTTGCAGTTCTCAGCTGCCATGCTTTAAGTCCAAGTCTGTGGTCTGAGCCTGCCCATTTGACACTGGCTTCTCTCTTCTCCCACCTCCTCTCCTTATTCTTTTTGTTCTCCTTTCTGGATTCTTGAGGATTTAAAGGGTAGAAGAGTTTCTTGGATTCTAAAATTACATCCTGTGGTAAGTAAAAATAATTAATCTTTTCTGCAGGATATTGTTAAGACAAGTACTTACTTTTCTTTAAAAAGTTTACCATAAGCAGGCCGGGCCCCGTGGCTCGCGCCTGTAATCCCAGCACTGTCGGGGGCCGAGGCAGGCAGATCACAAAGTCAGGAGATTGAGACCATTCTGGCTAACATGGTGAAATCCTGTCTCTACTGAAAATACAAAAAAATTAGCTGGGCGTAGTGGCAGGTCCCTGTCATCCAAGCTACTCCGGAGGCTGAGGATGGCGTGAACCCGGGAGGCAGAGCTTGCAGTGAGCCGAGATAGCAGCACTGCACTCCAGCCTGGGCAACAGAGTGAGACTCCATTTCCAAAAAAAAAAAAAAAAGTTTACCATAAACCAATCAAATCTTTGTAAATTTGGGAGATGAAACATAAGAAAGATGTACGGGAATTAATCAAAATACAAGGCTGATTTTTTTTTCTTTTTTGTACTTTTTCTGAATGTCAGCTTTGACAAACCATTACTGCTAAGGACCTGAATAAATGCTAATGATTCAAAAGACAGAAGAAACGGTTGACACGTTCATTAATTAGGTTGTGTTTGTAATTCTACTGTGAAAAGGACTTGTTCGCTTAAATGAGATCCTTGACTTGTCATAATTTTTTCTCGCAACATGCAAATATCTTCTTTTTCTGTTTAAATGGTATTGTACACTGGTTCTCAGCCCTTTCCTCCCCAAGCTTCAAAATCACCTGGTGAACTACAGTAAATCTGCAGATTACTAGTCCCACAGTTTCTGATTCAGCAGGTCTGAGATGGGACCAGAGATTCCAGATTTGTTATCAGACAGAATGATACAGCTGCAAATGATAGCCATCACAAAGGAGAAGGGTAGGGATCACTTGGAATGCTATCCCCAGAGACAAGCCCTGTTAACTATTTGGTGTACATTCTTGTAGTCTTCGATGCACTCATGAGGCAGACACTGCCAGGTACCTGCCCATACTCAGGCTTGCGTTCAAGGCAGCATGTGCTCAACTGAGAAATCAAAGTGTGTAGCCTCTCTTCCTGCTAGGAGCCATCATGTGACACAGTGTTGGCCAATAAAAGGTAAGCAGAAGTCTACTGGGGGAAGGCCTTCTGAAAATGCTATTATTTTCCTCATTAAAAAAGGGGCGAGCGGTAGCTGGTCTGTGCCTTTTTGTGCTTTGCCCTTCCTCTTTTACCCTGCCTAAAGTGTGGGTGTGAATCCTGGAGTGGCCGCTGCCATCTTGTGACCAGACATGGAGGATGGTAGTCTGGGAAAATAGAGGGTAATTGTTCCTTGAGCAGCTGCACCAGCTCTGCCCCACCTTCCTTTTTCATTTGAGAAAAAGAACCTGAGGTGTTTAAGCCACTGCAGTTGTTTTCTGTTACATAGTGCCAAACACAATCCTAACAGAAATAATTATATACATATATGCACATATGTATTCAGGTAGTCTCAAGGCAAATGTCATTTTACTGAGTCATCAGAAAGAGCTCTGACTACTCGGTCTACACCAGCACCCTCGAAAATATCTATCTCAGTGACCTGCCCCATTTTTCTTTGCGAACGTGATATATTCATTTGTTTCTTGTTTGTTTCTCTCCACTATAAAGTACACTCCATGAGAATAGGAACTTTGGTTGGTTTACCGTTGTATTTCTAACCCATTGAGATGCTTAAGAAATACTTGTTGAATGAATGAACAAATGAACATAAAAATGGGTTGGTTATATGCTCATCTAGATAGTGTTGTATAAGTAATTTTCCTCTACTTAACCATATGTGACTTTCCAAATCAGTTCATATATACCTTTTATATTCTTATTTATTTATTTATTTATTTATTTATTTATTTATTTATTTGAGATGGAGTCTCACTCTCGCCCAGGCTGGAGTGCAGTGGCATGATCTAGGCTCACTGCCAACTCTGCCTCCTGAGTTCAAGCAATTCTCCTGTCTCAGCCTCCTGAAGTAGCTGGGATTACAGGCACCTGGCATCACGCCTGGCTAATTTTTGTATTTTTAATAGAGACAGGGATTCACCATGTTGGCCCTGCTGGTCTTGATCTCCTGACGTCAGGTGATCCGCCTGCCTCAGCCTCCCAAAGTGCTAGGATTACAGGTGTGAGCCACCGTGCCCGGTCTCTATATTCTTTTTAATGTCTACATAGTATTTCATTGTTTGGATATACTGTGCTATAATTGTTGTTTTTCCCCCAATCCTTCATTAATAGAAATTCAAGTTCACATTTTTCCTTTACATATTAAAAAACCCACAGTTCCGGAGTTTTGCTCTGGGAAGGCGAAACTTGATTTCTTCTGTCCCTTCTGCTCACGGACTGCCCCAGAATGATTAACAATAGGAACAAGGAAATCCATACCTGTGGTGTTTGGTCTGGCTTTGCCAGCTTGAAGAAGAGAATTTCAATAATTGCTAGTATATTTCCCCAAATTGGATTATTTTTAAAAACACTGTGTATGTGGCTCCTATTGTTCAGTCCAGACAAATTTAGCCCCCTTTCACGGTCTAGTATAAGAGAGATCAGATTTTCATGGGCTTTTTGAGAAATCCCGTCTTCTTTCTCTTAGGAGCAAATACTTGTTCAAAAAGATATATATCTCCCCCCAAAAACTAATTTTCAGAGATGTTTTAGTCTAAATCCCTATAGAAAATAATTAAGAAGAATTAAAAAGAAAGCAACTCTCCAAGGACATGATATTACTTAAAATAAACCCAATTTCCTGTACTAAACACATCGTTTAACCTAACCGCATTTGAGTTAATGGCATCCTTACAGGGTTTTCTAAGAGCAACGGGTGGGTATTGCTCTATATTTGTATAAATACAGGGATCATTTTGATGATTTTCCCACAAATAAAGGAAGCTGGCTATAAAGGCGCATTGATCTCTTTTTACTTCTAGAGAAAAAAATTGCAAGCAATTAAAAATGAAATGAAACTTTTTCAGCTTCAAAGTATTTTAAACCCCACTGGACACTCCAAAAAATGTATAACTAGTTTCCCTTTTTGCTTTTGCTTCTAGGAATTCAAATTAAACTTGCTTCCCACTATTGAATAACCAGCAGGACTTTAAGACACAAGATTGCATAAACTCATTAGCCCTTAACTATACATAGGGAAAATTTAAGACATTCAAATGGACAACAATATATATTTTTTTCCAACAAGAAGCTATAGCTTTATTTATGATAGAAACAGTACAAATTTCAAACCAAGCTGCAGTTACTCCTTTGAGACACCAAAAAAAGTTGCTTTCAGATGGTTACATTGTTAATTCCATAATTGCATTTACAATATCATTACTGTTGTTTTTCAGGGCTCGGACTGCCTTTGCTCGCCACACATTTGCTTGTGACATGACCAATTCTATGTCCTTAACTTCTACATCTGTTTCATCAACCTCTTCCTCTTCGCTCTCCTCTTATACAGTTGGAGTCTGTGTTTTCTTGAATGTTTGAGACAGCTTCCACCTTGAACTTTGAATTTCTCAGCAGCTGCTAGTTGTGCTTGCTGGGATAAATCTTCGATCTTGGCTTCCCCAGACAAAAATCTTTACTGCGTATCCTTTCAAGGGAGCCTTTGGGGATTATCTGATCCTATAGGAGTGTGCAACCCTGTTGATTTTACAACACCCTGGAAAAGTTATAGAGAACTGATAGCAACACAAGTAATTGTTGTCCATAGAAACATATATAGTTTGTCTGCAGAATGCAATTGGTTATTGCTTTATGGATAAACCAGTTTTTGCAAATTCATTTCAATATTTCTTTACTTTATGCAAATTTGTAGTTCTTTGACTTCTTTGAATAAACCGTAATACCTCATCGATTCTCTCACTTAATTTATCTTTGATGTGTGTTCATTTTATATTTTTGTGTGAATCATAATTTTGCCTTTTTTGAAAATCACTTTTTAATCTGCATCAAACTATATAATCTTTCTTTTTTCTCTTCATCCTGATTGTATTTAAAAAATAAAATGTACTTTTTGAATTGTAAAATTAACACATACTATTTTTTAAAAAGTGGACAATGCAAAAAGAATAGAGTGAATTCACATCACTGGTAACCACACTATCCACATATACCCACTACTACTATTTTGAATTACCTCCCACTATTCTTTCTTTTTTAAGTTAAAAGTTAATTTTTATCAAAGTAACACATCTATGTGGTTTAAAAAGTCAAATAGTACTACAAGGAAATATTTATAATGCAAAAGTAGGAGTTTCCTGCCTCAGCCTTTTGCAACCCCAGCAGTCCCACTGTAACTCTTTGGCTGCATCCCCAGGTGTTCATGTCCGTGTCTTGAAATTATACGCTTATCTCGCTATTTTTTTTTTTTTTTTTTTTTTTGAGACAGAGTCTTGCACTGTTGCCCAGGCTGGAGTGCAGTGGTGTGATCTGGGCTCACTGCAAGCTCCACCTCCTGGGTTCACGCCAATCTCCTGCTTCAGCCTCCCAAGTAGCTGGGACTACAGGCGCCAGCCACTGCACCCGGCTAGTTTTTTCTACTTTTAGTAGAGACGAGGTTTCACCGTTTTAGCCAGGATGGTCTCAATCTCCTGACCTAGTGATCCGCCCACCTCAGCCTCCCAAAGTGCTGGGATTACAGGCGT
Source organism: Piliocolobus tephrosceles (assembly GCF_002776525.5). NCBI lineage: Eukaryota > Metazoa > Chordata > Mammalia > Primates > Cercopithecidae > Piliocolobus > Piliocolobus tephrosceles. The sequence continues at coordinate 55,049,248 of NC_045441.1, forward strand.
GAGCCACCATGCCCGGCCCATCTTGCTATTTTTTAAATTTCAGTTTTAGATTTTAACTATTGACTTCCCATTTTGGTAAATGAGGACTGAGCTCTCTCCACTGCCTTTTTACCATTTCCCCACTCCCCATTTCCCTAACTCAGTTATATCTGTTTTTAGTTAAATCAAGCAACTCAAAAGTTAGCATTCACATGATTTTGACTACACAAATATTATTTGCTTCTGAGCAAACAATGACTAAACCACGTTCCCTTTCTTGTTCACCCTTTGTTTTTTTCTGGATTTAAAACCTGCTTAATTTTTTAATCAACCTAATTTTCTGTGTCATTATAATTTTCCTTGAGTGCTCTATATCTCTGTCACTTGTCTATCAATAATTTTTTTTTTTTTTTTTTTTGAGACAGGGTCTCACTCTGTCACCCAGGCTGGAATGCAGTGTCATGAACATGGCTTGTGGTAGCCTGCATCTCCTGGGCTCCAGCAATTCTCTCGCCTTAGCCTCCTAAGTATCCGGGACTACAGGTGCATGCCATCACACCCAGCTAATTTTAAAGGTTTTTTTTTTTTTTTTTTTGTAGAGATGGGGCTCTCGTTATACTGTCTAGGCTAATCTCAAACTCCTGGGTGCAAATGATCTTCCCATCTTGTCCTCCCAAAGTGCTGGGATTACAATCATGAATCACTGTGCCTGGCCAATAATATTTTTTATATATTCACATATATCTACTCAATTCATATTTATCTACTCAGACCCCTGGGGTTCTGTCTCCTCGAGCCCTCTGTCCTCCATTTTTGAGACTGAATACTTGAAGCATAGTTGTTACCCTGGGACTTCCCTTTACTATCACCTAAGGAATTCCTCTCTTTTTGTTGAGTCCTCTCTTTTCTGCATTCTATGTCTTCAACTTGCCTAGTTCTTTTTAAGCCAGCAGTATCTTCCTGAGAAGCAATATAGGGGAAATCAAGCTCTAAATACCTTGTATGTTTGAAAATGTCTTTATTCTACCCTCACAGTTGATTTGTAGCTTAGTTGTTATACAATTCTAGATTTGAAAATATTTCCTCTAAAAAAATGTGAAGCTATTACTCCATGGGTTCTAGCTTCCAATGTTACTGTTGAGAAGTCTGAGGAAAAAAGTCAGCATTTTTATAACATGAGCTATGGTCCAGGCTCTATTTTAAGTATCTTATGTCCATTATGCTAGAAAAGTGGGACGTAGTCTTATTATTTCTGTTTTAGAGATGAAGAAACTGAAGCAAGAGAGGTTCAGTAACTTACCCAAAATCACACAACTAGTATTTGAGTTACAAGCCCAGGTAGTTGGCTCTAGAGTCCATGTTCTTAACCACTATGCTATCTTACCTGTCATGTCATTCTCTTTCCCAGTACTTTCTATGTGACTTGTGTTATCTTTCTGGGAGCATTCAGGTCTTCCATTTGTCATGTTAGGTATTCAGTGGACCTTTACCATCTGCAGGCATGTTTCCTTCCATTCTGGAAAATTTTCTCTTATTATTAATTATTATTATTTGATAATTTTCTTCCCTCTGTTTCTCCTATCTCTATTTTACAACTCCTGTTATTCAGATATTGGACTTCCCAGGTTGATTTTTAAATGTTCTTATCTCTTCTTTCCAATTTTCTGACTCTTTTTTTTTGAGATGGAGTCTGGCTCTGTCGCCCAGACTGGAGTGCAGTGGCGCAATCTGGGCTCACTGCAAGCTCCGCCTCCCAGGTTCACACCATTCTCCTGTGTCAGCCTCCCAAGCAACTGGGACTACAGGTGCCCGCCACCACGCCCAGCTAATTTTTTGTATTTTTAGTAGAGATGGGGTTTCACCGTGTTTGATAGGATGGTCTCGATCTCCTGACCTCGTGATCCGCCCACCTCCGCCTCCCAAAGTGCTGAGATTACAGGTGTGAGCCACTGTGCCCGACCCTGTTTTCTGACTCTTAAACATTTTGTTTTACTTTCTAAAATATTTTATTGCCTTTATCTTCTAATATTCTGAATGAGTTTCAATTGTTATCATATTTTTAATTGTCAAGAGTCCTTTCATGTTCTCCAATTGTTCTATTTTTATTGAAAATTCTGTTCTTCCATATCTCTCTGAGAATATTAGTTAAAATATTTTTTAAATGTTCTTTGATTCCTTTCATTTTCTCTTTCCTCCTGGTCCCCTTGTTTGCTCAGTCTGTGTCTTCAGGTCATAGGCTTTCACCAAGTGTCTGGTTGTTCTTTCATATTTAAGAATGAGATGCTAAAAGCTCACTTGACGTTCTGTAAACAAGGGCAATAATTGTTGATTGGCAGGAAGAGGATAACCAGGTGAGTGCCAGCTTTTAGTTAGGAGAATCTTAAATATGCACATCACAGGATATACCTCTGGACCGTTTGGGTCTGCAGTGTGGGTCTTCCAGTCCTCCTGTCTGTACTCATATTCTCTGTTGCTGACGATCTGACACCTAGGTAGGAGAAGGGACCTAGAGCTCATGGCTCTGTGGGCTTTCATTTCTACTCCTGGCTTTAGCTTCGTGCCTACCCCCTACTCCAGTGCTCTTATAAGGCTGGTATGTTCTAGGTTGTGTCTCTCCTTTCAATCCCTCCGAAAATAAATATCCTGAGTCTTTTAGGAGGCTGCTTGGGAAACCCTGTCCTCTGGCTATATGTGGTGGGGAGGAGGTCCAATGCTTCTGAATAAAGCCTGTGAAACCCATGTCTGTGTCTGGCTTCCTACCTGACATCTGCCTCCCCTAGCATCTGGCGTCTCCCGGTGCAGGGTCTCCAGGGTTCTGAGCAGTCAGTTGGCTTACATTCTATTTGACGTGGGTTGTAACTTCATTCTTTTCTGCCAGGTCAGTTACTGCTCCTCTCTTGGCTACCCATGCACCATCTCCTGTTTACTACTGTCTTCCCTGGAGCCTCTTTCTGCATGTGGAGTACTAACTTTTTATTGTAGTCTTAGTGAGGTCTTAGGAGGGTGATTAGATGAACGTATGTGTTCAGTTTGCTGGGAACCCAATACTTTCTTGACTTTTACTTTTTGTTGTGGGTTGAACTGTATCACTTCAAAATTCATATGCTGAAGCCCCACCCCCTAGTGCCTCAGAATGTAACCTTATTTGGAAAGAGGGATGTGGCAGATATAATCAGTTAAGATGAGGCCACACTGGAGGTGGGTGGATGCCCAATCCAATGTAATTGGTGTCCTCATAAAAACAAGAAATTTGGACACGGACTTGTGCACAGGGAGATTGCCATGTGAAGATTGGAATTATGCTATCACAAGCCAAAAGCAAGGAAAGAGGTTGGGAACAGATCCTTCCTCAGCTCATCCAGAAGGAACCAATCCTTCCATAGCCTTGATGTTGGACTTCCTCCAGAGCTAGGAGATAATTCATTTCTGTTGTTAAGCCACCCAGCCTCTGGTACTTTGTTATAGCAGTCCCAGGTCACTTATGTGGGTTGAGTATCCCTTATTTGAAGTGCTTGGGGCCAGAAGTGTTACGGATTTCAGGGTTTTTGTTTTTTATTGTTTTGAATTTTGGAATATTTGCATATACATAATGAGATATCTTAGGAATATGACCCAAGCCTAAACATGAAATTTATTTATTTTAATATACACATATGCACACAGTCTGAAGGTAATTTTATATAGTATTTTAAATAATTTCATGCATAAAACAAAGTTTTGACTACATTTTGACTGTGACCTGTCACATGAGGTTAGGTGTGAAATTTTCCACTTGTGATGTCATGTCGGCACTCAAAAAATTTCAGATTTTCGGACTAGGGATACTTGACCTATACACACACAAAAATCTTATTTTGATGTATGTATTCTTGCAGACCACCTCAAATCTTTGGGAAAAGATGCAGAGTAAATAAATATAAATAACACTGAAGTTTTGACATACAACCAACAGCAGTTTCTGAGTGTGGACTGTGAATTACCATAGGGCGTGCAAGGGGAGTGTGTCCACCGTTTTGTAGATTAGCATGGTTTCTGGAACTTAGTTCCTGTTCAACACATGTTAGTAGTAGTAGTAGTAGTTGTTGTTATTATTATTATTATTATAACTACATGAACCAGGCACTTTAAAATTTATTTCAATATTTAACTTAGAGAAAAAAATATATATATTTTGAATCTCACTGAATCTCAAGTCTGGAGTGCAGTGGCATGATCTCACTCAGCTCACTGCAACCTTCACCTCCCGGGTTCAAGCAGTTCTTGTTCCTCAGCTTCCCGAGCAGATGGAATGGTGTGATCTTGGCTCACTGCAACCTCTGCCTCCCGGGGTCAAGCAATTCTCCTGCCTCAGCCTCTGAGTAGCTGGGATTACAGGTGTGCGCCACAACGCCCAGCTAATTTTTGTATTTTTAGTAGAGACGGGGTCACACTATCTTGTTCAGGCTGGTCTCAGGTGATCCACCCGCCTTGGACTCCCAAAGTGCTGGGATTACAGGCATGAACCACCGTGCCCAGTCCATAGTGGTCATTTCTTAATGCCTTTGTGGAACCAGCTCAGTGATTGGGACATTTTTACAGGTGAGTGAGCTTTGAAGCATAAGGCTCTTCAGGGCAAGTCCCTTAGGAGCAGCCTTATAAAGACGTAAGTCAATGCTGACCTTTCTCATGGCGTGGGTCTCCCCTCTGGGCAGCAGCCCCTGCTGATGGTGGGGATAGCTCAGAAGGAATTTGGTGGCCAGGAACGTCCTCTGTGCTGAGCGCACCCTCTAGTCCTTTGCCATGCAGCTGTGGCGATTTGCATAGGCCTGTGCTATTTATAACTCTGCATATTTGCTCAGAGAGAACCATCTCATTTTCTGACTGCAGCTGCCCACATGGGTCTGGCCGCTGCTGGGGTTTTCCAGCAGGTCACCACGCTGCCACATCACTTCAGAGCATCTTCCGCGGGTTCTGCCTGGTTCTCCTGCCCTCATGACGTTCTGTGGTTTCATTTTGGCTCATTCATTCATCTCACAGCCATGCATTGAGCACCTACAATGGGCCAGACACTGTCCAAGGCCCTGGGAAAACTGAGTGAGACACATGTGCTGCAAATGTGTCTCGAGTAGCTTGCAGGCTATGAGGAAGACTGATAGGCAATTTACTGTGCAAGTTCTTAGCCTTTGGTGTTAGTTTCTACCTTCTCTTCTTCTGTTTTCAAAACAGATCCTTGGCGGGAACCTGCCACGCTCCAAGCTTGTTTTTGTCTTTCCATTCACTGTCAAACTCTACCATGTGACTGCACCTACTCATTAAATGCCCTACAGCCTGGCTTCCTGCCTAGATCACCAGTCACTCATACCGGCTACCCTCCCTTTACCCTCACGTTTCAGTTCTCTTTTGACTGTGAAGACCTAGTGTTGGACCCAGTGGAACACCTGTGTGTCTCCACACATTGTGCCCGCACTGGATGGCCTCACTCCTGCCAGCCTCCCCTGCTCTGCTCCCTCTGACATGGGTTCCGTCACCTCCTCTTTCCTCAGGCCCCAGGAGCCCTGACTTCATCCTGACCTTCCTTCTCTCCAGTTCCCAAATCCAACCAGTCCCAGGCCGTCGTGGTCCCTCCCATCTCTGGAGGACTCATTTGGCAGGTGTCATGATTTACCTTGTGGTTTACCAGGGGGTACTGTTGATTGCTAGAGTTATTTTTGTTGTCTCATAATTTGAGTTTTCATGCAGATCGTGAATGGTCCTTGTTCACAGAGCTAATAAGCAGCCCCTTCTGGCTGAATCTGCTGAGGACTGACAATAGATATTTCCCCTTCTCTTTAGCTAGTTAACTAGTGTGCCAGGCCTGGCCTAGGAGGCCGTCCCTTCCCAGCTCTGCTGTGTAATGCAGGAGGCTGGCCCTTGTGGACTATTTCTTAGGATCCAGTGTCCACTGGTTTCTGGCTGGGTTTGGCCAATGGAAGGCACCAATGGGAACTGCATGGTGAGAGGAAGAGAGAAACCACAATGTTTCTCCCTGCCCTTCCCTGTCTTGAATGGCATCTACAGCTCCAGCCCCTACCGATCAGGCCCCTGTGGTTCCAGCTTCCGCAGGGTGACCTGGCTTCTTCTGGCTTCTGGTAACACTGCCTCCTCCTTTGACCCTCCACTTAAGGGCAGTATAGCTTCCTGTTCCTGCTCATCTCTGGGTTGTGTCACTGTCTCCTAGTAACTGCTTAGCTTTGATGTTTCCTGAGAAACCAAAATACTCAGAGTGGTTTCTATTCCCTGGCTGGATCACAGCAGACACGGTTATTCCTGCCTTCTTTCCTTCCTTCCCTCCTTTCTTCCCTTGTTCCCTCCCTTTTTCCTTCCTTCCTTCCAATTAGTTATCTATTGCTGCATAACAAATCACTCTAAACCCTAGGTAATAAGCATTTGTGAGCTCACAAGTCCTGTAAGTAAGGAATCTGGGCATGGCCTAGCTGGGCAAGTTGTCTCATGCAGTCAAGCTGTTGGTAAGGGTTTTGGTCTTATCTGAAAGCATGACTTGTGAGGGGGCTTCATCCCCAAGATCACTTGCTTGGTGGTCCTTGGCCCCTTGCTATGTGGCCTCTCCACAGGACAGCCTGTGATGTGGCAGCTAGCTTCCACCAAAGCAAGTGGTTATAGAAAGAGAGAAGGGGAGAGAAAGCCTGAGACAGAAACCACTGCCTTTTTATAGCCTAATCTTGGAAGTGGCATCTGATCTCTTTTTCTGTATTCTATTTGCCACAAGTGAAGTTAATAATAAGGCCAGCTCATACTCAAGAAGAGACTACACAAGGGTATGAATACCAGGAGGTGCTGATACTTGGAGGTCATCTTAGAGACTTCTCATCTTTCTTTCCTCCTTCTCAACTTCCCTCCATCCCTTTCTTCTCCCTTCTGTTCCTTCCTTCTTCCCTCCCTTAATCGCTCCCTCTCTTCCCTCCCTCCCACTCTTCCCTTTGTTCTTCTCTCCTTCCTCCATCCTTCCTATCCTCCTTCCCTCTCTCCTTCACTCCCCCTTCCTTCCCTTGCTTTCCTCTTTTTTCCCTCCCTCCTTCCTTCCTTCCTTCCTTTTCTCCCTCCATTCCTCCCTCCCTCCCTCTCTTGCCTCCTTCCCTCCTTCCCTTCTTGCTCCCCTCTCTCCCTCCCTCCCTTCCTTCTTCCCTCCCTTCCTGCTTTCTTTCCTCCTTCCTTCCTTCTGGAAGTGGTAGAAATTATGAGGATATTGTTTTGGGATCTTGTGCCACAGATTGTCTTTCCAAAGCCAACTCCTACCTTTTGAATTCTGCATATTTCTTTGTCTTCTCCAACACCATCAGCAAGACATAAATGAAATAGGTGTCTGTGGGCTGGTTTGGGAATACCATTTGTAATGCTGCATATATGGGAACTTGTACTTGACACTCTATATTCCAAATATATGAATGAATTTTTTTTGGACACAACCTATTTGTAAATTGCCAATTCGCTGGAATAACAACAATCACAAAAGATTGTTGTTTTTGAGAGACCATTTGACTATTAATATCAGAGAGACTGTCATGTGCTTCCTGATTGGTTTAATTTCACCTGGGACTGATATTAAAGGAAGTATATTGTTCACATTACGGATACAGGTTCCTCAGAGCACCTATCTGTTAGGGATGAACTGACGCATGGAAGTAAAAATAAGGGCAGTATTATTTCTTCAAAGGTACTCATCCCTTTTGGAAATGGTACTCAATTCTTTTTCTTTAAATGTCACAGAATTGCTGAGGTCATCAGTAGGAAATCTAGTTTATGGACCTTCCCTCCCAATGATAGCAGTCATTCCTGTGAAATGATACTTCCTTGCTAATATTGAGTTGTGGGGTGCTAAATTGAGTCACTCAAAGAGGAGCTGAGAAATGAAACGAAGATTACATAGACCAGCCAACTACTGAGCTGTAAGATTTGGTATGCTATTTTCTACTGAGGAGATTATTCTCCATTTCATGGCAATTTCTGTGTCAGTCTTTGAAAAGAAGTAAAACAATATAATAAGAGAGAAATGATAACTTATAATTGTTGATTCCTTCACAGACACTGGGATGGATTAAATGCTGACATATTTGCCATAAATACGGATATGGATGTCTGCCAATGCGAGAGTCACCCACGTATCTGCCAAAACAAACATAGTTAGGCACTATTTAAGATATCCGTCTTTAGAAAGAACAGAACTATACCAATTTTAAAAATTGATTTTTAAAGGTTATAATCAAACCCTCTGATCTATTCTTCCTATTTCCCCAAAAGGAGCTGTTCTAGGAGTCAGGACATTCACTGTGTTTGCTGAGGTAGGGTGGACCTAGGGAAGGGAGGCAGTGCTGCCTAGGGGTTTCTGGAAAGGAATTGCATAGCTTGGAAAATGAGCCAGAAACCCACACTCCAAGGCAATTTCCAAATGATCACAGCGGGAATTTTTGTGGCAATTTTGCATATATGACTTTCATACCTAATTGTCAGTGCTTCTGCACATGTGGTCCATATGTTTACCCCAAAGCATTTCTTGCCTCCAGCTGGAATATACTCGGAAATGACCTGTGACATTTTCACATTCATAAAGTAAAAGTACCAATATCTATCCCTCAGTGTATCCACAAATGTTGTCTCTTTCCCTTTGTGCCATTTTCTGTTCGGTTGCCATTTCACAGGAATGGGTTGAAAGATGCCCCCAAGGTGATCTTCACGAATCCCAGTAAAGCAAAGACAGCCAATGTAAAGACAGAGGCCAATTGTTGTAAAAGGTCACAGCTGCTTTCATCAGCTGACACGTGAACCGCAGAAAAGGTACCATATCAATGAAAAGAATAACACGACAGCAAAATCAGGCACACTGCCTCCTCAGTTCCATATCCTGTGCAGGTTTGCAACCCGCCTTGCTGCTGGTGAGGCAGAGAGTGAGAGAGTATTTGCATTGGCTGGAAGGGACTTTTTTTTTTTTTTTCTACAGGATAAAAATAGGTGGAACAGGAAGGCACCCATGCTTTTATGAAAGAAAATATGCTGGTTGCCGAGAATTAGGGCGACATTTTTAAAAACGAACTTTTCTTACCGGAATTATTACTCTTACAGGGGTGGTGAGGTCAGAGTCAACGGTAGTCAACTGTAGTTACTATGGGTGTAGTTACTTGATGGGGAGCCATCCAAGAATCACGGGCTGTGACGTGGTTGAGCTCTGCAGAGGAGGCTCTACCCTCACACTATTGCGGCTTGGCTTTTTCTGTCCGATGCATCCCACTTCGTATTCATACCTCAATGGAGTCCCCTCTTGCGTAAGTGAGAGGCCCCTTTGAATCCCAGAGCTGTTCACTGCCCTTCTTTGACCATGCAGGCTTAACTAAAGATCTCCGGAAGGACTGGTTGCTCAGGTTTTTTTCTATTGCATTGGAAACATCAGTAAAGAGAAGTTTACATGAGCCAGCACATTAGAGCCAAATTACAGATATAATTTAAAACAAACATATATACATACCTACACACATACACACATATACATATACACATATATATGGACTTAGCCCTCTAGACACTGGAATTTGAAACTGAAAATACGTATACGAGGATTTGGGGAATGACATTCTATTTAATTCTCATTTGAATGACTTTAACTTTCTACCGTTAAAAAAAAAACTACATGTTTTTGTAACAGCATGCACTGTTCTCAGTACTGGCACAGCATTTTGCAAGAAGAGTGTTTATTATTAATAATTAGCTAAGTGAGATGATTTTGCTACCAGGGTTTTAGTCTTGGCTCTGCCACTGGGCAGTAACTGTGTGTGTGACCTTGGCCAGATCACTTAACCTTCTTGGCTTTGGTTTCCTGCTCTATAACCCATGAGGATTAAAATAGATCAGTGAGTCTCAAACTGTAGGCCTCAATCCACTAGTGAATCATGATCAGTGAGTGACTTGTGATCAGCATTAAAAATTAAAAAAAAAAAAAAGAGGCTGGGCGCGGTGGTTCACGCCTGTAATCCCAGCACTTTGGGAGACCAAGGCAGGCAGATCACAATGTTAGGAGAGGAAGACCATCTTGGCCAACATGGTGAAATCCTGTCTCTACTAAAAATACAAAAATTAGCCGGGCGTGGCAGTGCACACCTGTAGTCCCAGCTACTCGGGAGGCTGAGGCACGAGGATTGCTTGAACCCGGGAGGCGGAGGCTGTAGTGAGCCAAGATCACATCACAGCACTCCGGCCTGGGTGACAAAGTGAGACTCTATCTCAAAAATAATAATAATAATAATAATAACAATAATAATGAAAAGAATAGAAAATGTTGGAGCACATTACGTGTCATATGACATATTATTGTTGCCAAAAGTTGTCATTTCCGTTAAATCTCTGTTTATATGGTTATGTGTACACAGGGTTGCAATGTGAAATGTTTTTTCTACTATGGGGTATAATAAAAGAGATTGAAAACACTGAAATACGTGATCTCTAGGGTTCCTTCAGGCTGAAAATCCAAGACTTCCTGAAATGAGCACTCCTAGCCATACGCATCAGTAACTACCATCAAAGTGCTCAGAGCATGGTTGAGAAAGTAGGAGCGGAGGAGTCTGTGTAGAGCCAGTCTCATGGGGAGGCACCATTAGCCTACTGAGAAGGACCCTTGAGAGAGAGAGAGTATGCACTCCATCCCCTCAGCAGCCAAGGCCAGGGAGAAAAGCACCCCAGGCTCCAGGGCATCCTGATTGTGTCGGGGGCATACTTCTCAGATCGCAGTGGCAGCCACCTCTCAGCCCTTCCCACACCTCTTTTCCTTCCCTCTCCCTTCGATTCTCTCCCTGCTACCCAAAAGAGCATGCAGGAGGGAGACATGATTAAGATTATTGTTGCAGTGATCTCAGGCACAAGAAAAAAGCACCACTGCATTTTCCCTCTTGTTCTCATTGAAAACCTGGAATATGAGACCATCCCTAAAAATGTCAGAGATCATTGAATGGCTGACAACCTGCTAAGTGTGCATTTGAAGATCATGTGACTTGTCTCTAAAAAAACCTTCCTTGCACAAAACCTGGTTCCATTTATTCTGAAAGAGATTTGGTCTTGACAGGACAACTCTCATTACTGTTAGCAGGAACCATCTCACAATTGAACTAAACAGCAAAAAATTTGTGGGTGGCAAATCCCTCTCTTGTTTCATGATGGAGGACTGGGTCTGGGAAGAAGGAAGAGGATGTGTGTACTCCCCTACCCTAATTTTCTCCCTAAACTTCATAAAAATAGGTAGTTGGTGTTATCCCATCTTTCTCTGACTCACCCATAGGAAGGGGTGTCTTTTTGTAATTTACACAAAGGTGCCATATGGGCCAACAATAGTTCTGGGTATAAATTATTGATTGCAAAACTCTGTGATAGGTGTCAGAGGGATATTTGTTGAAAGCATAAAGGGGAAAGAAACTGAATGGTGCCTGGTAAGTCAAAAGAAAGTTTGAATTCCAGGCAGAAGGAGCAGAACACTGGAACATCTGGGGTTCTGTATCATGCAAAAGGCTTTTTCTTCACTGATTGGAGAGCCGATGTCATGGAAAGTTGCAATCAAAACCTGTCAGTGAGCAGAAATAAACTCGAGGATCAGTACCAACTTCAATAATGCAACTCATATTTAATAGGCAAAATTGAATCCAGAGCAGAGCTATCCCTACTATCGTTTGGCAGACTTGAACTGAGTTGTGTTGAGAATGCATTCATCAGCTTTTGATTTGACAAGAGATTCTTTGATCCTGAGTAAATCAAATATTTTACTGTGACATTCACAATAGATGAAGAAATAAAATTATTAAAAACTAATCTTATCGGAAGATTAAAAGAGTTTATAAGCCATTCTCTTCCCTTTTCCTCTTCTTTCATTATTTTAGTGAAACACACTTTCTGACTCATTCAGATTTTAGAAAGTACCATATGATTTTGTAGTCTATATTTAAAAGGATACTGCTTAAAAAGGCGTATGTGTTTCTGATATAGATTTTTGGTGAAGGTGACTTTCCTCCAAAAAGATAATCAAATTAAGAAGTAGAACAAGTTGGTGGTGGCTGAGGAATATAAAGAAAGGAAAACATTGAGTTTAATGATATGACTCAATATTTTATATGCTTTAAATAAGAAGGTTTCACATGGTTGCCTAACAGATTGCTTCTTTACAAAATAAAAATCCCCACAATAAATGTCAGGCTACAACAGACATCTGAAAGCAAAAGTAGGTTTTTTCTTACTAGATGGCAGCATTAGAATGTCATTGACTGTGTTAACACCCCTTGGGTAATTCCATAACCCTTTACTGGGTTTACAATTATTGCTTGTAAACTTTACAATTATTGGTTACATGACAAAGGCTTAGGTAAGTTATTTGATGCATATCTGGTCTTCACTCCCTTTGTTTACATCTTCCACTCTAAGCACATTTATCCATTCAACAACTATTTATAGCATGCCTACAGTGTGTATGTGCTGCTGTCTGGGGACAACAGGGGTGAAAGACAAAGTTCCTGCCCTCAGGGAGCTTACAGTCTTGGGGAGAAAAAAGCATTGGGTAAGCATATACTATGTCAGATGGGAAGAAGGCAGGGGAGGGGGCTGGGGAGCTCTGAGCGCTGGGGTGGATGTGTCATTCCATATAGTTCCAGGCACTGTTCCCAAAATGATAGCTATATCATTATTTTACTGCTAAAGATGAAGAAAAAGCTTTGTTGCTAATGAAGAGAAACAAGAGGGTGGGTGGGGAAGCTATACAGGCCAAGAAAATAGGCACTTGTCTGTACCCCTTAGCCCAGTGGAGACTGGAGCAGGAAAGAAGGCACCAAGCAGGAAATAAAGAGAGTGAACTGAAAACCAGGGATAAGCATTCTAAGAGCTTGGAATCTGGCCTTTCCTTTCAGAGAACGGCGCTATGGCTTCCCTAAAGAGTTCATGGGGTTTTGATGTCTCCTGGCAAGAAGGGCTGCAGGAGACACAGGCTCTGCCTCATGTTAGGGCAGGAGGAACGAAAGGGAGGAAAGGGAGTGAGATCAAGAGTAAGCAACTGGGGTGCTAGGCAGAGGTCTCACGTTTTGTAGGATTGCTAGCAACCGGAGGGAGGGCCCTGCAGACATTCCAGTTTTAAGAATCGATCTTCCAAATCTCTCTTCCCTTGTAAAAAAAAAAAAAAAAAAAAAAATCTGAGATTAGAATAGAACCTGGAGTAAAGATAAACAATTCTCAGGAATGTACTGTTATTTCCATAGGACCTCAGATAGAGATTTTTAGAGAGACTGAGGATGCTTGTACATGTGGTTGTGTGGTTTGGTGGAGGGGCCTGGTATTGGTAGACTTATCTTCAAAATGTGCCACCAAGGGGGCTTGTAATTTTTTTTTTTTTTTTTTTTTTTTTTTGAGACAGTTTCGCTCTTTCACCTAGGCTGAATTGTAGTGACATGATCTTGGCTCACTGCAGCCTCTGCCTCTGAGATTCATGTGATTCTCCTGCCTCAGCCTCCTGAGTAGCTGGGATTACAAACACGCACTATCACTCCTGGCCGTTTGTATTTTTAGTAGAGACAGGGTTTCACCATGTTGGCCAGGCTGGTCTCGAACTCCTGACATCAAGTGATCCACCTGCCTCAGCCTCCCAAAGTGCTGGGATTACAGGCGTGAACCACCGTGCCTGGCCCAATTGTACATTTTTAACAGAGTATTAGTAAACTACACTATAGATTCCATCTATAAGATCAGCATCTAAAAGGTAAAATGAGTATTGATTATTAAGTTTAAAGGTTAGAAGCTATAGTTTTTCTGAATATGATGTTAGAAAAATTAAATAGCTTGGAATTTGTAACAGAATTCCCCAGTTATTTGTAAATTAAGATACAAGTAATGCCAGTTGATGAATATTTTTTTCATGTAGGTGGAAAATTTTGCACTTAATTTATTCTTACCTTCAGACTCTGAAGGAAGCACTTTTTGTGTGCAAATTGAACGCCATATGATTTACATCTCAATCCAGCTCCTTCACTTCCTCTAGCTTGGAAACAATGATCTCTTTTGAATATTTAGTTTAGAGCACTCTATTTGGAAAAGAATCTTTAGGAAAATCTTTCCCATTAGTAGGTCTGTTTCAGGAGAGTCTGCAAACAAATAGGTCTAAGCTGCTTTCAGGAACAAACTGTCTTTTACAATCTCCTGTTCAGTTAAAGTAAACAAACACATTGACTAAAGACAGGCTCACTGGGCAGGATTTTGAGTTAAGCTTCAATCTGCTGTAGATTCTCATTCTCCTTGAGCTGTGATTCTTACACATGTGTAGACTCCTCTCTGGAAGTTTGAGGGTGGCTGGTCAACTTGGTACATTCTTGACTTACGCCGTCTGGGGCGCTAGTTCCTTTCTTTTGGCTAAATTGCACAGATGATGGCCTCCCTTGGGGGTTCAACTTTGACTCTTGACCCTCTGTGGAACCAGCTATGAGCTCAGTGAGAGGGTTTATGTGGGCCTGGGGAGATGTGGACAGGTCTCTTGCCTTAGGAGTGACATTAATATCAGCTTGTCTTCTTCCTTTGATGGATGGCATCATCTCTAACATGACACCTACCCAAATTTTTAAAATTTCCTGACTTCTCGGTAGAAGAAGGCTAAAGAATAACCTTTTCTCTCCCACTGAGAAATAATCCTTTATGAAACACTATTTTACCGTCAACTATTGGATAAAGTTTATCCAATTTTCTTGTTTCTCTTTCTCTTCCTTCATATTTGATCTACTATGCTGGGCTTTACCTCAAGCTTATAAACCTTATTTGAATGAGATATGAGCTTCTGATTTGAAATCATGATCAGATTGCATAGATAACTGTCTTTGTAGAAATTACCTACAATAGGTAATGTCTCTCTTAGGCATTTATGTCTCTCTTTTCATATATACATGAATATGAATATATATATATATATACACATTCTAGTTTAAATCTGTACAACATTAAGTTTGTAACCAAACACTATTTCCTTGTAAAGTTTCTAATTTCTACTTTAATGCCTTTGACAGCAATGTACTTGAATTTTAACATCAGTCTATCTCTACAGCATGATTGTAATACGATTCTTAAAACAGGTTGAACTCATAATAAACAGCCATTTTTGAAGGTCAAAAAGGGCCAAATATTGGCAATTTAATATGGCTCAACCTGGTATAATGTCCATCA
This sequence comes from Piliocolobus tephrosceles, assembly GCF_002776525.5. Lineage (NCBI taxonomy): Eukaryota > Metazoa > Chordata > Mammalia > Primates > Cercopithecidae > Piliocolobus > Piliocolobus tephrosceles. Next base: position 55,064,419 of record NC_045441.1, read on the forward strand.
TTCAGCAAATACTTGAGTGCCTTAGGCCAACTGTCACCGAAGGTTCAAAAATGAGAATGACATAGTTCCTCCTTGGAGTCTCTAGTCTGTACACCACAACTAGAGTACCAAGGAGAAAGTGATTTTATTTTAAAAGGGGAAGAGCAACTCTCTGGTTTGGAGGAGGGGACCATGCTTTTCAATGGCAATTCCTTACATCATTGTAGTGCTTCAAAGTCCACAGAATCCCATTATAAAACCCTGTCCCCAGGAACCATAGGTTCCCCAATGTCTCCTGAGCCAAGGTCAGATTCTTTATTTGGGCATTTAAGTACCTATCTGAAATTATTTTTTCCCTTATGTGCTTTCACATTGATTTCTGCTATTCCCTCCTCCTGGAATGTTCTTTCCTCCCAGTTCAAAGGCAGTAGGGCGACATAGTTAAGAGAGTGGCCACTGGACACCTATTGTCTAGGTTTAAATCCTAGCTGTGTAAGCCCTGGCAAGTTTGATCACTGGATGCCTCAACTTACTGTAAAAGAGAAACAATATTAGTGTGACCTCAGAGGACTGTGTATATTAAATAATTTATTACATGTAAGCGCCCAATAAATGTTGTCTGTTATTACAATTTCTGCATTTCCAAGTCTCACTTATCTTTCAAGGCTCCGGGCAAGAATCACCTTCTCCCCAAGGACTCCTCCAGAGTCTTTCCCCGGTTTCCCACGGCACATTTGTAATTGTTGCATGACACTTTTCATGTTGTTTTTTAGCATCTATATCTCATCTCCTCTACTAACCTGTAAATGTTTGAAGTTAGAAGCCTTCAATGCAATGTTGCAATGCAATTCTGACACTACCTTCCCAGAGCAGGTGCAGGCTCCACAGGCTAAGGGCACAGTCTTCAGCAGAACTGCCCTTACGTCAGATTCAGACACCAGCTGGACTTCGGGAGTCCCCAGACCACCTGCACTTCTGACCAACTGGCTACAAACTCAGGGGTTCCTGTGACCCCATCCAGTTTGATAACACAGAACTCAGGGAAGGGGCTGTACTTATAATTATAGTTTTATTATCAAGATCAAGCACACAAATCAGGACAAGCTAAATGAAGAGACACAGAGGGCAAGGGTCTCAAATGCAGAGCTGCTGTGTCCTCTCAGTGTGGATACAGAATGTGAGTTTTCTGGGCACGATGATATGTTTACCAACCAGGAAGCTGATCCGAGCTTTGGATATCCAGAATTTTTATTGAGGTTTTGTTATGTAGGCATGATTGTGTGAATCACTGGTCATATGATTGAATTCAATCTCCAGTCCCTCCCTTCCCTGGATATCTCCTGGCTTAAAGCCTCATCACATAGTCGGTTTTTCCATCATGACTAGCCCCATCCTAGGTCATCTCCTTATCATAACTCATGTGGGGCTTGGGACCCACCATGAATAACCAAGGCACTCCTATCTCTCAGAAAATTCTAAGCTCCCAGGAGCCCAGGACAAAGACCAGACAAATTCTTTATTACAGGATAGGAGGCCGGCTGCCACAGCTCACACCTGTAATCCCAGCACTTTGGGAGGGTGAGGCAGGCAGATCACTTGAAGTCAGGAGTTCGAAACCAGCCTGACCAATGTGGCGAAACCCTGTCTCTACTAAAAATAAAATAATTAACTGGGGGTGCTGGCATGTGCCTGTAATTCTAGCTATTAGGGAGGCTGGGGCAGGAGAATCGCTTGAACCTGGGAGGCGGAGGTTGCAGTGAGCTGAGATTGTACCACTGCACTCAAGCCTGGGTGACAGAGCAAGACCCTGTCTTAAAAAACAAAAACAAAAAAAGAATAAGAGCCATATCTCCATATCTGATTCATCTTTTAATGCTCTCCAGGGCTTAGTACAATGCTTTGTACATAATAGGCACTCACATTTATTAAAACAATGGGCAAAGGTGGGCTTGAGGACAATAATGCTAGCAATTTATGTAGGATGGATCATAGAGACCAGTTAAGACTACTGTAATAGACTGATGTTATTTCATGGACTCTCTCAATATTTCATTGATGGTGAGACTGAGGAATTATAAACTTTTAAAAAGTTAAATTGTTCTGTTGCTCCCCTTCCTCCCAATTATAAAGTCCTGCAGTAATTTTCCATATGTTAAATTTATTCAAGAAAACCTTCTACTGGGAAGTTAAAGCAAGTCTCAACTGCAAAGAACTTTGGTCTTCTCATTTTTTTAATTAATTAGAATGAACAGCATGTAATAATGTTGCAAAGAAAGGCCTCCTACTCAGTGTTGCCATTCCTAATATCCTATCGGGAGTTTTGAGAACGCTTGTCATGAAGATCCATTTACAACATTTACACCCCATGATATTGAGGATTTGCTTCAAAATAATCCTGGGGAGCATGGGGGAAGTACAAACGAAACACAAATGGTCATGAGTTCATAATTATTGAAACTGTTGGTGGGTGACAGATTTCTTTACACTTCTCCTGTAATTTTTGTATCTATTTTTGTGGGATTATGTTTATACCACATTCTTTATCCTATATCCTGGTATATTTTTGGCAATTTTTCATGACAAAAAGTTTTTTTTTAATCTGTATCTCCAAAGCTGAAGACCTCACACAAAGTGTACAGAACTGGGGGCCATTCCACCTTAGGTAGCAGATCTTAAAAAATGGTACTCCAGGCCAGACGTGGTGGCTCACACCTGTAATCCCAATACTTTGGGAGGCCGAGACCAGGCGGATCACCTGAGGTCAGCAGTTCGAGACCAGCCTGGCCAACATGGTGAAACCTCATCTCTACTAAAAATACAAAAAATGAGCCAGGCATGGTGGCGGGCACCTGTAATCCCAGCTACTCAGGAGGCTGAGGCAGAAGAATCACTTGATCCCAGGAGGTGGGGGTTGCAGTGAGCCTAGATTGTGCCACTGCACTCCAGCCTAGGGGACAAAAGTAGAACTCCTTCTTAAAAAAAAAAAAAAAAAAGGTACTCCACCCAACTGATGTGGTGTGTAGCATCCAACATCCAAAGGTGGATCAAGCGGCGGCAATGTTTGGGTGCCAGATATTACTGCTGCCCTGAGACCACCTTCATCCCTCCTCCCTGTGCTAAGCATCGCTTCATTTGGTGAACCCTATGTAAGCCAATCCTTCCAGTAGAAACACTGATATTTAAAGTACCTGTGAGTTCTGATAATTACTTCCAAATGCTTCGTTTAGAGTCACGGAAGTAGAAAACCACATCAAACAAAATTGGCTTATTCTTTGGGAGACTATGGAATCAAAGATGGAATCAAAGTCAAAAATAACACTAATACCAGATTGTTGCAGGACTGTGAGACCAAGCCACTCTAGATGATGTCTTGGCCAGACGGACAAACTTTATAAAACAACAGAAGACAAGTCAGGAGCACACAGAATGTGATTTTTCAGCATTAAAATCAAAACTCTAATGAATCGGAGTAGAGAAAAATTCACATGGGCTAAGCGGGATATTTATGAACTGTATAGCTCAGCCCTAGCTGCAGAAGCTGCCCAAATGGCTAGCTGCAGGCAAGATGAAGGAAGGGCTCCAGGGGCACACAAAGGGCATGCTGCAAGAGACTTTTGGAGGTCCTGCTCCTGCTGGTATACCTCCCAACTCTGGGAGTACAATGTAGTTCTCAGAGAAAATGAGGCTCACTTGGAGCATAAACTGAAAATATTTTTTTGCACAAGCCCAGATGTAGGTGGCTGTTATGAAGTCTGTTTAACTAGAGGGATTACAAATAGCAAATTGCCAATAAAGAGCTGGCTTTTACGAGTTTGAAGGGAATCTTAGTGATTAGCCTCAACTCCAAGAACTAAAGCATCTTAGATTAGAATACAGAAGCCCCTAAACAGAACTCTTAAAAAAAAATTAAATCTAATATTTGGTACATATGAAATATATCTCTCTCTCACATATGCAAATCACAAAGCATAATACACTGAACACTTATTAACCTGAGTTTTACGTCCAATTTAAGAACTGGAACATTGCCAATTGCATCCACCTTTGGGTGGTTCTTCTCACCCTCCTTCCCTCCACATCCTACCAGCAACTACTATCCCAAATTTTCTATTTATCATTTTCTTGCTTTTTATCACTTTATGAATTTCTTAGAAATATATGGGTTGGCTGTGTTTGAGCTTTGTAAAAATGGCATCGTTATATCTGTAGTCTCCTGGGACTTGCTTTTTTCCATCTTCTTTTTTTTTTGCTCAACATTATGTTTCCAAGCTTCATCCATAGCTTTGTGAGGAGCTGTAGTTCATTCATTTTCAGTGCTGTATAATAACCCGTTGTGTGAAAAGACCCTGAACGCCACTGATTTACATCATCACCATCTGTTGATGTTGTCAGACTTGTGAATTTTTGCCAACCTAGTGGGTATAAAATGATATCTCACTGAAGTCTTAAATTGCATTTCCTTGTTTCTCATAAGGCTTAACATCTTTACCTATGCTTATTTGCCATTTGCTTTTCTTTTTCTGTGCAATGCTTGTTTATGCCTTTTTCCACTCTTTTTTTTTCTATAGGGCTGTCTTTTTTCTTACTGATTTTGTGGAGTTCTTTTTTTTTTTAAGTGAAAGCCAAGTTTATTAAGAAAGTAAAGGAATAAAAAAATGGCTACTCCATAGGCAAAGCAGCCAGGGTTCTTTATGTACTAAGCAGCATGGATTTTTAAAATCCATTTATCAATCTGTTGATCTTTAACATGTCAGGTGTAGAGCATTTAGAACTGGAAAGACCATTTGAAATATATAGATCATCTCTCTCATGTTACTGAGGAGGAAAACTGAAGTGCATGGAGGTAAAGTTACTCTCCCAGTACCAAAATTTGTGTTCGTACCATTGCTGAGGTGAGCACCTGGACCTTCTAACCCCAAATTAAATTATTCTCCTATGTGACAACCTCCTTTAATGGTTTTTTCTTATTTATATTAAAAAAATTTAAAGTCCCCAAGTAATAATACATGTTCATGGTAGAAAAAGAAAACAAAAATTAGCAAAATGAGGAAAATAAAAATCCGTTTTAATCCCACCTTCAGATGCAACTATTCTGTTTTGTATTTCCTTTCTGGATAATAACTATAACGGATCATTGTTATAAAATGCTTACTCTGTGCTAGTTATTATAGAGCGCTTCTTACAAAATGCCAGGCATTTTGTAAACACTCTTCATGTGTGGACTGTTTAATCTTCTGCACAACCCTATGATGTAGATTATCACCATCAGTCATAGGCAGTGTGGCAGGCAGAATGACAACCTCCCTGAAATGTCCACATTCTAATCTCAGGAACCTGTGAATGCGTTATGTTACATGGCAAAGGGGAATTAAGATAGCAGACAAAATTAAGGTTGGTAATTGGCTGATCCTGAAATAGCAAGAATATCCTAAATTACCCAGGTAGGCCCAATGCAATCAGAAGGGAAGAGGGAGACACAAGAGGCAGCATGAGAGTGATGGGATGTGAGAATGATTCAACCAGCCTTTGCTGGCTTTGAAGGTGGAGGAGGGGGCCAGAGTCAAGGAATGCAGGAAACCTTTAGAAACTGAAAAACCAAAAAATGGATTTCTCCTTTTGGTACTCCAGAAAGGAATGCACCTCTGCTGACACCTTGACTTTAGCCCAACAAGGTACACAGAATGACAGCCCCAAAATATCCACATTCCAAACCATGGAATGTGTGACTGTGTTACCTTACATGTCAAAAGGAAGTTTACAGATGTGATTAAGACTCTTGAGAAGGGGAGATTATCTTGGATTATCTAGGTGAGCCCAATGTAATCATAAGGATCTTTAAAAGAAGGAGGCAGGAGGATGAGAGTCAGATGTGATGACAAAAGCAGGGGATGGAGTGCTGTGCTTTTAAGACAGAGGAAGGGGCCCCAAGCCAAGGAATGCAAGAGGCCTCTAGAAAAGGTAAAGAAACAGAATCTCCCCTTGAGTCTCTGAAAGAGTATGGCCCTGTTGACACCTTGATTTTGGCCCAGCAAAACCTATTTTGGACTGACCACCAGAACCGTAAGATAGTAAATGTATGTTATTTTAAGCCACTAAGTTTGTGGGAATTTCTTACAGCAGCAATAGGAAACTAATACACCTAGTTTACAACTGGCCAAGGCCACAGAGCTGGCTAGTGGCAGAGACAGGATGTAACTTCAACAAGCCATCTGGCTTCAGAGCCCATATCTGTTACCATTATGACATAAGCATATATGGACACATAGAGATTTAAATAGTACATCCAACTCAATGAATGCAAACCTTCCATATTATTTTGATAGTCATTCAGCATCACCATATTAGATAGTTGTAACCCACTCAATAAGTATACCACTCCCCATATTTTATATAATAAATCCTTTATTATTCAATACATAGGTTGCTTCTAATGTTTCAATATTGTACTACCGGCAGTGATAAACATCTTTCTAGTGATATTAATTATTTCTTCAGGAAAAACTCTTAAAATTAGAAATGCTAGGTCAAGTTACTGCCAAAAAAGATTGCATTGGAATATAATGTAAAATAAAACATGCAACCAGAAGTTGGAGCATCTCTGCCTTCTTTTTCGGTAACACTCTTGGTATTAAGCTATTTTTCTTATCCATGGTACACACTCAATCGTATTTTTGTTTTTGAAGGTTTTAGCTATAACACTATTTCTTCTGTAGATTCATAGGTGTTAGAGCAAAAGGGTATTTAGAGGTGATTTAGTCTAAACCTTTAAATTATAGGTAAATTCCCTGAGGCCCATAGAGGTGAATTGACTCACTAAAAGCTCTCCTTATAGGGGTGCTTGGTGAGAACACACCCTCCTGACTCCAAGGCCAGTTGTCTTTCCACATCTGCTGCAAATGTCATGAGGCTAGCCCTCAAGTTGGGGCCATTATTATTTTTTCCCTTCAAGTCATGCGAAAAATATCGTCTTTTTAATCAGAAGCATATTTTAGGGGCTGCGGAATAATAAGCACCCACATATCCAGTAGTAAAAGATCAACTCCAGCCCTTTCCTGGAGTGAGCCTATTTTCATTTTCTCATTGTGAAATGTGGTAGGATTGATGGCAGACAATAATTCCCCTCCTCCCCCAATATGTTATTAAGATCCGTTCTTACAAACGATAATCGGAGGTTTTCCATCATCACCTCGTTGTCTTTTTTCTAACTTGGTTCGTCTGTTACCCAACAGTAGTAAGGTTACCTCATCCTGGAATCTGATGTACACAACGGTATGCAAACTCTTTCCTTCTCTCCGAAGCAAACAATGAAATGGGAAAACATACTGCCATTTTCTGACTGACCTCAATCGCTGAGGGTGGACCCCGCACGTTACATCAGCAGGCTGGCTCCATTACACTGCCCTGCGCTGTGCTCGAGCTACTGAAATATTGATTTTTACAGAGCCGGCGCACACACACTGAAAAATCAATATTCCAGTGCACACAACATAACAGGCCGCAGAGCGGGGACCAACTCCGAGGCCCAGCAAGCACTGCCGCCGGGCCTTGACCGAGGTGGGGGCGGAGGGCTGAGGAGACAATGCCTGGGGTGAGGCCCCTGCAAACCCGGGAATGGTCAGATAAACAAGCAAATGTGGAGAGGAAAGAGAAAGGAGAGTGGAGAGAAAGATCCTTGAGGATAAAACAGTTGGAAGGAGCAATGATTTATCTTTCCATAGGGGGAAATGGGGAGAAGGAAAGTAAATTAAGAAGAGTGAATGGGAAGAATTTTCCAGGTAAGAATCTTCCCATAAAAATGTATCTTATGTTTTTCTGTATCACTGGGTCAGACTTAAGATGGAACCATTATAAAGATGATACACATACTTTGTTACCTGAGGGGAAAGATAACTAGGCCAGTTCTGAGAAATATTTATATTTTTAAAAATGCAGCCCCCTGTTTTTCCTTGGTGACTACAGGCCGGCATCAGAGTCCGATTTATAACATGGGCTCTACCTTTGCAATGCAGTTACTTTCTTTTCCTTGGGGAGAGGGAAGGAAGGAAGAAATCCTGGTCACGTGGTCATTCATCAATTTCCCTTTCTTTCTAGAAAAGCATCTTCTTTGGCGTGCTTGGGAAACCACGTTAAAACTGATTCTTTCTACGTGCCCGTGACCTCTTCTTAGGGAATTCTGGGCGCCCCCGAGTCACACCCCCATCTAGATGCGGGAAGGAGTACGTGTCCCCTGGTTCAGTCTCGGGTGCCCAGTACCCAGTAGACGTCAGGGCGGAGGAAAACCGGGCTTTCGGTTAGTCCTCGTAGACGTGTTAAAAAAAAAAAATGCAGAACTGGCATTTTTACTACTTTTAGTTAGCAATTTGACCTCTTTATTTGGGGATGGGTGGTGGGCAGTTTATTAAACGAAACGACTTTTAACCTTGATGAATTCTTGATTTTGCTTTGTCCTAGAATTCCCTTACCGGGAATCTCGCATTTAGTTCTCAATTCCCTGCCAGGGGAGGAAACTGTCCTCCCGAGGTTTCCATTTCGCACTCTGCCCTGCAGGCAGCGTCGCCGCCTCCTCCTCCCCAGTCAGGAGAGACCCGGCCCAGGCAGCACTCGGGTTGGGTTTGGAGGAGGGGGGCTCCGGGGGAAGCGGGCATTCAGGGGCACCTTGCAAAACGCTGGCTCCTTGGGCCCAGCGGGGCTGGCCGGGAACAGAGCCCAGCCCGAATGTTGCGGGAGGCGGAACAAGCAGGCTGGTAGAGGCTGGTGGACAGGAGGGCGGGGCGGAACATCGAGCCAGGTGGCCACCTGGAGCGCCCCGCCCTCCCAGCACCGCCTCTGGCGGGGCCGGCCCACCGCACCCCCGCCCCCGCCCCCACGCGCTCCCGCCCCCACGCGCTCGCGCCCCCGCCCCCACGCGCCCCTGCCCCCACGCGCCCCCGCCCACCCCGCCCCCGCCCCCGCCCCCAGCCCCGCGCGGCCGCTCTATTTGCATAAGGAGGCGTTTCCCGGGCCCGCCCGGGGCGCACGTGACCCCGGGGGAGGCGGAGGGAACCTGCTGACTTGACACGAGCCGCTGTGCGGCTCCCCTTGGCGCGGAATAGCGAGAGCAGCCGTGACCTCCGACCCCGCCCGCCGGCAGCCAATAAGAGCGCAGGTCGTCTCCAAACCCAAAATTTCCACGTCGGCAAAAGTCAAGATGGAAGGGAGCGGAGCGGAGCGCGAGGGGGGAGCCGGCCCGGGAATGCCTGGCGGCCGGCGCTGGAGGGCAGGCTGGGGAGCCTGCGGCGGGCGCACGAGGGGCCACTCGCGAAGGCGTCCCGGCCCAGGGCGACCACCGCCTCCAGCCCCGGGAGCCTCTGGGCGCCCCGCACTCCGCCAGCCGCCCGTGCTCCCCGGCCCGGGGGACGCAGCCCACTGCCCCTCGGGCCTTGGCTCTTAGGGGTGGCGGGGGATGGAACGGTGGCGAGGGTTTGGGGGAAGATGGGAAAGCACTTTCCAGACCTGTTGCACGCGCGCAACAGCTGTTCAGGTGCGGTATGTGGGGGGAGGGGGTCTGCTAGAATGGGGGACAGAGTGGTCGTTTCTGCTGCAGGGAAAAGGGGGTGCCAGGCGGGGGAGAAGAGCCGTGTTGGGGACTGCAAGGTTGTGCGGGAACGGGGTCCACGGGAAGCACTGCCTAATGGGGCAGGGAGAATCCCAAAGAGTGGGTGGGTAGAAGGGAGGGGATGGGACGGCTTCGACCCGAGTTCCCGGGGCTGGGCGCGGACGGCTGGAAGACCGGGAATAGAGTATTGGGAATGGCTGGGGAAGGGGAGTCTCAGGGGAGGCCCCGCAAAGCGGGGCTTTCTTGGGCCGTCCCATCTGCGGGGCTTTTCCCGGGCCTGTTTTTGCCCCCCCCCCCCCCCCCCCGTTTAACTCTTCCAGCTCCGAAAATTCGTCCTCGTGCAGCGCCCCCGCCCCCAGCTTTCCAGATGGGAAGGTAAAAAGTTGCCACAAGTTAGGTAGAGTGAGTTAGCTGCTGGCAAAAGTTTAAATAACTACCGGGGAGGTGGGGGTTCGACCAGGAATGGGTTCTAATCTAAGGACGGGTAGGAAGGAAGGAGAGTGTGCGATTCTTGCAGCCCATTTGCTGTGACATTGCGACCAGAATTTGTCGAATCGGGCTGTTAAAACACCGTTTCTGTTGGGCATTTGCTCCTGCTGACTGCAGCAGTAACTTTCCATAATTAATGACCCGTTCCATTATCGGTCGCATCCTGAGCTAAATTGCTTTTAACGAGTTACTCTTTTTTGTCTTAGCTGGGGCGTGGGGGAGCACACCTGCAGAAAGAAACTTCTTGAGGAAGACAGCACGTTTGGTCTTTTGAGGCAAAGTTCTGAGACACTCCGACTCTGAGTATGATAGAAGTCAGTGCACTACAGAACTTTGTCTCTAGAGGCTGTGGTCGCCGCTACCGCCAGTGCTCCAGACGCCAGGCCGAGTGGCCCTGGTGGCCACGTCGCTGCGCCTTTCCCTTGGGGGAGGGGCGAGGCCAGAGGGGGTCCAAGTGCAGCACGAGGAACTTGACCAATTCCCTTGAACCCAGTGGGTTAAACACTGTAAATGGGACCGAAATTACCCAAATCTCTTACTTCATCTTACCCTGGTGGACTCCTGACTGCAGAAGTTTTTGGTTTAAAGAAGAAAAAAATAAAGCTTTGGACTTTTCAACGTTGCTTAACAGGTACTGAAAGACTGGCCTCACTTAAACTGAGCCAGGAGAGGAGAGTTGCAGATTTATTAGTGGGTGTGTTAGTGTGCAGTGCCTTGCAGGAATTTAAACTCTTTACCCTTAAAGAAGGAAATACATTTGTGCAGAAGCCACAGATAATGGTCCTTTTACTCAAGTGACCTGAATAAATGACAGCCTGCAGGGATTGAGTTTGGAGATCTAGTCTCAATTCTGCTTCCGATTTAGGTGCAGTTCACTTTTGTTTTTTAAAGTAAGTTTTATTAATGGAAAGGAAGAACTTTTTCCAGGAAAGCATTTTGAAAGACACTGGGGGAGGGGGACATTTATGCTTTTGGGCTGTGGAGATACCTTAGGTGGACTGCTCTCTCATCCCTAGTGGACTGGAGGTTTGGGTTGGTGAGTTCCTATCAGTAGCCTGCTCTGTATAGCGGGTCAGTGACTGGCACCAAATTGTAGTCCTGTTCCATAGACATTGCCCTGTTTTGGTTTTATGAGCTTTTGGCCAGGCACAGGACGCAGGGTGGTAGGGAAAAAAGGAAATGGTTCCTTTGCCCGTGGTACTGACAGGTAAGGGAAGGGCCTTCTGATATATTTTATGGGATGCTTCAGAAGCCTTGGGGTTGCTTGTTTGTGTCTCTGGGAAGCCCTTGATAAAGCCACCATTTTTTTTACTTGGGTATGTTCCAGTTTATCATCGGGAGAGGGATGATAATGGAGGAAGGCTCAATGAGGGAGAAAGTATTCATTTGCTCGATGTTAGAGCTTAAGAGCAGGACCTACCAGTTGCTTTTCACAGGAATACTGTGTCTTGATCCTAAGGCAGCATGTGTTCTCTTTTGTGTGGCCATCATCCATTCTCCCACTTTTGCATCAGTGACTGTTTTGCTTTTGTTCCTCAATCCTTTACCCAAAAATGGCTGAATTATCTCTGTACAGTTAAATAAAGTGATCCAAACTCAAGTACGTCTTGTGTTCATTTGAGATGAATGTAAGGTAGGCTTATGTGAGGAAGAGGATTCTCTTTCCTGGTTCTTATGTCTGTACATCTCCACAAGATAGTCTGAAAATACTGAATTCTAAGAAAACTTAAATCAACTTTGTAGGAGAATGGGAGGGTAAAGGGTGGAGCGGTTAACTGGGAGAGTAGTCATCCATACAAAGGAATTAGGTCAGGATCTCTCACCTCCAGAGAAAGGTAAGGTTTGGAGTCCCTGACATGATTCAGTCTGGTTTGACTTCTATGCTTAAATGATTTGTGTTTCTCCTGTTTGTGACCACAAGTGAGTTAAGGACTAACCAAGCAGGAGGGCTTTGGTTTACTCTGGTGCTAAGGGTGCCAGGAATAGGAACTGGGAAAATCGGCAGTCTTGGGGTGTTTACTGTAAACCTGGCATGGTCTCATAGACCTCAGTCATTTAGCAATCAGTGTATTGTCACCTCCCGAGCATCAGGTGTGACTCTAGACGTTAAGAATGCAGCAGTGAACAAAATAGGCCACGAACCCTGCCCTCTTGGAGGTCTGTCTCATGCAGGAGGTAGACAATACAAATATAATCAGAAAGGTGATAAACATGTCAGGGAAGGAAGAACAAGAAACGCTGGGGAGGCCATGGTGTTGATTTAACCCAGATCGCTGGGCAAAGGAAACCATCAGTAGCAACTTTGCATGGCCCTGGCACTCCTGTCGTTATTTTAGATACTTCATGTGAATGAACCAAACAGGTGCAGCTGAAACTTTAGTTCATGCATCGCTTAATGGTGAGGATAGGTTCTGAGAAATGTGGTGTTAGGCGATTTCATTGTTTTTGCAAACATCACAGAGTGGGTATTCTTAAACCTGGATGGTAGGTTGTATGCCATAGCCTAAGCTGTACGCCATAGCCTAGTGCTTCTGGGCTACAAACCTGTGCAGCATGGTACTGTACTGAGTGCTGTAGGCAAATGTAACACAATGGTAAGGATTTATTTAACCATACAAAAGGTACAGTAAAAATATAATATAAAATGTAAAAAAAGTTACACCCATATGGGACACTTAGCATGCATGGAGCTTGTGGGACTAGAAGTTGCTCCGGGTGAGTCAATGAGTGAGTGCTGAGTGAATGTGAAGGCCTAGGGCATTACACTGTTGTAGATTTTATAAATATAAGCTTAGGCTACACTATATTTAAAAAAACATGTTATGACATGACAGCTATGACATCATTAGGCTGTAGGAATTTTTCAGCTCCATTATAATCTTTTGCGACTCCTGTCATATATTTGGTCCATTGTTGGCTGAAATATCCTTATGCAGTGCATGACTATGTATCACTCAACACTGGAAGCCTTTAACTTTTTAAAGAACGTTTTAAATTTCAAATGCAAGGGTTGGGAAATATGGGGGGATGCAGAGGAGCTGGGAAGCCACGATGCTGGGTCACTGATTCCCCATTTTGTATAATCTCCCACCACATCTTCCAGCAGTAAAATTCTAGGATTCTACGTAACCTTGCATTTCAAAGAGTGTTTATGCCAAAGAATTTGAGCGCTCTCAAATACTCTTTAAATAGTTGGGAGTGGGGTGGACAACATATTTGTTGGGATCCCACAAGAGTGCTATAATCGAGTCCGCAGGTGACGTTCAGGAAGCACTTCTTCCCCTAAGCTTGTCTCTTGTTAATTTATGTAAATTTTCTTGCTCATAGGGAGGTATATACAGGGAGATCTCCTGGGATAATCACTGCAGACACAGGGGTGACCTTAAATATGAAAGCAGTAGACAGGGAAAAAAAGGCAGAAGTCATTGTTCCCACAGCTATAGTTGATGTGTAAGGAATGAACAACCTGTGTTGGTTTGGTTGTGTTGGAGGAACCAGCTGGAAGGAGGACAGTGTCTCTTCTGCAGACCCCCGGCAATATTAGACTTAATTTAGGTCTTGCAATTCTGATCTGTGAATTAATTAAGTGGGCACTAGGAGAGCCAGGAGTGTCTCCACACAGCAAAGAGACACTCCTGAAATTACCTCTGATTTGCTTCTTAGATATTCCTCTTTCTTTGCCAGTTAATTGAAAAAACACAAAAAATAGCTGGTTAAGAAGTACTTAATTTGTGCAAAGCACTGTTGTAACCATTCACATATGTTAAATCATTTATTTGACGAAGTCAGTATTGTTAATATCATTCGCATCTTATGGATAAGCAAACTGAGGCATAAAGGGATTAACTAACTTGCCCAAGACACACAGCTAGACAGTGGCTGAAGCAAGGTACAGACCTGGGCAGTTTGGATTAGTCTGTGATCTTAGCAGCTGTGCTGTACCGGGTATCATTTAGTTGTCCAATTGGTTATGGCATAGTACAAAGCCTGGGAGTCTAGGTTTAAAGTTAAGAACACTGAACATAATTAGGGCTTAGCTCAATGCAAATCTTCAGTCTGTCTTTAGTATGTGAGGTTGCTTTCCAGGGCCTAGTGGTAGCACTACTTTGGGGATTATTTTTACTACTTTGAATCTCCTGATCATTTTTGCCACTGGACAGAATTGAATGCTGAGAAGAATTGCAGTTTCTTCAAAAAGTGTCCTAGTTGGTATACTACAAGAAAAACAATAGAAGCAGAAAATAAGTTGCATTAATGCATTCTTTCAAGGAACTTTGAATTCTTTACCATGTGTCAGCTCCTGGATGTAGGCCATTTCAGTGTGATACACACAGCATGCTGCTAAATCAACCTGGAGTATCCGGGAAGGTTTCCCAGAGGAGGTGACAGCTGGATATTGGAGGATGAGTAGGAGGTACCTGAATGAAGGGAGGAAAAGGCATTCTAGTTCAAGGGAACAACAAGTACAGACTCATGGAAATATGCAACAGTATGATTTGTTTGGGAATCAGCAAGTCTTTATGTGTGGCAGGCAGATGAGCAACAGGAAATGAGGCTAGGAGATTGGCAGGGGTAAACCAGGAAGGGTCTTGTGTGGTACCTATAAACATTTGAACTGCATCCTGGAAGCCATGGGGAGCCACAAAAGCCTGTAAGCAGGAAAATGGCCCGATCAGCTCTGCTTTTGTAGAAAATGTATTCTGGCAGCAGAAGGCAGGGTGAGTTGTTGGGAGGCAAACTAGCCAGTTATGAAGCTGTTAAGAGTCATGCAGAGAAGACATGCTGAAAGCCAGTGGCATGGACAGAGGGGTGTGGGTGGGCATAGGATGAGAGCAGGAAGACCCACTGACCTGGGGCAACACACAGGAATGTTCAGGGCAGTCTGTTCCTGAGGCCCTTGCATACATTTTGCCGATTAGTACTAACCCAGGGAATAAAATTGGCGCTCAGCTGCATTGTGTATGATATTTCGAAACATTAAACTTGCTTGGCTGTAATCCCAAATTAATTCTGGAAGGGTAATATTGGAAACATCTCTTTAACTCTTTATGGCATATTGAAAATTTCACCCTCATTCATCAAATCTAAGAAATTAACCATTGCCAAAGCACACTCCAAAGGGAGGGGGCACTGAAGAGAGGCTGCTGAAAGGAATATTACACAGGGTGGGCAGGGTTGAGGGAGGCCAGCCAGGAAGAGGGAAGTACTCTGGTGCTGGCAGCAGTGGGAAGCTGTGACCACTCCCAGCCATCAAGGGGCCACTGGAGAGAACAGCTCCTGGGGGGAGCTGAGGCTGTAGGAGAGGGCTGCCCGACAGGAGCTGGGGCATTTGGTGGAGGAAACCAAATGCCACTGCCAACGCGCACAGCTAAGCAAGGAGGGAACCAAGGGAGTGAATACCCTGATATGGTCCAAGGAGGGCGGCCTCCAGCGGTTAAGATGGCGGGGTGTGGACATGGAGGGTCAAATGGGAAATTTCCAGCATAGTTTTTTGTTTGTTTGTTTGTTTTTTGGTCGCATGTCACATCTATGAATACATTTTTTAAAACCTACAAGAGAAAAAGTTGGTTGAAGAATTCCTAAAACTTCTTCGTATTCAGGGTCCTCATGTCTGTTTTTTTTTTTTTTTTCTTTCCGCATAGTGTCATCTTCTGCGTCATTAAGAACACAAGCCAAGAAGCAGTGTTTCTTAAAAGAGTGTTCTGCTATTGTCTCTGGATCCAAGCCACTGATGCTCTTTCTGTAAAGTTTAATGCTGGGTCTTTTCCCTCCTGCTTTTAATTGTGGTGAAATATACATAACATATAATTTACTATTTTGACCACTTTTAAGTGTACGTTCCAGTGGTATTAAGTACATTCACATCGTTTGTTGTGCAACTATCATCACCATCCACCTCCAGAACTTTTTCATCATGTCAGACTGAAACTCTGTACTCATTAAACAATAACTCACCGTGATGCTGGGGTCTCCTCGGTCTTACCAGAAGGGACCAATAGAAGATTGTTAGTCTGAATTTGAACAAAGGTAGAAAATGTTAGTGATATCATGCCTGCCACCTGGCTGAGTGCACTTTTAGGATGTTATTGGTAGTCAAATGCATCCTAATTTCAGAGACGTTAAAATGTAGAAAAAAATATGTTCCTTGGAATCAGCATATGATGAATCCTTCTAGAGCAGACCTCACAACCAGTGTTCCATGACTGGCTTTCAAGTGGACCCCAAATTTGTTCTCTCCTTCAGGGAGGCCAGGCAGGGCCTACTAGGGTGGCAGGAATCCTTAGGTGAAAAACGCCTGGCTTTGAGTATCACTATCCATTTACCCCAGTGTGCCCTAAAATATTATCCTTTTCTGTGTGTAACATGACTAGCTTTGGAAGATCTTTATCTTTAGTCTGACCAGATTTCTGGAGAGAGAGAGAGAGAGAGAGAGAGAGAGAGAGAGATTTTTTTTGAGATAGAGTCTCACTCTGTCTCCCAGGCTGGAGCACATTGGCATGATCTCGGCTCACTGCAACCTCTGCCTCCTGGGTTCAAGCGATTCTCCTGTCTCAGCCTCCCGAGTAGCTGGGAATACAGGTGTGCCACCATGCCTGGCTAATTTTTGTATTTTTAGTAGAGATGGGGTTTCACCTTGTTGGTCAGGCTGGTCTTGAACTCCTGAACTCAAGCAATCTGCCCACCTTGGCCTCCCAAAGTGCTGGGATTACAGGCATGAGCCACCATGCCTGGCTGTGGTTTTATATTTAATTCAGTATCATCTGTGTACATCAGGCAGGGGATGCTGATGGGAGGGTCGTTCAAATAAGCTTGGACTGATGTAGCAGAAGGCTGCCATTCTAGAGGATGGACAATGATCCATGCCATTGAGACATTTTCTGCGTTCATGCTATGAAGAGGTTAAATAGAAGTGACTATAGGGTACCCATCAGAATAAAATCTGCATCTGCTTTGAACCACCAATTGCATTTGTATTGGTTAGGTAGTTTTGGTTCTAATTAATGTAGACCCAAACTCAACTGGCTGAAAGGAAAAAATAACTTACTTTACAAGAAGCCCAGAGGTAGGGAGGCTCCAGGTTGGTTAATTCAGCAGCTCAACACTGCATTAAAGATCTGGCTTCTTTCCAGCTTTTTCCTCTGCCGTCTTCAGCTTTTTTGTCTCTTTCTCAGACTAGGTTCTCTTGTGGCAATGTGATGGCTGCAGCCCTCACAGAAGAATGTCCCTGAGCACCTTGTTTTTTCAAGACCTTCAGCCATTTCCTGCTATTTGCCAAAGGGCAGAATTGAGTTGGATGCCCAGGCATTAACCAATCACTGCTGATGAAAATGGGATCACTTAAGTGGCCTAGACCAATCAGGACTTAAGTCTGAGTCATGAGGAGCTGGGGTGAACCCTGAACCAGGTCAATTCTGTTAGCAAAGAAGAGGTGGAGGGGTGTCTTTTGGGTAGACAAACAACAGTGTCCACTGAACCATGTGTAGGGAGTAGTCTTAAAAAGCTGCAACACTCATTGCAGTATTATTTTTAAAGACAAAATTGAGAATTAATTAAGATTTCCATTAATAGAAGACCAATTAAATAAATTGGGATAAAGCCATCAACAAAATATTTACTAGGAAAGAATGAGGTAGATATGTATTCTATCAACATGGAAGGTGAATGAGATGTAATTTTCTGTAAAGAAAATGTCGTAGAACAGTTAAGGGGGATTGGATCTCATTTTTATTCCTCTGTGTGCATTCACGTACATATAGACTCAAATAGATACGGAATTTTGTGTGTTCTGGTCTGAAGGGGATCAGGATAGGGGCAGTGGTGGTGATGCTGGAGAAAGGAACTTTTGCTTAATAGGTTATACACTTTTGATCATTTGACTTTTTAAAAATAATAGATTTTTTTGACTGAAAAAATACATTTGTCATATATGTAGAAGGCAAATAGGAAATAATATGGCAATATTATTAGCAATGAGATATGTTCCTCTCCCACATTACAGTCGCATGTATAGACACATTAGTCCCAATTTTATTAGTGTCATTTTTGAAGTCTCCTGCCTACACTGGATGTACCTGAGCTTTGTTTGAAAGTTAACAGTGGGACCTCTTGAGCTGTGATGTCTGATATGGGAGCAGCTAGCCACATGTGGCTTTTAAAATTGAAATTCATTAAAATTAAATAAAATTCAAAATTTATTTCCTCAGTTGCACCAGCCACATTAAATTGTTCAACAGCTGCACAGGGCTAGTGCCTGCTGTGCCAGAAATCACGGATTATAGAACATTTTCCATTATTGCAGGAAGGTCCATTGGACTGTCCTGCTCTAAGCCTGACTGCTCGAGGCCAAGCATAGGCTTAGTCTATTGGTAGCGAGGTGGCTTTAGGCAAGATGTTTAACCTTTGTTTCTTAGCTTTCTAGTCATTAAAACAAGAATAATGATAGTATGCCGCTCACAGAATTATTGAACAGATTAAAATTGTTAGTGCCGGACGGGCACAGTGGTCCACACCTGTAATCCCAGCACTTTGGGAGGCCGAGGAGGGCAGATCACCTGAGGTCGGGTGTTTGAGATCAGCCTGACCAACATGGAGAAACCCTGTCTCTACTAAAAATACGAAATTAGCTGGGCGTGGTGGCACATACCTGTAATGCCAGCTACTTGAGAGCCTGGAGCAGGAGAATCACTTGAACCCAGGAGACGGAGGTTGTGGTGAGCCGAGATTGTGCCATTGCACTCCAGCCTGGGCAACAAGAGCGAAACTCCGTCTCAAAAAAAAAAAAAAGAAAAAATTGTTAGTGCCTCACACATGGTAAATCATCAATCAAGTTACCTAGTATTATTATAATTGTTATTAGGAATATTTCCACCAATATTGATTGAGCATTTACTAAATGCTGGACATTTTCCTCATGCCGCCACTTTATGGATAAAATTGAGGTATGATAAGGGAACTGGAGCTTCCCTGTCACACTACAAGGGGCAGGGCAGAGGATCAGAGCCAGGTCTGGTTCCGAGGCTTGTGTTCCTTGCTGTTTAATCTGTTGGGAGGGTAGGACTGAGTCACTAACCCTCCCTCTGGTGCCCATAGCCACTCCTACCCTTCCTCTTCTTTTCTGAACAAGAAGAACTGACTGGTTCAAAAGAACTACTCTCTCTTTCTCTTTCCCTCTGTGTCTTTCTGTTGGTGGAGAGGCTAGAGGCTAGAGATAAAAGGACAATGAAATTTATTAGCAACCGTGTACCCAGTTTTCTGTGGTGTGTGAATTCTCCCAGTTTCTTCTTGTCAGTTTTCCAAAAGCTGAATAGTTCTTTTAAAAGGAAACCACTCTGTGACCAAATGAAGGAAGGGGAGCTCTTGCCAGAGGACAAAACAGGAAGAGATTATCTTGAAAAGCTTCTAATCAAAGTTAAAAATCATCTTACGTCTCTACTTGAAGGTTCAGTTGCACATACGCCTTGCCTGGAAGTGGGAGGTACGTGGATAACTGGAGACATTATTAAGGAGGCTCATGAGAAGAAGATGGAGGTGCTGTTTTCACTTAATGCATTTGGGAGGGGATTTGTGTCCTTCAGATACCTCTTGGACTGGATCTGGGTTCATCTTCATTGGTAGAAATGGCACCCTTAATTAGGGCTCCATTAGAATTGTTTTCCCAACTCTGCTGCATGCTGTCAAAAGGATATGCTCCGTCTCCTCAGTGGTGAATGAGGCTGACCCCCTGCAGCAGCATGGAGACAGAACTGGTATCTGCGGATTAGGTCTTGCTGTGTTCTTCTTTTCTTAAGCTGCTCTTTCAGTTGGCTACTGTTTTCCTATGAGTCAACATTTATATTGAAGTTATTACCATGAGCTGAAGTGCTATAGAAAATACGCCTTCAGATTCTTCAGTCTTCTTAAGCTGTGAGAGAGAGTGTGTGTGTTAGGCAAGAGGAAAGGCAACCAATGCAGCTTTTGAAAGGCCATCAGAGAACTGGTTTGTTAGGGTGTTGAGATGTATCTGGGGATTAGACAAAAGGAAGAGGATGGTTAAGTGGTTAAGCAAGACCAGCCTGGGCTGTTAAGTCATTTGATGTTAACAGTTGATTGATCAGGATTTATCTGTACCCCGTGAAAACCAAAAATTGAATTCAGTTTGTCTTTTTAGCTTTGAAGTAGTGGATTTCAAACAATTTTAGACATTTTATAATGCATTATGGATAATTTACCTTGAAAACTGTACTTCACTAGGAAAAACAGGAAAGAATAAGAAACTTATTATCTCATATCTTTTCTTCCTTGATTTTCTCATATCTTTTCTTCCTTCTCAAGCTAAGTCACTATTAGGTTTCTTTTTCTGTTTCTGAAGTAGAATTTGTTGAAACTAAATTGTCGTACAATGCCTAGCACATTGGCCACATTGTCTTCAATTCTAAGCTCCATAAGGGCAGGTCCATTTGTGCATAATTTGTTGCTATAGCTCAACACCCAGCACTGCACAAGGCATATGGTGGCCATTCCATAAATGATTGAATGTGTGAATGAGTTTGTGGATTCTAATCTGTGTGTATATGACTGTGTGTATCTTGACTATGAGAGTTAACATAATTTCAATTTCATTTCACTAATGTTGGCTCCTCTAATGTTTAATGTGAAGTTGAGATAACTATGTCCTTCCATATAACTGTTTTCCAAGTTTTTTTCTTGTGGGATTGAATTAAAGCCTACATTTATCTTCCATCATTTCTTTTTAGGTTGATCCTGGTTTGGGAAGCTTCCAGCTTGGAATGATTACAATAGAAAGAAGCTGTTCCCCTGATTCTTCCTGATGCCAACACACCTTCTCTTTTTAAAAACAATAGCATGGCACCTTTGATTACTGTTATAAAACCCAGAGATCTTCAGACTGGGACATGCCCACTGGGGGGTATATAAGGGGCACTTGGGCATCGAAGTGTTGGATTATGTGTCCTCAACTTTCCTATCATTGAGTTCCTAAAACAGACTTGCATCAGAACCTCTGGGCTGGGAGTTATTTACCCTTTCCTACCTCTCTTCCTTTCCTACCTCTCTTCCTTTCCATCATCCTTCTGCTACTCTACAAAAGAAAGACACCACCCTCCCCCTTTTTTTGAGAGGAAGTCTCCCTCTGTCGCCCAGGCTGGAATGCCGTGGCCGGATCTCAGCTCACTGCAAGCTCTGCCTCCCAAGGATTTACGCCATTCTTCTGCGTCAGCCTCCCGAGTAGCTGGGACTACAGGCGCCCGCCACCTCGCCCGGCAATTTTTTTTTATTTTTATTTATTTTTATTTTTTAGTGGAGACGGGGTTTCACCGTGTTCGCCAGGATGGTCTGGATCTCCTGACCTCGTGATCCGCCCGTCTCAGCCTCCCAAAGTGCTGGGATTACAGGCTTGAGCCACCGCGCTTGGCCCCAAATCTTTTAAAGTATATTGCCTGGTTATAGAAACCTTCATAATAACAAAGGGACGATTTCATTTCATAATATATATTTATTAAACACCTAATATATACCAGGCACGGTTCTGGATGATGAGTTACTGCAGTGAACACAACAGTAAAACATTTCTGTTCTCATGGGCTTCCGTTCTAGAAGGAAGAAATGGGCAAGAAGCAAAAAAGATATTATCCATGCTGCTTCTTTCAATTAAGGCCCTAAAATTTTCCCATTAACCTCATGAAGAAATATTTTTCAGAAAAATTTTCCTTCTTATGTTTAGTAATTATCAAAACTTACAAAGTTACATTATTTTGATCAGTTGTATATTAGTAATAATTATAATGAAGACTCAATCTAGCAAAATTAATACTTGGAAAATCATGGCAATGGGAAATTAAAATTTAAATCACAATTTTTATATGTACTTTGACTGCAGAGAAGTATAATAATCAGTAAAAAGGCTTTAAGTGTAAAAAATTACATCAAAAGGCCGGGCGTGGTGGCTCATGCCTGTAATCCTAGCACTTTGGGAGGGTGAAGCAGGCAGATCATGAGATCAGTAGTTTGAGATCAGCCTGACCAACGTGGTGAAACCCCGTCTCTACTAAAAATACAAAAATTAGCCGGGCGTGGAGGCGTGTACCTGTAGTCCCAGCTACTCAGGAGGCTGAGGCAGGAGAATCGCTTGAACCTGGGAGGCAGAGGTTGCAGTAAGCTGAGGTTGCACCACTGCACTGCAGCCTGGCGACAGAGCAAGACTCTGTCTTAAAAAAAAATAAAAATAAAAATTATGTCATAATACTTCTGTGGGGAAAGTAGTATGCATTATAGTTTCAAGAAATAAGGAAACATCAATATTCTGATTAAATAAGAGCTTATTCGTATATTTTTAGGTGAATAATTGTTGGACTCAAATTGCCATGATATTTAAACTTCATTGGAGATATATAAAAGAATAATGTTGCTATTTTAACATTTCAATTTTTTAAAGGTTTATTTTAAGTTCAGGAGTTCATGTGCAGGTTTGTTATATAGGTAAAGTCATGTCATAGGGATTTGTTTTACAGATTATTTCATCACCCAGGTATTAAGCCTATTGCCCATTAGTGATTTTTTCTGATCCTCTCCTTTCTCCCACTGTCCACCCTCATAGGCCCCAGAGTGTGTTGTTCCCCTCTATGTGTCCATGTGTTCTCATCATTTAACTCCCACTTATAAGTGAGAACATGCAGTATTTGGTTTTCTGTTCTTACATTAGTTTGCTAAGGATAATGCCCCCAGCTCCAACCATGTTCCTGCAAAGGACGTGATGTAGTTCTTTTTTTATGGCTGCATAGTTTTCCGTGGTGTATATAGACCACATTTTCTTTATTCAGTTTACCACTGATGGGCATTTAGGTTGATTCCACGTCTTTACTATTGTAAATAGCGCTGCAGTAGACATATGCATGCATGGGTCTTTATGATAGGATGATTTATATTCCTTTGGGTATATGCCCAGTAATAGGATTGCTGGGTTGAATGGCAGTTCTGTTTTTAGGTCTTTGAGGAATGGCCACACTGTTTTCCACAATGGTTGAACTAATTTGTACTCCTTCCAACAGTGTATAAGCATTCCTTTTTCTCTGCAACCTTGACAGCACCTGTTATTTTTTCACTTTTTAATGGTAGCCATTCTGACTGGTGTGAGATGGTATCTCTTTGAGGTTTTGATTTGCATTTCTCTGATGATCAGTAATGTTGAGCTTTTAAAAATATGTTTGTTGGCCATACGTATGTTTTCTTTTGAAAAGTGACTGTTCATGTCCTTTGACTACTTTTTAATGGGGTTATTTGTTTTTTTCTTGTAGATTAGTTTAAGATCCTTATAGATGCTGGATATCAGACATTTGTCAGTTGCATAGTTTCCAAATATTTTCTCCCATTCTGTAGGCTATCTGTTTACTCTGTTGATAGGTTTGTTTTTGTTTTTGTTTTGCTGTGCAGAAACTCTTTACTTTAATTAGATACCATTTGTTGATTTTTGCTTTCATCATAACTGCTTTTGGGGTTTTTGTCATGAAATCCTTGCCCATTCCTATGTCCAGAATAGTATTCCTAGTTACCTTCCAGAGTTTTCTATAGTTTTGGGTCTTGTATTTAAGTTTTTGATTCATCTTGAGTTAATTTTTGTATAAAGTATAAGGAAAGGGTCCAGTTTCAATCTTCTGCATATGGCTAGCCAGTTATCCCAGCACCATTAATTGAATACAGAGTCCTTTCTCCATTGCTTATTTTTGTCAGCTTTGTGGAAGATCGGAGGTTGTAGGTGTGTGGCCTTATTTCTAGGCTCTCTATTCTATTTCATTTGTCTATATGTCTATTCTTATACCAGTACCATGCTGTTTTGGTTACTGTAACCCTGTAGTATAGTTTGAAGTTGGATAGTGTGATGCCTCCAGCATTGTTCTTTTTGCTTAGGATTGCACAGGCTATTCAGGCTCTTTTTTGGTTCCATCTGAATTTTGAAATTCTTTTTCTAGTTCTGTAAAGAATATCATTGGTAGTTTGATAGGAATAATATTAAATCTATAAACTGCTTAGGGTGATATGGCCATTTTAACAATATCAATTCTTCCCATACATGAGCATGGGATGTTTTTCCATTTGTTTGTGTCTTCTCTGAGTTATTTGAGTAGCATTTTGTAGTTCTCATTGTAGAGATCTTTCACCTCCCTGGTTAGCTATATTACTAGGTATTTTATTCTTTCTGTGGCAATTATGAATGGGATTGTGCTCCTGATGTGGCTCTCAGCTTCATGGTTGTTGGTGTATAAGAATGCTAGTGATTTTTACACATTGATTTTGTATCCTGAAACTTTGCTGAAGTTATTTATCAGATGAAGGAGATTTTGGGCCAAGACTGTGGAGTTTTCTAGATACAAAATCATATTGTCTGCAAACGAGGATAATTTGGCTTTCTCTCTGTTTATTTGGATGCCCTTTATTTCTTTGTCTTACCTAATTGCTCTAGCCAGGACTTCTAGTACTATGTTGAATAGTAGTGGTGAGAGAGGGCATCTTTGTCTTGTGCCTGTTTACAGGGGGAATGCTTCCAACGTTTGCCCATTCAGTATGATGTTGGTTATGGGTTTGTCATAGATAGCTCTTATTATTTTGAGATATGTTCCTTCAATACCTAGTTTATTGGGGGTTTTTAACATGAAGAGGTGTTGAATTTTACCAAAAGCCTTTTGTGCATCTATTGAGATGACCATGTGGTTTTTGTCTTTAGTTATGTTTATGTGATGAATCACATTCATTGATTTATGTATGTTGAAACAATCTTGCATCCCAGGGATGAAGCCTATTTGTGTGGTGGATTAGCTTTTTGATGTGCTACTGGATTCAGTTTGTCAATATTTTGTTGAGGATTTTTGCATCAATGTTCATTTAAGGATATTGACCTGAAGTTTTCTTTTTTTTGTTGTGTCTCTACCAGTTTTTCATATCAGGATGATTCTGGCCTCATAGAATGAGTTAGGGAGGAATACCCACTCCTTAATTTTTTGGAATAGCTTCAGTAGGGATGGCACCAGCTCTTCTTTGTACAGGTGGTAGAATTTCGTTGTGAATCTGTCTGGTACTGGGCCTTTTTTTGGTTGGTAGGCTATTTATTACTGATTCAATTTTGTAGCTCATTGTGGTCTGTTCAGGGATTCAGTTTCTTCTTGGTTCAGTCTTGGGAGGTTGTATATATGCAGGAATTTGTCCATTTCTTCTAGATTTTCTAGTTTGTGTGCATAGAGGTGTTCATAATACTCTCTGGTGGTTATTTTTATTTCTCTGGAGTCAGTGGTGATATTCCCATTATTTCTAATTGTGTTTATTTGGATCTTCTCTCTTTCATTATTAGTCTAGCTAGTGGTCTATCAATTTTATTTATTTTTTCAAAAAACCAACTCCTGGATTTGTTGATCTTTTATATGGTGTTTTTTTAATGTCTCAGTCTCCTTCACCTCAGCTCTGTTTTTGGTTGTTTCATTTCTGCTAGCTCTGGTATTGGTTTGCTCTTGGCTCTCTAGTTCTTTTAGTTGTGATGTTAGAAAAAAATTGAGATTTTTTTCTAATTTTTTATGTGGGTATTTAGTGCTATAAATTTTCCCCTTGACACTGCCTTAGCTGTGTCCCAGAGATTCTGGTATGTTGCCTGGTATGTTCTCGTTAGTTTCAAAGAACTTCTTGATTATGTCCTAATTTCATTATTTACCTAAGTCATTCAAGAGAAGATTATCCAATTTCTATACAATTGTATGGTTTTGAGTGATTTTCTCAGTCTTGATTTCTGATTTTATTGTGCTGTAGTCTGAGAGAGTGGTTGTTATGATTTCAGTTCTTTTTCATTTGGTGAGGTGTGTTTTATGTTGGATTATGTGGTTGATTTTAGAGTATGTGCCATGTGGCAATGCAAAGAATGTATATTACGTTGTTTTTGGGTGGAGAGTTCTGTAGATGTCTATCCAGTTCCTTTGATCCAGTGCTGAGTTTATGTTCTGAATATCTTTGTTTATTTTCTGCCTCTGTGATCTGTCTAATGCTGTCAGTGGGATGTTAAAGTCTCCCACTATTATTGTGTGGGAGTCTAAGTTTCTTTGAAGGTCTCTAAGAACTTGATTTATGAATCTGGGTGCTTCTGTGTTGGATGCATATATATTTAGGATAGTTAGGTCTTCTTGTTAAACTCTTTACCATTACATAATGCCCTTCTTTGTGTTTTTTTATTTTTTGTTGGTTTAGTCTGTTTTGTCAGAAGCTATGACTGCAACCCCTGCTTTTTTCTGTTTTCTATTTCTTGTTGGATTTTTGTCCATTCCTTTATTTTGAGCCCAGGGATGTCATTGCATGTGTGATGGGTCTCTTGAAGACAGCATATCATTGGGTCTTGATTCTCTATCCAGCTTGCCACTCTGTGCCTTTTAATTGGGGCATTTAGCCCATTTACATTCAAGGTTAATATTGATATGTGTAGATTTGACCCTGTCATCATGATATTAGCTAGTTATTATGTAGACTCGTTTGTGTGGTTGCTTTATAGCATCAATGGTCTGTGTACATGTGAAGCTTAGTTTGGCTGGATATGAAATTCTTGGTTGGAGTTTTTTTCTTCAAGAATATTGAATACTGGCCCCTAATCTCTTCTGGCTTGTAAGGTTTCTCTTGAGACATCCACTGTTAGTCTGATGGGCTTCCCTCTGTAGGGGATCCTGACCTTTTTGTCTAGCTCCCTTTAACATTTTTTCTTTCATTTTGATCTTGGAGACTCTGATGATTATATGTCTTAGGGATGATCTTCTTGTGAAGTATCTTACTGGGGTTCTCTGCATTTCCTGAATGTTGAACTCTCTAGCTAGGGTTGGAATTTCTCACAGATGATATGCTGAATTATATTTTCCAACTTGGTTATACTCTCCCCATCTCTTTCAGGGACAGCAGTGGGTTGTAGATTTGGTTTCTTTACATAATTCCATGTTTCTGAGAGGTTTTGTTCATTCCTTTTCATTATTTTTTTCTCTATTCTTGTCTGACTCTCTTATTTCAGAAAGCCAGTCTTCAAGCTCTTAGATTCTTTCCTCAGTCTGGGCTATTCTGCTATTAATACTTATGATTGCATTATGAAATTCTTATAGTGTGTTTTTCAGCTGTATCAAGTCAGTTATATTCTTTTGCATACTGGATATTTTGTCTGTCAGCTGCTGTATCATTTTATTGTGATTCTTTACTTCGTTAGATTGGGTTTCAATGTACTCCTGAATCTCAATGATCTTTGTTCCTATCTTTATTCTGAATTCTATTTCTGTCACTTCAGCCATCTTGGCCTGGTTCAGAACCCTTGTTTGAGTGGTAGTGTGGTCATTTGGAGGAAAGAGGCACTCTGGTTTTTTGAGTTGTCAGAGTTCTTGCACTAGTTCTTTCCTCATCTTTGTGGCCTGGTGTTCCTTCAATCTTTGAAGTTGCTGTCTTTTGGGTGGGTTTTAATTTTTTTGGCCATGCTCCACTACAGACACTCCCCCACCAAACCCTCTGGGCTTTCATCGACTGGTGTGCTTCCCCTACCACTACTCTAAGAAGCTCTTCCTGCCAACTCAATTGTCTGTAGTGGATGAGGGTTCTCCTCCTGCTGGGATTCTAGAGGCCCATAGTGAGAGTGAGTTGCTCCTCACCTGTTCAATTCAGCTATTCCCCTGGAGTCACTGGGGGCCAGGGATGAGTCAAGTGCACAGCAGCCCCATGTAGGGTTCCCAGCTCCCTTCCCTTCAGCCCAACTTCTGTTCAATGTTTTTAATTACCAGAAATAATATCCTTTACAACTATTTAGACTTATGAAAAATATTAAGTATCTACTTAAGTATGTGCTGGGGGCACATAGTTTTCACAGTTCTTATGGGAAAAGGGAGTAGCTACGTAAACAAACAGTTGAAATCCAAACTACACATTATATTTAAAAGGAAGGCGATAGATAGTGTGACATAATAAATATATGACAATATTGCCTGGCTGCAACTGACATTCAGCAGAATCATACTGAGGCTTTTTCTGGAGGGATAGAAAAAAAAAGTGTGAAGATTACATTTATAAAGTATTGACTAATCACTGCTTTTTAAATGATCAGTATGTAAATATTAGTGTTATAATGAAAATTTGCAATTATTTTGGGAACAGCCTAGAGCACCACATATACTGCATCCTAACTTATGCAACATGGCAGCCCTGTTGTCCTTCATGTCTGCAACAAATATTTGTTGAGCACCTGCTATATGCCAGCTGGGTTTGGGCAAAATTCTGAAAGACACAATCCCAAATGCCATCATCCCAAATGTTGAAATCTTGAAAAATCAAATCCCAAAAATATAGTCCTGGAAAAAATATTTTTAAATCATTTAAAAGATATTTATTTATATTTTAAAAGGAGATTTATTTGAGAAGCATAAAAACATGACAGAACACTTCATAGGCCACTTTCCACAATGAAATAGGCAATAATAACATATATATTTTTACAAGAGTAGACACTCAGCTGTACCAAGACAGGAATAACAGTTATGGACAGACAAACCATATTCATAAAAAAGTAGGTCAAAAAGCAAAATGTATTGATGCACAACACTATGGTTAGTAATTGCGTGCACTCATTTTTATAACTGTGGTCACCTGAAATATGGTGACAGACAACCTAAGTTTTGACAAGATTGAGCAAAAACTGTGATGGGTCACCAACACTCACGTAGCCACCCAAAGTGTCAAGATCTCAAGAACTTTTATCTTTCACAAATGCAGATGTACAAAAAGGACATCTTGTCATTTATTGAGGAAGCTTTTACATTTTTATGTGCACACATAATACTTCCACATAAAGTCAGTGTTGTGATAATGCCCTTTCATCGTGTCAAATTTGCAAAAAATGCATAAAATGAACTAGAACTCTCTAAAAGTTTTCACCAATTTATACAATTCCATTGTTGAAAATGATGTGAAGATGAAATACATATCCTATCAAATTTTAAAAAACAATGCTGACAAGTTAAAATTGTGGAAAAAAATGAAAAAAAATCATAAAAAGTCAAAACAAATTTGACGTGTGTAAAGGTATATTACAGGGCTAGGTTATGGGCATTTGCAAAGAGGTAGTCCATAAAAGCTGGCCAACTTTCATGATCATTCACTATATTTTTGAAGTCTTGAGTCATAAATGAATCACTGCTGCTTTTCTTGAAGGACATGGCTCTCCTCGAAGAATATTTTCATCTTCGTTTTCTATGCGACACTGCTCTTCAAATTCTATGATTTGATGTACACTGACATGAGCATTCCCTATTACATTTTCTCATTTCCTGTGCAATGCTTCTGTGTTGCTTTGGGTAGATGGAAATCCATTCTGCATGCACTCATATGTAAACCACACATTTGGCAGAAACAATACTGGTGATCAAAGGCAACACTGTTGCATGTCTTCTTACCTTGCTTTGCATGCAATTATTTTCAAACCAGTCAAAAATTGCTGGCTTCTTCAGACAAATGAAGCTTTAATTTATTCAAAGCTCAGAATTTCATTGACTAGAAGTAATGCCAATGCAGGCAAACGACACATTTTTAAACTGAAGTTTTCCCTAATGCCTTATTGAATGGCCCATCCACTCATCTGAGTTTTCTGCCAAATGCAAATACAGACAATACCAAGGTAATAGTTCCACCCAACATGATGCAACTAACATGATGCAACTATCCTGCATATGACTGAAGATGCACTAATCCCTTCCCCAGAATTCTGCTCTTGGGATTTCAATATTTGGGATTTAAATTTTTCAGGATTGTGATTTTTTGGGATTTTAGATGTTAGGGATTTTGATTATTTTAGATTTCAATATTATGGACTGTGTTTTTTGGGATTATGACCAGCCTGATGCTAAGTATTGTGTGAAAGGATATATATACACTATTAAATCAAAAGACATGACCAGCCCTTGGCTGGGTCCAGTGTCAGCCTCATGAGGAAAATCAGGTGAGCTTTGTGGGAGTCGGAGAGGGAGACAGGTAAGGAGAAGCTTCCACATATGCTTGTGTGCGGCATGGAATATGCATGCAATGTATGGAAGCCGTTACTAATTGATAAAGTGATGCTGCTGCTTACTAGTACTATTAGTATTTAACTCTAACCCTAGTTACTGCTGCCAGTATATCTGCCAACATACCCAGATCCTGTATATCTTATTCAAAGACACATTGGAAAGTGCACCGATCAGGAGGCTCCCTTTTTAAATGTGCCAGGTACTGTTTTAAGCACTTTATATACCTCGTCTCAGTTGTTCCTCACAATAACCTAGTATTAGCTTTGTTTTATAGATGAGGTAACTGGGGCATAGAGAAACTAAATAATTTGTTCAAGGACACACAGCTGGGAAATGATGGAGCCAGGATTCAATCCCAGGCAGTCTGGGTCCATAATACTGACTCTTTTCTTAATCACAATAGAATTAATCTTTAACGTTTATGGAGCACTCAATTGAGATCGGGCTGTGTGTTAGCCACTTTACATAAATTATCTAATTTAATTTTCACAATCAAGTAACAATGGTGTACTTCTCCAATTTACAAGGAAATGGAGGCATAAAGCAGCCGAGTGCCTCTTCAAGCATTACAAACCTGGCAGATGGCAAAGCCAGGACGTGGAGCTAGGATACCAATCTGGATCCCTCCCCGACACCCAACCGCCCCAGCAAAGACCATTTTGCAGAGTTCTGAAGCAAGCTTGGGAGCCGGGCCCCACCTGATGGTGTTATCACAATCAGGGACCCTTCCTTAGGGTCTCCTGGGCCACCTTTCATTCCGTGGTTCACTTGCCATCAGAAGCTGCCACAGCATCTCAATTCACCATTTAAGTTACTTCAAACTGCCTCATGCTAAAAATCTCTAGTGTCACGGTCACCAAATGGATTAAAAAAGTGCCAAAGTCGCTTTAATGAGTGGGGTAGAGGTTGCAGAATCTGCATAGAATCTGAATCTTAACAACAGACAGTGCAAACTTTGGTGGGCTGGTGTCTTCACAATGGTGCATTTTAGGATAGGGTCACCATCAAAGTATACTGTAAAAATTAAGGCTGGTTCTGTCATCCACAAGGGTCTTAATTTGACTTTGAAATATTTGATACACAATGGTGGCTTTTGGCCTGCTTGTTTTACAAACGAACACTCACAAGTACATGGAAGTGCCTTCAAACAGCTGTCACTGGAATGGCCCCTGGCCAAGTGGTGCATAGCACAGTTCACAGTTGAGATTCTGGCCAGTGACACCAGCTAACTGCCACTCAAGAGTGAAGGGACATGCAACTGTGGACATGCCAATGTGCTGTAAGAGCTCCAAGCTCAGACAGCATCTCCCCGTCAGCAAAGGTTCTGTTTATTTAATGAACATTTACTAGGGACCTGTTTCTCAACAGATACTGTTGAGTATTAGTTATACAAAGATGAGTAAGATGTAGTTTTTATCTTGCAGAAACTCAGAACTCGATATGATAAATAAGTGTATAAATAAATCACTGCACCATATTGTGGCCAGTGGGTATATATAAGGCTTGGGGGTTGGCACCCAGGAAGCAGTACCTGTCTGGTGCCAGGAATGGGAGTCAATGAATACTTCCCAAAGATGGATAACCTAGGCCTAAGGGAGACCCAGAAATCTCTGGATGGAAAGATCAGAGAAGACCATTCCAAATAACACAGCATGCACACATGGATGGAGTCTTTAAATTGCATGGTGGGTTTGAGATCTTGTAGGGCTGTTATAGTATGTGCAGGAGTCAGAGGATGAAGTGAGAGAGACAGATGGGGACCACACATCATGGAGGGTCTCATATGCAGTGCCAGTGGATTTGAATTTCAAGTTGAAGGCCATGAGGCACCCCTGCAGGACTCTAGGCAGGAAGAAACATGCCTATGTTTTGACTGGGAATAGGAATCGGAATGGTCCGGTGAGCATTCTGAAAGTGGCTCCTGCTGTAGAGCACAGCATGATCTGGAATGGGTGTGGGGTTATCAGGCAGGGTGAAGGGGCAGTAAGTCTGGAGGATGGTGAACCAGTTAGGAGGTGACAGCAAGACCCTCTTGTGAAATTGCTCAAAAGAGCCTTGGAGGTTGAAAAGTCAGACTTTGGGGCCGGGCGCGGTGGCTCAAGCCTGTAATCCCAGCACTTTGGGAGGCCGAGACGGGCGGATCACGAGGTCAGGAGATCGAGACCATCCTGGCTAACACGGTGAAACCCCGTCTCTACTAAAAATACAAAAACTAGCCGGGCGAGGTGGCGGGCGCCTGTAGTCCCAGCTACTCCGGAGGCTGAGGCAGGAGAATGGCATAAAACCCGGGAGGCAGAGCTTGCAGTGAGCTGAGATCCGGCCACTGCACTCCAGTCCGGGCGACAGAGCGAGACTCCGCCTCAAAAAAAAAAAAAAAAAAAAAAAAAAAAAAAAAAAAAAAAAAAAAAGAAAAGTCAGACTTTGTTTTGACCTGAGTGTAGAGAGAGAAAAAAAGTGAAGTTTAAGGACAGATTTCTGGTTTGAAGAGTGTCTAGCCAACCACTCTTGGAGGTGTTGGGGGTGGCATCAAAGAGAAGAGAATATAGAAGGGAAGGGATGGAAACTCAAAACAGAATGCTTGTGACAGGGATCATTAGTTGTCTTCCAAATTCAATCATAAGATTCTTTGATTTTTAGTTGAGCTATATAACGAATATGTTTTTCAAGTATTTTTTGCATCTAAGTATGACCATGTGACTAAGTTCTGGCTAATGGGAGAAAACTAAAATGTCATGTGATAACTCTGGGAACCACAAAACACGCTGGTATATGCCTTTTACTCTCTTATCCTTTGTTTCTTCCTCCATCCTGTTGCCTGGAACGTAATTGCCTCCATCTTGGATCATGGGGACCAAAAGAGAATCTGGTGGGGCTTGGCCCCAGCTCATAGGAGCCTCGATCCCTGAGGACTTAGTGGAAGAGAATGCTATACCTACCCTTGACTGCCTGCTTCCAGACTTTATTTACATGAAAAAGACAACGATTTATATGGTTTTAGCCACTGTTACAAATTTGATTTTCAGTCACATGTAGCTGAAACTAACTCTAATTGACGACATTACTTATGGGCTTGATACATATTCTAAGTTGAGGACTTCCCAGTATTAGCAGCTTGAAAAACTGGTTTTATGGTTATTCAATGAAAAGTCTTAGAAGACCTATTTCCATGACTCAAATTTTTATTGCTACCACATTCTCAGAAAGAGTCTTCCTGAGAAAACTCCTGGTCAGAAGTGAGGGGTGTGGTAAAGTGCATGCTTGGATCTAATCCTGACTTCCTGTATTATTTCAGAGAGTTACAGTGGGTATGTCTATTAATCATGTCTTTTCATTCTGTATTTCAGATGTTTTGACATCTTGGGGCCTTGATAACCCTGGAGAGACTGCCCTTCCAGAGACAGCTCATTCCTGGAGAGAGCAAACAACTCACCTCCAAGCACACCTTTCATATGCAAACCAACCAATCCAGAGACCCTACTCCCAACCACAACCTCTACTGGGCTATTGCACTGTGGGCCACTATTTACCTTCCTTAATCATCCCAGGGCCAAACACCAGACAGCTAGGGATAACCCTTAAGCCCCAAAGCCTGATGAAATTATTCAAACTAAACTAAGCCTGCTTACTCTGCCTTGCCTATTTCTTTCTGTGGAAACCACAGTGAAGGCTCTTGCTCATGTTTCCCCTTCACTCTGTCTGTCTCCTGACCAGCCCTGGTGCTTCCCCCTGTGGCTCTGCACAGCATGCCATGCCTCCAGTTTCCAGGGACCTGTAAGTACAAAATAGACTTTTTTCATTATGACAGTCATTTCTACATTTGCATACCTTAACATCTCTGATTGAAACAATCCCAGGTACTCTTAAAACAGTGTGTTCCTCAATTTTTCTGGCTGAAAGACCAGTGTACAACTCATTAGCAAGACATGCTGAGAAAGTATTCTGGAAGAGAGAAAGATGCAAGAGGGAGAGGACCCAACGATATTCATTCATATTCATGGCATTTGAATTACCAAAGTGATGACTCAGGATTGCTGAGATTCCTGTTTTAGATTTGATGCATAATTAGTTATTAATAAAGGAATATTATTTAATCCTTAGAGTAAGTACCTAATCCTCTAGGTGCTTACTGTTTCTTTTCTCTGAATATTTGTTTTATTAATTCATGTTTAGGTAGCACTTATAAACTGCATGTGGTGCTTTTACACAGGTAAATTATATGCTTAATAAGAAATAAAATATCTGCCCCAGGAGCTTGTAGTTAAGAAAACTATATTGTCGAGAGTTAATACAATATGCTAGCTGGTTATGACTAAGGCTGCCTTTCATTGAGAAGAGGAGAAATCCTCTTCCTGAATGCCACAATAGCGTGTGTTTGAGTTCTGAATGAGTCATCCCCACGCACGGTGCTGGAGACCTGATCCATCGCCTTCCTTCTTGTTTCCCAGTGCTGCTGCTGAAGCAATCATGCACTGAGAACAGCAATTTGTTAGTTGAAGTTGAGAAATAAATGACTCCTGGGGCCCATTCAGCTCAAGTGTATATATAGTTCAAGCAAACCCAGGATATAAAAATCTGTATTTACACAGCAGATAGATTGAGAATAATTCACGTTTCACTGGATTCACCACTGCATGCCCTTTCAAAGTGAACTAACCTTATATATTTAAAATATGATTTGATTTTAAAAACATCCCCTTCATAGGCATTTTTAAGGGAGGGGGAATCTATGGTAAAAATGAAATCAGAAGAGATAAAGTTCATAGACATGGAATGTGGCAGTTTATTTTTTAGTTCATTTGTGACGTTACCTCCACATTCTCTCAACTTCTAAGTCGAGACGTTCTTTAGAAAGTGTCATGGTGTACAGGGATGGAGGGTTGATTGCAAGAGATTAAAGGATTAATTGAATATATAAAACTCTAGTATTCCTTAATGTAATTTAAATGCTAACAGCCTTTGCAAAGGTCTAAATAACTTTGCCTTTGATAGAGAAGTTTATGGCTTTCTGAGCACATTAAATGCATTACTGCATTTGCTCTTCATAACAATTGTATGGAGTAGGAGGCAAGGCAACGTTTTCATTTCCGTTTTACTGATCAGAGTCAAAGCCACATGGATTAGAAGAGGTGGAGCTAGGGTTAGAACACAAGCCCCCTCTCCCAGGCCTTCACATGTGACATTACCTTGAGAGTGCCCATTCGAGCTGCAGCTGGTTTTAGAGTGTACCAGTGACCCCAGATTTATCATTTTGACTCCCTAAATTTCATGTATTATTCATATCTCTACAAGAAAGCAAGTCTTCCTTACAACTTGGTGTGTTTTAATCAGCTTTGGCATGAGGATTTAGCGATTCCTGGATTTCAGCTGTGACTGTAGATCTTGACATTGGAAAATATTTATACTTGAAGCCCTAAGGGACAGTAACATGAGTTGTGTTGCATTCCTGCCAAGTACACATTAACTTATTCAGAGTAAGTAGGAGAAAATATTGAAGGATGCATTTATTTATTTGTGGTGATGAATGTTTATATGGAAAGGGAATTTTAAAAATACTTGGATAATAATTGAAAACTTTACAGAAATTGTATTAATAGTGCCCTCTTTAGTAGTACATAACAAATACTGGTTTAGGAATTGAAAATACAATGCAAACATTATAAAATAATTCTGCCATAATAAAACACATCTTTAAAAGAAATACTTGAAAAAGACAGGTACAGTTTTTGTCCAACAAACACACAAGTTAGGATAGATACTTTGGGATAGTCAACTTTTGCCTAGAGGTGAGACCTCAGGGAGGAACCATCTTCATGTTCTCCACCCAGAGTGGAATTCTCCCCTGAGTAATGGACAGGCACCGAACCCAAATCAAGTTGATTCAAGTATAGGTAATAGCAATTACCCTTGGGTAGCAAGAGCCTTCTGTGGTTTCTCTTTTTAGACAACAAGAGGTCCTGTGGGATGAACTGAAATGCTGTTGAATGCCTAATGCTAGAAAAAGCATCGTGTCCTACTTGTCCGGTACAGAGAAAAAAAAAAAAAAAAAATGTGGAAAATGGTGAATGTCTGAGTCTTAGAGCAAGATAACTTTTCTGAACCTATCATAAGCTTTCAAGACCAATGATTAAGTGCCATGTGAGAACTTCGTACTGACTAAACTTTATTCAGTTTTATGCATAGTTTTCTTAGAATTTGTGGCCAATATCCCTTTGACTTCTATTTTTTGACTTAGTGAATATTCTTCATTTTTGAGTAATTTCTTGACTTCTCAACAATATCCATGCTAAATGCAAAATGTGACAATAAAAATAATACCTAAAATGTAATTAATTAGCACAATATGGTGGCAAATATGGTACAGTTGATCATAGGTGTTCAAATCTTCACTTTGCTTCTTTCTAATCTTGTTTTCTTGGATAGATTATTTAGATATTTGTGTCACACTTTTCTCATCTTCAACAGGAATAAAGATGCCTGATTTGCTAGGTTGCTGTGAATAGTCCATGTGATAAAATACATATGGTATGTACTAGGTCCTTGGCACATGGAAGATATGAGTTTGCAAAAGCTGGAAGTAAGCGTCAGCATGAGAAGATTCCTCCTTGATCTATCCATGTATTCTAACTTTCAACCGTAAATTTCTTACTGCTGACAAGTGGTCGAGGTTTTGTTTGTTGTATATTCAACATGGGTCAGCCAAAGCATGCTACTCCTTGGGATATGGATGTTAAACAGGTTTTATCTCCTGTGCCATCCTGATTCATTGGTTCTGCCTGCCTGAGCGCTGTGTTGAGGTTACAAGACTGCGTGTAGCCTTGAAGAGAAAGAGCACAATTATTTATTAGTCAGGTCTGCTGTGGAGTTGGGAGATAAGTCATTACTCATGCCTGCTGTGGAATTGGGAGAAGGGAGTGGCGGTGGCATGCGTGCAGGCATTTGCCTTCCTTGACCTAAGATACTCATCCTTGCTTCTTTTCCCAGGACCACAGAGACTTATAGATACCTAATTCTGCTACCATTGGAACGCATGCAAGGTGCCTGGAGGTAACTCTTTATTATTGGAAGGGCAGCTTATGTGAGAAGAAGGCAGGGCAGAGAGCTGGAAACTTGTTCTCCCTGGCTTCATACCTCCACTCATGCCTTCTTGTCTCCCATTTCCTAGGATGGACCTTCCGAACCTTTCACAATTACATGCCTTTGCACATGCCCTGTCAGCTTCTGAGAATGCAGTTCCCTATGTTTTGCCACTTGGCAAATTCTATTTATCCTGCAAGATCTAGCTCAAGTGTAGATTCTCAACATAAGGAGGCCTGATAGATTCAAGCCCAGGACTTCCTAGTATTCTTGGTGCCTAGCTCACAGTAGGCCCTCAATAAATGTTGGTTGAACAAAGTACATAGATATCAAGAGGGAGATATTGATGAGTTGAAGGTGAAAATTTTCCTGAGAAAATAATCCAGATGTGAATACTATATTGCTTCTCTCTGGAGTTTGTAAAATATCTTGTTTGGGGTCCTTTATATTTTAAAGGGGTGGCAGCCCTGATTACATGTTAAGATAAAAATCAAAGTTTTAATACTATATTTGAAATGGACTTCTTGAGTTATGATGATTGAGTCTCATGGGCACTAAGACAAGCAAGAATTGAACTTTTAAAAAATTGTGGTAAAATACGTGTGACACAAAATTTACTGTTTTCACCATTTTAAAGTGTATAATTTAGTGGCATTAAGTACATTCACATTGTTGTGCGATCATGACTACACCATCCATCTACAGAACTCTTTTTATCTTGCAGAACTGAAACTCTGTACCTATTAAACAGTAACTCCCTGGTCTCTCACCCTGCCTTGGACAACCACCATTCCACTTTCTGTCTCTGTGAATTTGACTACTCTAAGAACCTCATATATGTGGGATCATATAGCATCCTTTCTGGCTGCTTTATTTCCCTTAACATCATAGTGTCCTCAAGGTTCATTCATGTTGTAGCATGAATCAGAATTTCCTTATTTTTAAGACTGAATAATATGCCATTATTTACATACAGAACAATTTGTCTATCCATTCATCTGCTGATGAACATAGGTTGCTTCCACCCCTTGGCTATTGTGAATAATGCTTCTATGTACATGGGTATACACATATCTGTTCAAGTCCCAGCTTTTGATTCTTTTGGGTATATAACCAGATATGGAATTGCTGGGTTATATGGTAATTCTAGTTTTAATTTTTTGAGGAACTACCATAATGTTCCATAGTGGCTGCATCATTTTATATTCCCACCAACAGTGCACAAGGGTTCCAATTTCTCCTTATTTTTTGCCACTTGGTATTTTCTGATCTTTTGATAGTAGTCACTTGAATGGGTGTGAGGTGGTATTTTATTGTGGTTTTTATTTGCATATTTCCTAATGATTAGTGTCTTAGTCCATTTGGGCTACTATAACAAAATACTGTACACTGGGTAGCTTATAACTAAGAGAAATTTGTTTCTCACAGTTCTGGAGGCTGGGAAGTCCAAGATCAAGCAGCCGTGTTTGGTATCGGATGAAGGCACACTTTCTCATGGATAGCGCCTTTCACTGTGTCCTCACATGATGGGAGGGATTTAAGAGCTACCTTGGGCCTATTTTATAAGGGGCACTGATTTTATTCATGAGGGCTCTGCCTTTATGACCTAACCAGCTCCCCCAAAAGGCCCACCTCCTAATATAATTACCTTGGGGATTCAAATTTTAACATATGAGTTTTGGGAAGACACAAACATCACTAGCAATTAGTGATGTTGAACATCTTTTCATTGTTTATTGGCCATTTGTATATCTTCTTTGGAGAAACATCTATTCAAGTCCTTCACTCATTTTAAAATCAGGTTGTTGGGCTTTTTGTTGTTGAGTTGTGAGTTGTAGGAATTCTTTATGTATTCAGAATATTAGCCCTTTATTAGATGTATGATTTGCAAATATTTTTTCCCATTCCTTGTGGTGTCTTTTCACTCTTTTGATTCTATCCTTTAATACACAGAAGTTTTTTAATTTGATGAAGTTTGATTTATCTATTATTTTCTTTTCTTTGCCTGTGTTTTTTGCATCATAGTCAAGAAACCATTGCCAAATCCAATGTCATGATGCTTCTTCCCTGTGTTTTATTCTAAGAGTTTTATAGTTTTAGTCCTTACATTTTAGGTATTTGATCCATTTTTAGTTAATTTTTGTTTACGGTATAAGGTAAGAATCCAACTTCATTCTTTTGCATGTGATTATCCAGTTTTACCAACACTGTTTGTTGAAAAGACTTTCCTTTTCCCATTGAATGATCTTAGGGCCCTTGTCAAAAATCATTCAACTATATATGTGAAGGTTTATTTCTGGGCCATTTGTCCTATTCCATTGGTCTATATGTCTGTCGCTATGCTGGTACCTCACTCATAATATAGTTGTTATTACTGTAGGTCTGTATTACATTTTGAAATCAGTAAGTGTGAGAACTCCAACTTTGTTCTTCATTTTCAAAATTGTTTTGGCTATTTGGTGTCCCTTGAAATTCCATATAAATTTTAGGAGGGATTTTTCTATTTCTAAAAAGAAAGTCATTAGGATTTTGATAGGGATTGTATTGAATCTATAGATTACTTTTTATAGTACTTATATCTTAATAGTATTAACTCTTCTAATCTGTGAACCCAGGATGCCTTTCCATTTATTTGTGTCTTCTTTTCAGCAATGTTTTGTAGTTTTCAGTGTACAAGTATTTTGCCTCCTTGGAGAAGCTTATTCCTAAGTATTTTGTTCTTTTTAATACTATCATTGAATTATTTTCTTAATTTCCTTTTCTAATTGTTCATTGTTAGTGTGTAGAAATCTAGCTGAGTTTTGTTTGTTGATTTTGTATCCTAAAACTTCACTTTTCTAACTGACATTTTTGGTGGAATCTTTAGGGTTTTCTAAATATCAGAGTATGTCATCTATAAACAGAGATAACTTCACTTCTTCCTTTCTAATGTAGATGCTCTTTATTTGTTTTTTCTTGCCTAATTTCTCCGGTTAAGACTTCCAGTATAGAATAGAAATGGCAATAGTGGGCATCCTTGTCTTCTTTCTGATCTTAAAGAAAGAGCTTTAGTCTTTTACCATTGAGTACAATTTTAGCTGTGCGATTTTTATATGTGGTTTTTATTATGTTGCAGTAGTTATTTTTTATTTGTAGTTGGTTGACTGTTTCTATCATTAAAAAGTATTGAAATGTGCCAAATGCTTTTACTGCATCAGTTGAGATAATGAGGTTTTTTTTTTCTACTTTATTCTGTTAATGCGATATATTATATTGATTGACTTTTATACATTGAGCCATCCTTGCATTGCAGAAATAAATCCCACATAGTCATGTTAGTATAAACCTTTTATGTGCTATTGAATTCTGTTTGCTGGTATTTTGTTGAAGATTTTTTTGTACCAGTGTTTATTAGGGGTAATGGTTTGCAGTTTTTGTTTTGTTTTGTTTTGTTTTTGGAGTGTCTTTGTTTAGCTTTGGTGTCAAGGTAATACTGGCCTCACAGAATGAGTTTGGATGTTTTCTCTCCTATTCAATTTTTTTGGAAGAGTTTAGAATGACCAGTGTTATTTTTAAAAAAATATTTGGTAGAAATTCCCCAGTGAAGCTATCTGGGCCTGGACTTTTCTTTGTTGGGAGGTTTTTGATTACTCATTCAATTGCCTTAGTAGTTATGGGTTTATTGAGATTTTCTGTTTCTTCATGATTCAGTACAATAAGTTGTGTACTTCTGGGAATTTATTCATTTAATATAAGTTATCCAATTTGTTGCTGCACAGTTGTTTGTAATACTCCCTTATAATCCTTTTTATTTCTGTAAAATCAGTTATAATGTTCCCTCTTTCATTTCTGATTTTGGTTACGAATATTACTTCCTTTTTTTCTTAGTCAAACTAGCTAAAGCTTTGTCAGTTTTGTTGAATTTTTCAAAGCACCAACTCTTGGTTTTGTTGATTTTCTATACTGGCTTTCTATTCTTTATTTTGTTTATCTCTGTTCTAATCTTTATTATTATCTTCCTTCTGCTAACTTTGAGGTTAGTCCTTTATCTAGTTCCTTAGGGTGTAAATTTGGGTCGTTGATTTGAGATCGTTCTTCTTTTTTAATATAAGTGCTTTAGACATTTCTAAATAGGGCCATCTACATGCATTTATCCTGGTAACTTTACAGGAAGAATCAGTGAGCAGTTGGCAACATTCCACCCCAGGTAAGGGACCCTCATTAGATACTTGCCCACTGCTCATATTTCAGTTTCAGAGTTCCATGCAGTTCCCACATCTGAGATTTTGGAGAGGCTTTTCCTGTTTGTATAACCACATCAAGTTTGCACTGACTGTATTTTGGACTCAAATAATTTTGTTTTATTGTGATGAGGTCTGTATCCAAGGATGGACTCATTTTGTTTGAAACACAGTGCTTAAAGGAAATCAGTCTACTCTTACTTCTAAAATATTTAATATAAAGTACTGCCTTAACTTCGTTAAGAATAGATCCACTGCCACAGGATTCAAACAAAAGTGAAGATAGTAGTAACTGTTCAAGGAAATAGGAGACTTAGAGTTTCACCATTTCTCTCAATTTGTAGCCTGGTTGAAAAACGTGTTTGGCTGGTGTCTACTTATTTGATTGGACAAGAAAACTCATCACAAGGGCTAGATATACTCCTTTATGGCTACAATATGGATGGGAGGGATATGTAGATTAGCATATTTTCTGATGCATTTAACAGAAAGTCAGACTCAAAATGGCTTAAACTATAGAGAAATGAATCATGTCTTATCACTGGGAGTTCAGAGGCAGGCAGACTCTGGAGTAGCAAAGCTTAGTTATGTGATCAAGGACCCAGGATCCAGTCTGGATCACTTCATAGTCATAAGATGGCTGCAAGAAGCCATAGGCAATATGCTTCCTCATTCATAGCTTAAAAAAACAAGGGAAAGAGAACAAATGCTCTTTTCCTCACTCTACTCTAAAATATAGAATTAAAGTCCTACACTGTCAGTTATGGCTATATGTGGTTATCAAGCACTTGAAATGTGCCTATTTCAAATCGAGGTGTTCTATAAGTATAAACAACACACTAAATTTTGAAGACTTGGTATGAAAAAAGGAATGTAAAATATCTCGATAATTTTTATATTGATTCTGTATTTACATAATGTTTTGGGTATATGGTATTGAGTTACATAAATATATTTCTAAAACTAATTTTACCTGTTTCTTTGTACTTTTTAAAATGTGGCTACTAGAAAATTTTAAATTGTGTATGTGGCTTGCATTATATTTCTACTGAGGCCGGGCGTTGGACATAGTTTGGACAGTGACCAGACAGGTTCCATGTGCTGATTGGCCTCAGCCAATCATGGGGGTGAGTGAATGTTGGAGGGTCAATTACAACATCCATCACAAAGATCACTGGACTCATTCAGGAATGATTGAGATAAAAAATGACTTCAGTACATTTAATCTACTCTGGGACTTGAAATAACACAAATCCTCCCAAACCCACTCCTTTTTCCCTTCTCTCAGGCCTGTTTTCTAAAGCCCATTCCTTACTCTAGGAGTGGACAAGATAGATTGAAGAGTGTCAGGAAGAGGAGGGTGGGGTGAGGGTGTGGCAGTGGAGGGCTAGCGGCACAAATAGCTAAGGTTCTATCACAAGGTGAAAAGATGTATAGAAATGCCAGGTCCAAACTGCTTGGTATTAAACTGGTTATTTCCCCCTTCACGGGATGGAGCATCCCAATAGATACTACTTTTCTGCTTGCTGTATTTGGGCAGCTTGGTCAATCAAGAACATGGTGAATGGGAAAAGGTAACTGGTGGATTCTTTCCTGGAGCCCCTATCTTTGGGTGGAAAGAGGCTAAGAGGATTGGTGTAGTGTTAATTTCCTGTGCAGTCCCTAGGTTGTGATTCCTCACCAGGGTTGTTATTCTAATGTTCTACATGCTATTCCTATTCTCTTAGCCCTCTATGTACTAGCCATTTTTTACTGGCCGCATTTTTTATTATGGAGTTTCCCCAAATATTCACTGGCTCCTCTCTTTACAAAACCAAATGTGTGTTAATCCTCATCGTGTGGTCTCTTCCTA
This sequence comes from Piliocolobus tephrosceles, assembly GCF_002776525.5. Taxonomy (NCBI): domain Eukaryota; kingdom Metazoa; phylum Chordata; class Mammalia; order Primates; family Cercopithecidae; genus Piliocolobus; species Piliocolobus tephrosceles. Next base: position 55,107,670 of record NC_045441.1, read on the forward strand.
CTTTTTTCAAGGTGTCATCCAGACTACCTGCTTCAGAATCATCTGAGGAACTTGTTTCAAAGCAGATTCCCTGGCCCCTCATCAGAGCTGCTGAATCAGGATCTCTAGGGGTGGGATGTAGGGATCTCCCTTTCTAACGAACTCCCGGGCCCAGTCCCATCCTCACTAAAGTCCCAGGGCTTCAGAGACTTGTGTAGAGATAGTGGGTGCAGGAAGATGTGGAAGGGGTGATTTCTCAATGTGGATCCTTGCAAGGGGTAAGTCCTAAGTGGGAGAAGTGGACATCTCTTGGTTTCTGCAAGGAAAGCAGGGGTAGTATCTCAGCGTCTGGTGGACTGAAGAGTGATGGTGGTGCCCACCATGCCCGATAGCATGGCAGAGAGACTGTTCTTATCAGGGCCACAGCAGCTGAGGCCAAGACGTGGCACCTCTCTCCAGGGGCTCACAGTCTCCCACAGGGAGGCCACACCCAGGAGAATGCAATTGGATTTGTTCTAGCAAATGTGGCACTCATAAGAGATTTCCAGAAATAACCATGGAGACAGGAAGATATGAGGTCCTTCGGTGGGCAGGTGAAACCTAGTAGGTCTCCTGGGCTCAGTATTAATGTTAACCTGCAGTTAAGCTGCTGAGGCTTGAGGGCAGTTAAATTCCAAAAAAATTGCAAAACCCAAGAAAGCATCACTTCTGACTAAGCAACTTGAAGGCATCAGGCCTCTACCCCAGCACTTCTGTGGCTTTGATTGACACATTTGGAGCCACATCTGTCTGGTAGACATGGGTAGAGACATTCTTGCTTGTTTTTCTAATGCAGTCCAGATTTGTGTGTCTCCACTGTACATTCAAGAACCCACCCTTTTCCCTTTACGGAAGGGCCAGAGCTTCTTCAGACTGGCAGAGTAGTTGGTGTTGACCCAAAGTAGGGATGCCCTGGTGTTTTCTACCACCCAGGTAGTGCTGAAGATGTGGAGTGGGCATCTGAGTCAACTCCCTGTCACAGGCCAAATAACTTTCCTCTTCTCCCCTGCAGTATTGTAGAATGGGGAGGGTGGGTATGTGTTTGAAGGAGACCCAGAAGGAGTGGGGTGCCGTAGGCCACATTATGAAACTTCCACCATTTCCAGAGAGCCCAAGATCTGAGTCTGTTTCTTGGGGTGGAATTGAACAGTGAAAGACTGGACCAACAATTTCCTCTCCATGTACAGACAGCAACCTCTTCCACTTCAGCAGGATTCTGCTTCTTTCCTGCAGGTTTCCTCCCTCCAGTTCCCTCCACTGAAGAATCCTTTGAGATTGGCCATAGTACCATGCAGAAAACTGGAGTGTTAAAGCTTCAGACTTCTAGAAAGGTGGAAGTTCCTGATGGTGGTGGAAGTCCACAGATGGTGAGGAGAAGGGCGAATGGAAGGTGTTTGTGGAGCAGAGAGCACCATGAGCTCTGGAGCTCTGAATGACCCAGAACAGGTCTTCTCCTTTGAAGAAACATCTCTCTCTAATCTAGATGGTCAGCTCTCTCTGGATACATACACTTATTTTGGCCTGTGACAACATGAATTGTTAGACATATCCCTGCGTACCCTTTTTAGTTGTTACCTATGAATAACACTTTTCTATTATACTAACCTTCAATTGTCAGGGAACACCTTGGTATTCTCTAAATATAAATGCAGGAGCAGCTTCTGTTAGGGCATTTAAGGCAGTTTGGGGTTTCCATTATATGCAGTCTGTGTCCGATGGAAGGGATTTATTCTGCAGCTGAAATGTCTAAGAGTTATTATTTTTCCCACAGAGCATATTTATTTCTTTTTGACAGTGTTTAAGGTTATGGACTCTATTTCTAGCTGACAAAAGAAAACAGCATACAATAAAATCTGTGACATTAGACTGGGTAAACCCAAATGCACTCATTTGCTTTCAGACAAGGACACCCATTTCAATAACTGAAAGAATTGAGAATGTTTAATGTTCTGAGAACATGCTAAGCTGAATTTAAGTGAAAGATGATCCCTGGTTCTTTCATTCTTGCTTTAAAAATAAACTGCGTAATTAAATGGCTACAGATACTTCTTTTGTGGGAAGGAAAACAGCAGTCGGATTCTTTGCAATTGTGCCAACAGGGCAGTAGGTTGCCTAACCCTTTGGCAAAATTGAAAATCAATACCAATCAGGAAAAAAAAAAAAAAAAAAAAAAAAAAAACGGTAACAAAAGGGGAAATCTCACAGGAATCACAGGCGATAAAAGATTTACAATGTGAATAAAACATTACAGGTCAGCATTAAAACAGACGATACGTTTCTGTGACAAGACAAAGCAGCCAGCCTCTAACCAGAGGTGCAAAGCCTCTGGTTAGACCCGGGGCCAATGAGAAAGCCCCAGACCAGCCACTTCCCTTCCCCTCAAGGAAAGGAGCCTCCTTCCCAGGGAGACATTCGCTCCACAAGCTACATTCACAGTTTGACAGTTCACCTTGTTTGAAAGTAAAATTCTCTGGAAATACAAATCTTGCCTATGCATAATTTCTAGGATTAGTATATTTGGAATTTGTGAACAGAGACCAGACTTGCTTTCGAAAAGGAAAAGATGATTATCTGTTGGTTCATTTTGTAGGTGAATAAGACTCTTTAAAATACAACCTGGAGAAATTATGAAGTCAAAAAATTTTCATAAAGACAGGCTGAATTCTGACTAAAAGGCAGTGGAAGCCATTGCCAATTGGAGGGGTTTTATGGACATGGTGGAGGGGAATTCTCGGAGGGTGATCATTATTCAGGGCTCATTAGTTCTTGCTGAGTAGACTCTCAATCATGGGAATTTCCATATTCCAAAGCCAAATTCTTGAAAAGAAAACTCAGAAAACGATATTTTGGCACCAAGCCATTATCAAGGGAATGCATTTCACAGATATAAATCAATTTTATTATTTTTTGCCAAATCATGTAGAGTGGGTCTACATGCTCACCACTCGAAAGAATGCAGCTCACCTCCAATCAGAGACAGCATAACTGAGGGCCCAGGCAACCTGATCTCACATCCCTTAAAGTTGCCGGCGGACACACAGCCATGGCCAATAGTCTCAGCTTGGCAATACGTCTTGTCATGATAAATTAAATATCTGTTTTAGTAATTAGACTCTATACTGGAAACTTGCACACTGATTTTATAACATTTTACATTTAAAATTTACAGCATTATATCTTATTTATTATTATTATTATTATTTTGAGATAAGGTCTCACTCTGTCACCCAGGCTGGCATGCAGTGGCATAATCACAGCTCACTGTAGCCTAGACCTCCTGGGCTCAGGTGATTATATCACCTCAGCCTCCCAAGTAGCTGGAACTACAGGTGCACACCACCATGCCTGGCTAATTTTTGTATTTTTTGTAGAGACGGGATTTCACCATGTTGCCCAGACTGGTCTTGAACTCCTGGGCTCAACCCATCTGCCTGCCTCGGCCTCCCAAAGTGCTGGGATTTTAGGCATAAGCAACCATGCCTGGCCTAGAGCCTTTTAAAAATGGTTCATAGAAGGAAATTTTTGTTTTTGTGTTAACATGAACTACAGAGTTTATCACAGGGGATTAGTAACAATATCTAGTTCCAGTTCCTGTTTCTCAACTGGCCGTCTGGCTTTTCTTTTGAAGTTTATGTACCGTTGCTAACACTTAATGATCATATGCAAATGTACTAGACACTGGGCTAAGCCCTTTATTTACACTTTTTTTTTGCATTTCATCCTCATAGCATCCTTATGGGATAGAAGCTATCTACCTGAGAGATAAGAAAATCAGGGCTTGGAAAATTTGGCCAGGCCACCCACTGCTACCACCAAAATCCAGCCAAGGCAGTTTGAAGCCAGTCAGAGCTCTTAACAGGCACTCCCTGTGGCCTCCCTCAGAGTGCAGGCAATGTAGACTTGTGTCAATTTCTCTCATCTTATTGCTCTACCCTGAAATTGCCAATATTTTTAGTCCTGATGAATTTCATCCAATTTTCTTCCTTTTAGTTTTGCCTCACCCATTTATTTCCCGTTTCTAGAATTGTTTGTCTTGCATGATATGTAGTTATCTAGAAACGCTTGTTTTCTCAGTGTTAAATGAATTCATTTCATTGTTTGATTTATAATCTGTGTTGTTCTAGCTTGCCTGGCTGTGGTAATAAAGTTTTTACTTCAATTTTGAGGCAACCTGCGGAGGAACTAGCTTGGCCTCTGTTATTTACATATTGATATGTGAGATCGACAGATTATAATGGTGGCGTCTGATAACGCAGGGTCTGTGCTGCCCTTTTCTTTATTCTTTTTGAAATGGTGACACAAACCTTTATCACCTGCTTTGGTCTTTTCCTGGAGCAACCTGCTATTTGTAGGAAGATCTAAAATGCAGGGTTTCTTCTTATTTTTTTTCTCTTTTTATGCCTCTTCTTCCTTTAGAATGAAGTGTTGTACAACTGTTTTCCAATTGGGAACTTTCCAATTAAGAAACAACTTAATGGGATAAAATACATTTGTGTACAATGAAGTAAAAATATTAATGTTTCTTTCTTTTTTTTTTTTGAGATGGAGTCTTGCTCTTGTCGCCCAGGCTGCAGTGCAGTGGTGTAATCTTGGCTCACTGCAACCTCCACCTCCCAGGTTTAAGCGATTCTCCTGCCTCAGCTGCCTGAGTAGCTGGGATTACAGGTGTGTGCCACCACGCCTGGCTAATTTTTGTACTTTTGGTAGAAACAGGGTTTCGCCATGTTGGCCAGGCTGTTCTGGAACTCCTGACCTCAGGTGATCCATCTGCCTTGGCCCCCGAAAGTGCTGGGATTACAGGCGTGAGCCACCGTGCCTGGCCCGTATCATTTATTCTTTACACAGCTTCTGGCTGCTTAATCACTCAGATTTTATGAAAGCATATTAGAATCTCCCAGTCCTGCTGTAGATTTGTCAATTTCTCCTGGTAAATCTATTTTCATTTTATATGTTTCAAATACATTTACTAAGTAAATGAAAGTAATTGTTGGTAGAATTTTTTTGATGGGTTGCTCCTTTCAGTAATGTCTCTCCATTCCTATTTATTTTCACCTTGAATTATATTTTTATTAATATTAATATTCCACACTAGTTTTCTATTGGTTATTATTTGCCTAGAATTTCTTTTTTCATTCTTTTTTTTTTTTTTTTTTTTTAGCCTTTCTGGGTCATTTTAGGAGTATCTTTCTTATAAATAGCACATGGCCAAATTTTGGTTTTAAATCGTATCTGAGAATCTTTGTGTTCTAATAGTGAACAAATATAGTTATTTAATCTATCCTTCATGTCTTTTAATTTTTGTTTCATATTTTCCATGTCTTCATCTCTCTGGGCTGTACTCAAGGTAATTTCTTCAGATTTCTCTCCCAATTCAGTAAGTTTATCTTTAATATGATCTAACCTGCTATTTTAACTCATCTATTGAATTTCTTATTTCAATGACCATTGTTAAATGGTAGAATCTTTGTTTTTCAAATCTCCCTGTTCTGATTTCATAATACCACGTTATTTTTATAATATAGGTTTTTTACAATCTCTGTAAACACTTTAAAATGCTTATTTAATTTTTTTTTAAAGTTGTAAACATTGTTCTTTTAGCTTTAGTTCCTTAGATTTGAATTTTCCTATTTGTTGAGGCTATAGAGTGTCTTTCTTGGCATTGCCTACCTCATATGTTTTAAAAATGCAGTCTTATCTTGCATAGGACTTAGCCTGTGTAGAACCTCCATGTGTGCTCTGTGCTGGGGAGCTCTCCCTGTGGTAAAGTTTCAGAAGTGTCTCTGTCCAGGCCTTAGGGGGCAGCCAATTTTTATACCGGTATAAATTGGGATACCGGCTTGGTATCCCAATCTTTGTCAGAAATCTCTCAACTTAAGGTATGTGGTATTAATTAGTCTTAGTGCAAAATTCTCTTCTGGATTTTGGAATGTAAAGAACACATCTTTGGCTAGTTCTAGTATGCAGTTTAGTATCAGATACTATGGGATTAACCATTTTCTTTTATTAATTTGATGTTTTATGATGTAAATATCAATAAACAAGTGATGATCTATTGGTTGACCTTGTCTGTATAGATCAGGATTTCTCAAGATTACCACCACTGGCATTTTGAGCTGGATACTTTTTTGTTGGGGTTGGGTAGGAGAGCTGTCCTGGACATTGTAGAATGTTTAGCAGCATCCTTGGCTTTTACTGACTAGATGCCAGTAGCAAAAACTCCCCAAGTTGTCATAATGAAAAATGACTCTAGACATTGCCAAATATCTTGCAGGGAGCTGGTGGTGGGTAAAATTACCCCCAGTTCTGCTATATAGGGAAATGGCATATCTTCTTTTAAAACGAGTGAATGAGTGTGAGTTTCACTGAGTCAATAAGCACAGTTATTTAGCCTTTAATGGATATAAGACACCATTCTTTTGTGGAAGCAGTTTCATTTAGGCACAGGGAAAGAAAGTTGTAGTCTACTGCATTCTCATGAAGCCATTTGTGGCACATGACAACATTATAATGTAGTGTAAGCATTTTAACAACCACACAGCAGTGGGCTTCAATCTGTACAACAGAGACAATCACTCTTTCCTTTTAGAACTCTTGGGAGAATGTGTGCAAAAAGGTCAAACACTGCTGAAACATAGCTGGCACTCAATAAATTGTAACTTTTACTGTTATTATCCAATCAGAGCTCATGCATACAAACCAGAGCCCACCAACCAGCTTGACTTGTCTGCCTCTAGCTACATGATACCTGTCACACCCACACATCTTCCTGAAATGTTTTTATCAGAACAACCTCAGAGTCCATGACCAAACAAGCCAACAAATGAGTTAAAGAAAATCACACACAGCAAACCAGTGCTTGGCCAATGGTTAAAGTTCATGTTCCATGGTCTCTCCATGTGTCTGGGGAGCAGTGACCTCTGCATCTGTGTATGGCCCACACATGCTATTTATATCTCGGGTGGCACATAGATTCTACTGCTGGAGGAATGAATGATTGTTCGATTTCTTCAGCCTGGTTCATAATCTGTTTTAACATACCAGGGCTTCATCTGAGCAGGCCAACAGGAAGCCTGCTTTTGATTTAACAGTGCTCTGAACAAGCTCCTTCTATGACTTTCCAAGAATTAATTACAGAGCTTAGTAAAGGCGCCTGCCACAAAGTCCCATGGATAGCTTTATGAGCAATAACAGCAGCCACATTGATGCCAGCAGAATTAGAATTTCCTTGGAGGACTGCTTAGAAAGAGAGGACTGGCTTGTGGAAGTGTAGGGCACATGGGTCTCATATCTATACTTACAGGGGAATTTAAAGTCCGGAAGCAAGAAGAGATTGGTTCACTGTCGCACAACATCTGTATTATTGAGTCTCACACACCTAGGCTTGTGTGATTTGGCTGCAAAAGGAGGGATCATTCTGATACGTAGCAACTGAAGCACTGCGGAGGGAAGGAAGCAACCGAGTGCCCACTGGGGAAGGGTGCAAAGCCGAAGATCATAGGGATCTAATTGCCCAGCCGTGCAGCGCAGCCTCCTTCACACTGCAGTGCCTGTGACTTGGGGGGATGAAGCAAATGCACACAGTAGCTGTCCCCAACTGCAGCAACAGATAGAGTTCCTGAGAGCACGTTTCATGTCTTGCCAGAAAGTTTCAATTGGTTGTGTGGGCAGGATGCAGAGGTGGCCAGTGGGAGGCGAAAAAGAGGTGACTCCCTGCTGAGCAAAGATGCGGGAGCCTTCCCGGAAACAGACAGCAAATGCCTCTTGCAGGGCAGGCTCTCTACCCACTTTGTGTGTGGATGGAGCTGCAATGGCTTTCCATAGCTACTCACTGAAAGAATAAAGTAATGAATGACACAGCACTGGTAATGCCACAGTCCAAACATTTTTACAATTTTGAGACTGTAGTAGCAGGAGGGCCTCTGCCTCCTAATTCCTGATGGTAAAGATGGTAGATACCAAAAGGATAGCCATTTTTATGTAAATATCTGCCAGTGCAATTGAGCTTACTTCACAAGGATTACCTAGGGGTCTCTTTCACCCAGGAGCCCTGTAACTCCCTCTGTCCTTGTGTCCAGGGCTGCTGGAGGCTGGGCCAGCTCTGTGGGCATGAACTACTCTTCCAGGCGTTAGAATAAGGAGCGTGGCCTCTGGGTTTCTGCTGCACCTTCTGGTTTTGTCTGTGTGCATATTTTCATGCACATGAGAAATTCCATTCTTGCTTTTTACCCAAACATTTGTGAGTTTTCTGTAAAGAGGTCTGGGGCCTCTGTCCAAAAGCTGTAACTATGATAGAGAAAAAGTAATTAAAAAATGGAAGTTTCTACCCTAATTTTCTTTTCTCTCTGGGGTCCTTTAAAAATAAATATGGTTGTCCCTCTGTATCCGTGGTTCTGCATCTGTGAACTCAATGAAATCCACAATCTGTGGATTGAAAATATTCAGAAAAAGATTCCATAGAATTCCAAAAAGCAAAATGTGTATTTGGCCCACACCAAGTACTACCTTTAATCTACGTGAATGAAGTGAAATCTAGGCCTTGTATTAGGTAATATAAGTAATCTAGAATATATTTAAAGTGTACACGAGTGTGTGTGTAGGTGACATGCAAATACTATACCATTTATATCCGGGACTTGAGCATCCATGGATCTTGATATCGTTGGGCATCCTGGAACCCCTACAGGTTCTGAGGGATGACTATAATTGTCACACAGTCTTTTACTCTTAGTCATTTCACGTGTTTGGGAAAATGAAATTCTCCAATTGAATGAGCAGTTGGTTTTCACCAGCTTTTGCCAGACGTCATGAGCTCCATTGTGGTTTCGTTTAGCCTCATGGCTTTCAGAGGGAGCTAACTCCCGAATTCACACCTCCAGTTCAGGCCCTCCTCCTAGCCTCCAGGCCCACATCTCTACCTACTCAACCCCTCCACTTGAAAGGCTAATTAGACATCTCAAAGTAAACCTGACCGCACCCGAACTCCTGAATTCAGCACTGCAAATTAGCTGCACCCACGTTCTCCCTGTCTCAGTAACTGGCGACTTCAGCCTTCTAGCTGCTCAGACTAAAAACCTTGGCATCCTCCAGGCCTTTTCTCTTTTGTTGTGTTGCCCCCATGCAATCTGCCGGGAAAACCCATGGTATCCAGAATCCAGTCATTTCCCTACCCCCTTGCTCCCACACTGATCTGGGTTAGCATGGTCTCTCAACTGGATGACTTCAGTCAAATGCTTTAATGTCTCCTACTTGGTCTCTCGGCCTCTACTCTTGCCCCCTGAAGTATGCTTGCCTCAACACAGCAACCTGAGGGCTCCTTTTAAAATCCAAGCCTCATTATATCACTTCTCTGCCCACAAGCCTCCAGGCACTCTCCATTTCACACTGAGTAAAGCCAGAGTTCTTACAGTGGACTCCCAGGCCCTACGTGATCTGCACACCCTGCCCCCACTTCCCTGCTTCTCTCTCTGACTCGTTTCCTCCTGTTTTCCTTTTGTTCACTCTGCTCAGCAACAGTGGCCTCCTTTCTGCTCCCAACTTAGGGCTGTACACCAGCTGTCCACTCTGCTGAAAGGTTCTTCCACCTGAAAAAATGCTCACAGATCCTCAGTGTGGCCTGCTGTGCCCATCCTGTTTAAAATGACAACCTGTCCCTCTTCCCTTGTGAACTCCAAATCCCACTTACCCTTGGCTATTTCATTTTTCTCTAACCCATATTACCTTTTAACATAATATGTAATTTACTAGCTGATTATGGTTATTGTTTACTGCCTGCCTCCACCAGTATCTCCATGAGGGTAGAATTTTTTGTCCATTTTGTTCAGGGATGCATACCATGTGCCCAGAAGCTTCCTTGTACATAGTTGTTGTGCAACAAAAATTTGCAATGAATAAAACACTTTCCTTCTGCATAACTAAAAGGGTTATTACAGAAATGGATAAAAGATTTGAATATAGAAAGGATACTATTGAAAGAATCATTTCGGATCACCTTCACTTTTTTTTTTTCCTCTTGACGGGTGGCATATGATAGAAGAGTCAATGTCTTCCTTTTTTTTTTTTTTTTTTTTGAGATGGAGTTTCGCTCTTGTCACCGAGGCTAGAGTGTAATGGTGTGAACTTGGCTCACAGCAACCTCAGCTTCCTGGGTTCAAGCGATTCTCCTGCCTTAGCTTCCAGAGAAGCTGGGATTACAGGTGCCTGCCACCGTGCCTGGCTAATTTTTTGTATTTTTAGTAGAGACGGATTTTCACCATGTTGGTCAGGCTGGTCTGGAACTCCTGACTTCAGGTGATCCACCTGCCGCGGCTTCTCAAAGTCCTGGGATTACAGGCGTGTGCTACCGCGCCTGGCCAAGAGTCAGTTTCATTAAACGTTGGATTCGTTTGTCTGGAAACTCCTCAATGCAGGCAGAGACCAATCAGACAGTTTGGACACTATATGCTGACCCTTGACACAGAGCCCTGCACAAGGTAGATGCTCTGAAATGTTAGTTGAAGGAACAATGAAGAAATTTAAGGGTTGGTCTTACCATTCATACAGACTGCTATTCTAGGCCACGAAAACAATTGAAATTATTTATGTATTCTTAATACGATGTAAATTCACTCGCAGAAGTTATTTTAAAAATTAGGGGTGGAGGTAGGTGGCAGGTCTGTGGTGGAAAGAGTATATATGGGAGGTGGAAATCTTGGATGCTAATTCTGGACCCAACATACTGTGTAGAAATCTGTTTTTTTGTTTGTTCGTTTGTTTTTTCTCTAAAAACCATAGAAATAGCTGGAAAATCTGCAATTGTTTCCAGTTCTAAACATTCTTTCTAAGAAAAAAAGCCACAGTAACCTTTGTTTCCTTCTCTTCCCTTCCCTTCCTTGCCTCATCTTCCCCATTCCCTTCCTCAAACATGTGGGGCTCAGGCTAGGTGAAAAGGCACGTTAGTGTTGAGGTTAATAGCTCAGACTGGGGAGGCAGCTAGCCTGGGTTTGAATTCAGGGTCTACATCTTACTAGCTGTATGACTTAAGATAAATTACTGAACTTCACTGTGTATCATTTCCTCATCTGATAAATGGGTTAAAAAAATTCCTACCCTACAGGACTATGGTATGAACTACCTAAGATCATGTTAATTGCATGTTAAAAGTCTGGCATAAGGTAAGCATTAGGTAAATGGGAGCTATTATGAGAAGATGAGTGGGAAGGGGAGAGGCTACATCTAACATCTGAGAGTTGGAATAATTCAGAGGTGGAACATCTATGTGAATAGAGTTGTCTCTATTCATATTTCCAAGAGGTTTGCAAATGGACCAGTAGCGTGGAACTTCTCAACTCACTGATATTTAGGATACACATAGAAAATAATAAATGATTATATAACTACATTTTTGAAACAGAAAAAAGTCAAAGACCATTACCTCCGAAGAATTGTCCCTGCCTGTTCCCTTCTTATTCTTTATAGAGAAGAATGGGGCTGCTTCATGGATACCATTGACCAAATGCCATATTCTACCATATTCTAGAGAATAAAATGCCCACGTTCATTAGAAAGTAAATGCCTGCCTCTTGAGACTGATTTGGGCTCATATAAATATAATATAAGGCTATGATTTTCTAAATAAGGTAAATTAAGCAAAAAGAGGTCAACTGAGTGTTTTCCTTCAGAGCAGAATTCATGAACAAAACTGACGGCCTTAAGACTGTATCATTCATGGCAGTCGACAAGCTCCCGTCTCTTTATATGGACCATCATTAGCCTACTCTGAGATCTGAGTCTTGCATGTGTTTAATTAGGTAATTTTTGGAGATGAAGGAGAAATGATTAAATTATCTGGACTCCAGAAAAAAGCAAAAGATCCTTATTTCAACCATCCATCAGGCCTTGACATCTAGAGTATTACATGCTATAACTCAAATGAAAATATTTCACTTAAAAGTACAGTGCCCCTGTCCATGATATCATTAAAGGAAATCATTAAGCATTTATGCAGCACTTTGTGCCGGAAAAGTGCTTTATAGTTATTTTTATTGCTCACCAAAACCCTCTGAAGCAGGTCCTTCTCTACATCTTCAAACCAAAATAGAGAAAAGAGATGAAATTACTTAGAATCTCAGAGAAAATAAATGACTGGATCAGAATGAGAACTTTGAGTGCCAAAGCCAACTGTTTTAATCCACTGAGCCATTAGGTTAGATGTTTATTCACTGTGTACAGTGTTATCTGATTTGGAATTGACTTTTTAAAACTACCTAGATTATTGATTATATAGACCTGATACAAAAGCTGCACCATTTACAATCATTTCCATTCATTGTGAGCATCTCCAAAGAGCACTAAGTTCCTAAAGAAATTTAATTAAAAAGAAAAAGTCAATGTACTTTAAAAGATAGGCTTTATTATGCTATGGTATTCAATAAACATTGAAATCTCTGTTTTGTGCCTTCATACTGCACTTTCCATTCTAAGTAGGGGGGCACTTCTCCATCCAGTGACCCAGGAATGCAGGTTCCTGCCATCTCAATATGTGGTTTCCAGGATCACTGAAGCAGAAGTGAGCAAGTGTGGAGGGACCCATTCCTGTTACTGCATACTCTGGACCAAAGTGATACATAGTCCATCAGCCCTTTTTCTCATGGTCTTTTGGCCAGAGGTAGTCACATGGCCCCCAGCCCAACTGTAACCAAGGCTGGAAATGTTGCCAAGCATGGGGCCCAGTTGGAGAATACTTTTGCCTCTTCCACAGACTGATTTTAGCTTGATTTCGATTTGAACTTTTTTTTTTTTTTTTTTTTTTTGATGGAGACTCACTCTGTCACCCAGACTAGAGTGCAGTGGTGCAGTCTCGGCTCACTGCAACCTCCGCCTCCCAGGTTCCAGGGATTTTCCTGTCTCAGCCTCCCAAGTAGCTGGGGCTACAGGCATATGCCACCACGCTGGACTAATTTGTGTATTTTTTAGTAGAGACAGGGTTTCACCATGTTGGCCAGGCTGGTTTCAAACTCCTGGCCTCAAGTGATCTGCCTACTTTGGCCTCCCAAAATGTTTGGATTACAGGCATGAGCCACTATGCCCAGCCTCTGATTTGAACTTTGAATTCAAAATGGTAACGAGAGTATTTATTCAACTTCTGCCTGAAATAGGTGACATGATATCCCTTATAATATTTCTTTTATGGGCTCCCATTTCCTTAGTGCTTTATTATTTTCAGCACCCTTCCACATGGCTCATCTCATCTGATACTAGCAGAAAGAGAAATTCTGATAGTCCAGAAGACTGCTGTATTTCCCCTTTGTTCCCTCTGGTTTAGCAGCTGTGGTACCTATGAAGCAAGGTCTACAGCTTATAGAAGGTATATCCTATTAGCTCAACCCCTGGAACTGGTCTTTTACAAAAGAATAAAATCAGAAGTAGTATTTATTTCATCATTGGAACTAAATCTTGGTGGACTATGACCACATCTTTTGTTCACAATTAACAACATCAGTGACAGGCTCAGCTTCATTGTGATTGAGTTTGTGGAAGCTGAGAAGATTCTATGTTGAAAGGAGGTAGGTAGGAGGGGCCTGGCATGACTGAGTTTGGGGTCCAGGGCAAAGCTAGATCATTCCCAAAACTGCTGGAAGACTGGTGTTGGAGGCTTTACCTGCTAGCTTTTTTAAATTAGCTGTGAGATGATTCTAAAATTAGAAAGAAGCTAAGATGGAAGTGAAAAGTGAAATGGCATGGAAAGAAATGGGTGGTTCAAAGTTCTGGATCATGGAATCATTTCCTTTAGTAGTGGTGAGCACAAACTTAGATTTCAACTTTCCCCCCTAGTATATGTTCTTAAAACATGATTGCCAATAGGGCAGATAAATCCCATGGAGTGGTTTCCAAAGGAGGCCAGTGATGAATTTGTTTACAAATTAATTGGTCAGGGCTCTGACTTCAGCCTTGATGTCCTCAGCAACTGCTGACAACTTTGGCCTAATTTTGGGAGGAGATTATATTTGGCTGGGTTGCTGAGCTCTTTCTCAGAACCTCTTCTCAGGACAGTTGCCAAATGCTCTTTTTGAAACTGTGTTCTGAAATCCGAGGAAAGTTGTTTTGGGTCATCGCCTGGGGCCTGATGCCCCAATTGGAGACACACATGTTACAATCTTTATATTCCATTGGAGTTGAAAGCAGATATCATCAACCTTCTCCCGCAGCACCCAATAACTAGAAAGGTTCTCTGAACCTTACTAGCTGCCTGATGAGAAGCAAGGAATTTTACCTCTCTATTGTTGTAGCAATTTCTTAGTCCAACACAGTCCTTCTCAATGCTTTTAAAACCAGGGCTCCCTTTGAGAAATCATGAAAGATCTTAAGCCTAGTGTGCTGGAAAGACTGGTATACCTCCCTGAAGCTTGATTCTATTCTTTGACTTGAATAATTTGGGTAGGTTTCTGTTTCTTGCAATCACACACGCCCTGATTAAGCCTCTAGAAATGGGAACATATCTAGAATGGTCACTAAAATATAGCTGAGTTTCAGCCTTCCAAAATCTGAATCAGACATTGTTGCCCTCATAACTTTAATGTTTCTCTAGGAATCATAACGATGATACGAAAATGCAGCCTCGTCATTTTGTTTTAAAAAAACAGTGCCGTTTATAAGAAAAGAGATATATATCTAGCCAAGGAGTGGGATGGTGACACAAAAGGAGTAGGGTGAGGAAATAAAAGGAGAAAATAACAAAATTGTCCACGTCAGCCTTTGCCGCTGGCTTTTGAGCTATTCTTAATCCTGTCAGCACAATTAATGAGGGGAAAATAATTCCCAGAAGAAATGTAGCTGGAGGCACTGACCTGCCCTCCAACCCCCTCACGCCAAGAGGGGCAAAGTCTAGAGAAAGTTTCCCCAGTGAGAGTTACTGGGAAAATGACTTTTGGTCCTGGGTAAAACTTTCTTTCTTTGTCAACCTTGGACAAGTTAGTTTATGGCCAGGAATATACACGGTGCTTCAAATGCAAAGGAAGAAACTGTCTCTTCAAATGGTTTACGACCTAGATGGGGAAGAAATGTCTACTCTAGAAATGATGAAAGGACCTTACAGAGCAGGGGTACTCCGGAACGAGCCAGGGGATTCATAGGTAAGCATTCTTGGAAAGTAAAGCTTTCACACTGGAGTAGCTGGGAAGGACTTCAGGAGAAGGTGGATTCTGGTAAACCTTAGAGGAAATATGGCTCCATGTGGATGAGGAGAAGCAGGAAAAAATGTGGATAGAGTATCCTGTGTTGGAATGGCAGGAACAGAGTGGCCTGATCCTAGGGAAGGCTTTGTATTCAGTTGCAACAGTTAAAATAGAAAAATGTCTTGAGTTAATGTTGCCTCCATCTAAATGCCAATTACACTCAAATCCACCCTTCATAAGCGTGTTAATGACTGAGTGCAGTGGCTCATGTCTGTTATCCCAGCACTTTGTGAGATCAAGGTGGGAGGATCGCTTGAGCCTCAGAGTTGTAGACCAGCTTGGGCAACATAATAAGATCCTGTCTCCACAAAAAATAAAAGATTAGCCAGATTTTGTGGTGCCTGCTTGTAGTCCCAGCTATTCAGGAGGCTGAGGCAGAAGGATGACGTTAGTCCAGGAGGTTGAGGGTGCAGTGAGTCATGATCATGCAGCTGCACTCCAGCCTGAGAGACAGAGCAAGACCCTGTCTCTAAAAAACAAAAATAAAAAAAACACTTTTCATTACCAGCTTAGTTTGCATAATCCAAGACAATATACAACTTTATTCCACACATTAAAGTTAGGCAGGCTCACCTGGGATTCAGATACTACAGAATTTTTTTGGGTGAGCTCAGAAAGAGATGAGAGAAAGTATGCTAGTAAGAAAGTCACCTATCTCTTATTTTTAAAAAGGAAACTTTAAATCAATATTTCCATAAAATTTTATTTTTGTTTATAATTTACATTATAAACCCAGTTTCTAATTTTAGCACTGAAATTTAGGTACCAGTAGCAACAGATAGGTGCCTTACCATAATAAGGCCTCACATTTTGCATTTACAGAGGATTTTCACATTCATTACCTTATTTGGGTAGTCTGTTCCCAATTTTTATTCTTGCTGCTAAGGGTTTTCTACAATGTCACAGAGCTATGTAATAGGAGAATCCAAATTGAAGGCCAGGTCTCCTGACCTGAGTCTAAGCCCTTCCCAAACCTGGGCCACACCACCTGTTTCAGTGGAGGTGTCTATTGTGTAGGCCCAGAGGCAAACACAGCAATCCTGGATGTGGATGAGGGCACAGCAAGCCAGCCAGTCTCACTGTGGTGGGAGCACAGATTGATATGCATCCTTTGGAAAAAGCAATTTGGCAAAATGTATTGAGAACATTAATACTGTTTCTACACTTTGACCCAGATACTTATAGGAATCTGTCCTAAGAAATTAATGTGATATGTGGCTGAAGATTTTCGTAGAAATATGTTTACTGGAATGCTACCTATAATTCCAACAATAAAAGGTTAGTTAAAAACATATGGTGCTGGGTGCAGTGGCTCACACCTGTAATCCCAGCACTTTGGGAGGCTGAGGTGGGTGGATTGCTTGAGCCCAGGAGTTTGAGATCAACCTGGGCAACGTGGCAAAACCCTGTCTCTACCAAATAATACAAAAATTAGCTGCCGTGGTGGCGCACATCTCTGGTCTCAGCTACTCAGGAGGCTGAGGTAAGAGGATCACCTCAAGGGTGGGGTGTAGTGAGCCATGATCATGCCACCGCACTCTAGCCTGGGTGATAGAGTGAGACCCTGTCTAAAAAAAGAAAAAAGAAAAAACATTATGGAAATAATGTGAAAATATTTATTATATAAGACCAAGTGAAAAAAGTCATCATCCAGATAGAATAACTAGCAGAGAAACAAGATGTATACCAAAATGTTAACAAGGCTTAACTGTGAGTAATGAGATTACAAATAAAATTTTTTACATTTAATACCCACTTCCCATGTTTTCTATAAATAAGATGTTGTAATTTTATTATCAGAAAAAAGATTATATTTAACAATTTTTAAATTGTAAAAGCAGCCAGTGAGAATAAACACTAAAAATAAGGAGTGATTTGGGGATTAAAAGTGATCATTTTATCTAGATTGGTTCATAAACTATATGGCTCATGTTCAGGAAAAACTAACAAACAAAAATATAGTGCTAATTCATTACATTTCCAAGGAGAGGATTAAGGATGTATGATTTAAAGATGAAAACCACAATTGCAATAGAGCATGTCGCAAATATTTCAAGCTAGCAAAGTTTGACTAGGTAGTGGAATCACTTTCATGACTAAAGAAAGCTATACTGAATCTGCAGGAGTGAGGCTCTAGGAAGCCTAACTAGGAGAAGCTCTTGCAAGATCCCTGCACCATGTGGTCAGCTGGTTTCTTCCTCCGTGGTCTTTGGCCCTGGCTTGTTTTGCATGATAAAAAGGAAGAGTCATCGGAGAGCTTCACATACAGCAAACACAACCTCAGAGATATTTTGGAGCTTTCTGGGTGGGAAAGAAAGACGTGGCAAAAGCAGCCGAAGGATTCAGGGTTAACTTTGCCTTTTGAAGATATTTCAGTTCTTGGAGGGCTTCCAGTCTGAATTTGGGGAATTCATCAACAGGAAAACAAATAGCTGGCAGGCTCTGTATTTACTCTGCCCTTCTCAAGGTTGCAACATAAATCTCCCAACTTGGAAAGCATTAAGGCCGAGGAGACATTTTGTGAGTTCAGGGACTCTCTTCCAGTCTGCACGAACCACATCTATCCTCATTTCGGGAAAACACAGGCACCAGCCCTCAAGGTGCTCCTGGAGACAGTACTGACACTGTTTGACTCGTTTGGGGCAGACTGGGGAAATGAGAGCTGGAAAACTTGAGTTCTCCAAGTGAGAGCTGTTGGTCTGCTTTGGAAAAAACCCACTTACGCCAGGAGAATGAAAGCCCTGAGAAGTTCTCATTGGGTGAGTTTATAGCAGGCTTGCCATGAGAAATACCCAATGGTTCTTTTACGGTGTCCGAATTGTAATATAGCTAGATCAATTCTGGAAGCAACCTTCTTCAACACCACTGGAATATGTATGCTCCCATTCCCAACGTTTCCAATTAGCAGAGAAGCTAATGCTGGAAACCATTACATACAATCCAGAAAAACTATCTATGTAACATTATAAAAATTGAATATGTGTCAGAAGTGGATTTCGATTCTTTAGGTTAATATTATTTTTGCAATTAAGTAAGGAACTGACATTAATTTACTTGCAATGTGTGATTAGGTTAATTTACTCCAGAATAATCTTGCATTTTAAAAATTAAAAATGGTAGCTGTATCTTCTCATTATCAATCAAACTAGCAGTGGCACTACAGAAACATCGTCATTTTGTACTCAATTTTGCTCTTATAGACAGTCAAATAAGCACTAAAAATGACAAATTACCATGCTCTGATAGATCTTCATGTTAAGTACCTACAAATAACTGTCCATTTGTGAATGGTTAAGCTTAATCCATTATTTTTCCTATAAGCAAGATAACGTCTTTCATAAACAGAAATCTACAAATAATACTTAGAGCAGTTTAACTCTTAGATGTAATAATGCCACAGTATCTAGAAAACAAAATAGGCTTACAAAAATAAAGCTAAATAGTTTATCCTTTTTTTGACCTTCACAAATGTAAGTGTTCTATCTATGGCTCCATAAATTGTTTAAATCCTTTAATGATGCAAATGTGCTGATAATGTTCTTATACTTGCTGGAACTATGGTTCTGTTAATATTTTGAAAATTACTTTAATTAACCTTATTTCATTTTGTAGTAGTCATAGAACACTTTTATATTTTTAAACTGTGCATTAATTTGTTTCATCACTAACCTTGGGTTTTACCCTTGGTAATTATGGTAATTCATAATTTGGGTTGTGTCAGGTGCTAGTGGATTCAAACAATACATATTGTGGGAACCATCAATAGCTTTGGTAGTTAGTTTGCAGGGGACAGAAAAAGGGCTTGGTAGGCTGGAGGGTAGAGGGGCAGGGTTCCGCAGAAGATTCCCAGGAATGGTTTTTAGTTGGCCAAGGACTTGTGGAGGAAGGGGGATGCTGAGTGGCCTAGGTCAGGCACTCACCAACCCTCCCTAACTCCTTCTGAAATCAGGGAGGGAGGAATCTGTGATAGAAGAAGGAGGGGAAGGAATGGATAGCCCCAAACACTGTGCACTGTAATAGTTAATCATATTGATAGTGAGCGCTCTCTCTTTCTCTTTCTTTCTCTCTCTCTCTCTCTCTCTCTCTTTCTCTCCAGGCAGTCAAACACTGCCACCATATGCAACTGAGTCCTGCATTTTTCATCTGCATCCCCAATTTGTCACTCGAAAACCCAGGTCTCAATCCTTCCTGATTTTTCTAGAAACACCACTAGTATCTAATTCGGTAGGTCCCTATCATGGACTGTGCGGGGGCACCGGGCATGGGCGATGCTCGTGTGTGACTCGCAGCTGGGCAGCCATCCGCGCGGGCCTCCTGGCTTCCCTTCCCTCTGAAAGCGCCGCGGCGGGCCAGCAGGGGGCGAGTTTCACTTCCGCACGGGAGACCCAGCCGGAATCACAAATGCCGCGAACGACACCCTCCTTTCCTGATCTGGCCAGGAGTCTGTGTCATTAAAACTCTCAGTTCTGCTTTTCCCTACATTAACATTATCTTCATTTTGAGCATATCACATTCAGTGACAGAAAAGGAGATCCCATGAGTCACTGGAGGTAGACTTACAATAGCTTAAGTATGGTATTTCATAGATGTTAGTGACATCACTCGAAGAAGCAGTGCTTTCAAAGAGCAGGATTCCTCATATTCACTCTTCGGATACCCAACAGTTTTCAAGGTTTCGGTCTATACTCAGCCCTTTTCTTGGAGGAAGGTGCTCATCTTCCCACACAGGCTACACAGGGAGCACAGAAGGTTGTGACAGGTGGCGCAGGGCCATGTGAAGTCCTCCTGCCGGGGCATCATACATATTGCTGCCACTGCCGAGGGGACATATCTGTGTATAGCTCCCCAGCAGAGTGGAAGGAAGGTGTTATGTGGGAGGGAAGACTCCTGGATGGATAAGAGTTTGGGCTAAGTCCCTCCTGGTCCAGGTAACTTAGCTGGCACCTGCAGATATGAGTAGTGGGAGATGGGCTCCCGCGGGTGAGAGAGGGGCACCACAGAACCACAGGCTTTTCTCAGGTCGGGGAAAGACCTTAGAGATCATCTAACTCAATGTCTTCTTTCCTGATGGCCAGGAAAATTGTGAACAAATTCACTACCACAGAACTAGGCACGTCTCCTGGTGAGCAAATGGACACCTTCAGAGAAGCCATTATCTTTCCTTGTGTATTATGTATCAGAAGCTAACTGTTTAACAAGCAACCCCGTGTCACAGTGGCTTAATACAAAACACATTATCTCTTGCTCCTGGAACCTCTGAAAGTCAGTGTTTCTTGGGCAGCTTCCATGCAGTGATTCAGTGACCCAGGCACTTTTCATTCTGTGGCCCCACTGTCCCTAGGGGCCTTAATGTTTGCTACTGAGTACTCTGTATCTGACTGTGACAGGTAGAGAGGGAAAATGAAGGACTGTGCAGGAGGTGGGCAGGCCTCACTGCCACTCACATTCTACTAGCTAGACGCCACTTACAGGGCCAACCTTCCCCCAAGGCGAACTGGGAAATGTACTCCAGCTGTGTGCACAGGAAGACGATGGGATGGCTCAGGGCAAGCACACAGCAGTGTCTGCCCCACCTATCTTCAAAAGAAACAGTATTTGAATTCTTTTGGGTTATTTATACTGGGTAGCAGAAGGCACATAATCTTTGGAGGTGGACAGACTTGGGTTTGGGTAGTGGCTGTGTGACCTTGGGCAAATAATTAACCTTTAGCCTCAGTTTGCTCAACTGGGAAATGGGGCTATCTTGTGGGTATTACTTGAGGTAAGGAATGTAACTTGTCTGTGTTACCACGTGGTCTCACATACTTGTTTGTACAAACCAACGGGGCTGGGAGTATTGTTGGGGGAGGAGGAAACAGACTTCCTGTGTCCCATTTCCCCAACCCTGGATGGCAGCACTGCTTAACAGCTCTGTTAGACACCAAGAGTGGTGGCACTTTCTTCTGTCACTTGTGAAATTTCAGTGTAATTCATTCTAATCAATATGGGACTTTGGAAGGGAAAAAAGCATTCCCCAAACCCACAAGCAACCATTTTATTTGAGTCATAAAAATTCAGTCACTGAGAAGGTTCCAGCAAGAGAGTTTTGATCCTTCTTGCTCAGGCTGAGATGGCCACATCTAGAAAGCAGTGATTTTACTATTTTCTTCTGAAAAAAAACAAAAAATTCTGAAGAGCAGTGAAAAGAGAAATAATCTAAGCTGAAGTGTCACTTTTCACTTATGGATATTGATGCTCTAAGACTACATCTGGCTCACAGGAGTAAAGAGAACTGCCTTTTCATCATGGGTGAGACACCGCGGGGTGAGATGTGACTCAGGTATCATGGTGTGTCCAGGACCTGGCACACATCACTACTGGCACATTAGAGGCTTCAATAAATATTTGCTGATCGAATTAATAGATGATTGAAGACAGTTACACAAGTAATAACAATGAAAACAATTTTTTGACCTGAAACATCACTTTTTTTTTTTTTTTTGCGGGGACTGGGAGGCAGTGGAATCCTGCATTTTAGTTTCTGGATTCCCTGAATGGTTTCTTCAATCATAAATGTTTGCTAACCACCCTCCCTCCCCCCACCACACACACACACACACACACACACACACACACACACACACACGCTCACCACATGCCGACATTCTATAGGAAAGTAAAATAAAGAGAAAGCCCAATTGTGTCTGCCTTTTTAGAGCACTGTCCTTTAAAATAACCTCCCAAGCCTAGCTAATTAAGCTTAGTGGCGATAAGATATTGAAAGCAAAAAATAAATCCACATCCAGAGCTCAGAAGGTTAACAGTTTTTTGAGAAATTATTGTTCAAATCCAAGGGTAAAATGGCGGCTGAAATTACAAAACGTGGTCCTGTAGTGCCCTCTGGTGTCTTTTGCCTGGAATTGTCAAAGCCTGCCATTCCGCCCAGCTCTAGTCATTAGCATAATCTTGATTTATTTATGCGTCCAGGACTTTGGGGCCCTGACTTATTTGGAGGGGAAGTGGGGGACACAGGAAGCTGGGACTCCTTTCTTTCAGGCTCTTTTTCAAATGGGTTACCAGCACAATGTCAAAATAATTTTATATTAAACCTGGTATAAGATTTAAAAATTGAAACCAATCATTATCTTGAAAAGATGCCTTTACCTCCAAAAAATTATTGACTTTTTTTTCCAGAAGGCGTATTATGCAGTTTCTTTTGTCCATTAAGCTATTCTTTGCAAATCAATTGGACAGAGGACAGTTTTTAATTTCAGAAATTAATTATCACATGTAATAATTGAGCCATTCTTTATTTTTTTCTTGATACCCATTCAGTTAAATAAAAGACATGCAGAGCTAGTCTATGAAATAGAATAAGGATTATGAATAAAATTAAAATATTCCAAAAGACAGTATTTTTTATATTTAAAAAAGTGTTGTTGAAATTTATTCCATGAGGATATTCATATTTTGAGGAAAGGGAAACTAGTCAAATTATACATATTAGGCAAGTGAAAATGGTGAAAAGCAATCATTGAGTTTTCGATTGTTAGTATTTGTTGATGAATCTGGCTTAACTCTAAATGCTGCAGCCAACATGGTAAAGTGCTATGAAAAAAGAAGGATCTTCTTTCACCACCTTCTATGAAGACGAAAGTCAATTTAATTCAATTTGTAGGTATTTAATGGGTGGCTTTGAGCACCAGGGACTGGGCTTAGGCCTGGCCTGGGTGGAATCTCTGACCCTCAGGAGCTCAGGCCCAGGAGGGGGACATGTTGGCAACACCTGCCATTTGCAGTCCAGGGGATGCAGGCTGTGCTGGAAAGACAGCATGCAGGAAGGGGCCTGTGAGATTGAAGGAATCAGGGGAGGCCTCCCTGGAGGACATGACCTTGGAAGACTGGAGTCAGCCAGGTGGGCAAGAGAGGCAGGGCATCACAGACACAGGAAGGGCCAGCAGAGTGCTTCTTTGGAGCAGGGATATGGAGGGGAGGAGAGGTCAACTTAGAAAGGGTCCCCAGCATGCTTTACTGAGCCAAACAGTTTTATAACAAGAGCCTGGAGTGCTCTGCAGGGTTTAGACCAGAGAGGGATACGTGCAGCCCAGTAGCCCAGAGAACATAGGTTGGAGGGCAGCCAGCTGAGGTTGATCACAGATTCTCAGTGGAAGGACAGTACACGCCTCAAATTCTTCTCGCTTTGTGATAATAGTCACCAACGTTTTGAAGACCCTTGCAGGCAGAAGCGCAGAGCAGAGAAGGGACTGGAGCTTTGGCGCTTGGCAAGACCTCCCTGAAAGCCTGGCTTGCCCACTGCCAACCTTGGGCGGGTTTCCTGAGCTCTTGAAGCCTCAGTGTTTTCCCCAGTGGACTGGGCATGACGAAACTACCTTCCAGGATTGGAGAAGGAGCATAGGATGTGATTGGCAGAGGGGCTGGCACATGGCAAGTGCTCTGTAAGTGATACTTGACTTTTATTAAAGGGAAAATGATTCACATCATAAAAGCTCCAGACCAAGCCAGGCCCCTGCATATAATCTCATGGCAACTCCAGACCATCTTATAGCGTCTGGTTATGTATATTTTTGTATGATTATACAATTAATGTCTGCTCCTTCTTCTAGCTCCACAAAGGCGGGACTGTGTCCCACTGATGGCCCATGTGAACCTTGTCACTATGGATCATGTGTATGGAAGGTGCTAGAAAATAACCATCAAATGAAGGACAAGGAGAATGGCTGGGGACAGCTCTGCCAACATCTTCTTGCTTAGGTGATGATAAAACTAAAAAAATGGTAAAGGAGCCCAAATATTTCCCATAATACTGTGATTCTCGGACTGAAAACTTGTTTTGTAATGTACAGTTGAATTAGGGGCATTAGTGTCCTCATTCTAGCCAATTGGGAGGACAAAGCTGTGGCTGAGAGAACTGGCCTCTGAGTCGGAAAGACCTGGATTAGAGTTCCAGTTTCATCACCAACTTCTCTGCACCTCCATTTGCTCATCTACGAAATAGGGATGAGGTGCTTTGCTTGCAGAGTCCTGAGGACTAAACAAGGCAACCTACTTAACACCCTTAGCACAAACTCAACTCCTGTTTTTAGGTGGTATTGATTATTGACTTTATGGATGTTCTGTAGGACAGGAAAGACGTATAGTGGTTTCCATATTTATTCTCTGCAGTAAAGAAAAATTATCCTGTATTCCGCATTAAAGGTTGAAAAATCTCAAAAACAACTTCTCTGCATCTCTAAATTCACATTAAAATTTTTCAGTGTATAGACAGAAATTGTATATAGCTGTAATTAGTTAATACTATGTGCTGTTTTCAGGTTTTAGCACTGTTTGACTATGTGTGTGTGTATGTGTTTATGTATTTTTAGGAAGTAAATTAATTCATTCCTCTTTATATATAAATATAAACATATTCATTTTTATACAAACATGAAAACAATGAGAGACCGAATGAGTTTGACTTCATTCCCATGCCAACCTAGTATTATTGGGTGCCGGGACTAAAATCCTGGTCTCTGGAGGGTGTTCTGAGTAAGTTTGGTGTCATTTAACTCTTTGTATGACGTCTTCCTGTTGCTTGTTTGTTCCTTCTTTCCCCCACTCATCAGTGTGGGTCGAGGGCTCACCACCTGCAGGCAGAGGACTGCGTCAGGGCTGTAGATACAAAGAGGTCGGTGCACCGAAGGAGCTAGGGGCACGGGCAGAGCTTCTCAGAGGGGTGTGGGTATTAACCCTATGGTGTTTTGGAAATTTGGACTGACGTTTTGGTCATCATAAAATTGAGTGGGCAATGAAGATATTCCATGGGCAGAGGCCAGTGTTGGCTGGAGATCCCAGAATGCCTCAAAGTAATGCCTGGAGTAATGCCAGTGTGCTCCTCTCCACACTGTCCTCTGACAGCCAAAGGCTGTCCTGCCTCCTGCACATCTGTTAGATGTCCCACCAGACAGTCACTGATAAGTAAAGAACCTGGTTATAATTATCTAAGCCTAGTTCCTGAGTCTGTTTTATAATTACACAAAAAGGCACGTGTATGTGTGTGTTTATATGTTTCATTTTATATTCATATAAATACATAAATGTTTAGTTTTTGGCTCTGAATTCTCCACCATGCAAATCAAGAGAAGACTGCACTTCATTGTGTTCAGGGTTTTATTAAGAGTTTTTCTTCCATATGGGATGAATGTCACCCATGGTATCTGAGTCACCTGCACAGCATGCTCTGTGGGGCCACACTGTGGGGTCCCCTGCAGCCCCCATGGGGTTCCACACAGGGGGCAAATGCTGGCTGTGACTGTATGCCTTCTGGAAGTCAGCTGGAACATTTACATGTTGAAATATATATATACACACATATATATTTTATCACAAATTACTTTTGTTTTTCCTTTCTGTTACAGATAGGGCATTGTATTGATTGTGTTGTCATTGTTGAAATTATGTGCTTAGGTAGATTATCTCTGAATTTCATTTCTGGGAAGAAAAAAAGAGGCATTACAGAATATCTGTTATAAGAAGGGGCTGGAGGGTAAGGCATAGGGACCGCTAATCTAGGGCACAGAGATAGGAAAACAGATGCGTATCGTGCTGGAGAGATGGTTTGGAAGGCCCCTGGCTGGGACTGGAAGCAGAGACCCTGAATACAAGACTAAAGCACATTTAATTTATTATTTTATTTTAGTTTTGAGAAGGATCTTGTGGTGTCACTCAGGCTGGCATATAGTGGCATGATCTCAGCTCACCAGTGACTCTCACCTCCTGGGCTCAAGGGATCCTCCTATCTCAGCCTCCCTAGTAGATGGGACTATAAACACGTATTGTGACGCCTGGCTAATTTTTACCTTTTTTTTTTTTTGGTTTCACCATGTTGCCCAGGCTAGTCTCAAACTTCTCAGCTCAAGCGATCCTCCTGCCTTGGCCTCACAAAGTGCTGGGATTAAGGTGTGAGCCTCCGTGCCTAGCCAAAAGCACACTTAATTTAAAGTGCTATTAGCATACATATTAACTAGAAAGAAAAATATCTTAAGCATTCAAATCAAAATATCTTCCAGCTTGCATCAGGAAGTGGAAAGAGTCGTGTGTTCTGAACTTGATGGTTCCTTAACTTCTACCCTGACTCTGAACCATAGTTTCCATACCTGTAAAATAACTGGGTTGGGTTCAATCTTCTCTGGTGTCTTTCTTTGCTAAAATTTTATGAGTCATCGACAGCAGCTGTCTGATAGTAAATCTGTCTCACTTTTCTTATCATGAACTTCATAAAGAGGCATGGATGTTTTTATATTATTTTCCAGTAAAAAATTTAAACACTACTTTTAAAATAAAAATTGGGCAGAAGGTGAAACAAAACTCTGTAATTCTATAAATCTGCACGTTTGCAGAAGTTTTACTTACCGTACAACTGCTAGGTAGAGTTTAATAAAGATGTATGAGTTTCAAATCCATGTCTACCAATCATTAGTTGCATGACCTTGCTTAACTTCTTATTTCAAAGTGGGAAAAATAATTATCCCTACCTCTAGTACTATGAGATTTAAATGAGATAATGCTTCCAAAACACTTAGAACCTACCATGCCATTCTGTTTTGCAAGATGAAAAAGTGTTAGAGATCGAATGCGTAGCAATGGGAATATACTTAGCAGTAGTCAACTGTACACTTAAAAATGCTTAAGATGGTACATTTTATGCTATTTGTGTTTTACTACAATTAAAACAAATGAATTGACCAGGCATGGTGGCTCATGCCTGAAATCCCAGCACTTTGGGAGGCCAAGGCAGGAGGATCGCTTGAACCCAGAAGTCGAATGCCAGCCTGGGCAACATAGTGAGACCTCATCTCTACAAAAAATTTAAAAGTTAGCTGGGTATGGTGGTGCTTGCCTGTGGTCCCAGCTACTTGGGAGGTTGAGTTAGGAAGATCGCTGAAGCCTGGGAGGTCAAGGTTGCAGTGAGCTGTTATGATGACACTGCACTCCAGGCTGGGTGACAGAGTGAGACCCTGTCTCAAAACTAAATAAATAAAATAAATAAAAAAATTGGATTGCAAAATTTATATATAAATATATGTACTAAGTGCTTAATAACTATACTGCACCTATTATTTTAATACTTATTTTTGTTTTCTTGTGGGCTCTCATGCCGCCCATACATTCCAGAGACAAGGGCCAAGTCCTGGGCTAGGCTGTGGAAGTCCAGAGAAGAACATCATTGCTGACCTCAAGAAGCTAAGGCTCTGCAAGGGGAGACAGGGGAGTAAACAGCTGCCATGGAAGGTGCCAAGTGCTATGGCAGGCATGTGACCAGCAGGATATGAGGATTCACCTTCAGCTCTCTGTGTGCCTGTTGTGGGGAGAGCCCAACGTGAAGGGTAAAGACAAAGTGGGGAAACTGCCAGAAGAGGCTTCCTACAGTGCCTGGGGCCTGAGCTCAGGCATGGAGGACACAGTGGAGCTGGCCAGGCTGAGATGGCACAATCTGGATTCTCTGACTTGATGACTGGGGAATGCTGGTTCCACATCTGCACTGAGATACTTACGATAAGGGTAAACAAAAATCCCCTAAACAGGGCATGGGATGGTATCAGGAGTGAAAAGGCACCACCCTGTTTGCCCAAGAAAGACCAAACCCCAATAATTGGGAAACACCACCATTCCTTCCCCAAAGCCAAGGCTCCTACATGCGAAGGGGAGGATGGTAAGGCCCCCTGTGTGTGCTACACATGGTCCTGGCAGAGAGTGCTGTGCCCATCGCTGGCCCATCCCCTGGGCCTGGCCTTCACACTGTCCGGGTTCTGCTTAGCAGGGCAGCCCCATCTACTTGCAGTTCACCAGTCACACACAGCAGCACAGACCAGTCCCCCTCCACCTGCCTGCCACCCACACCGACAGGAGATGAGATGGGAAATAATGGGCCTTCCTCTCGCCTCCCACATGAGCATTTGAGTTAATTCGTATCTGGGCCTCATGACTCAACATATTATTTTGTGCATTTGCTTTATCACAGACTAGTGGTTCTAATAAAATTAGTACTATTCCACATTAGAATTACATGCACAAAACAGATACAATCTCACCCAGTCTTCTAGGGCTAAACCATGGAACTGGCTGCAAAATTTCTTCTTTTTTTTCACCTCTGTAGTTTCATTTTCAGGTTGTTTTCAGCCCTTAAAAGAACAAGACCTATTTCAACTGGGTTTTCCTACAGTTCTTAGGTAAGGTGAGCATCTAATTCAGTACCCAAACTGGGACAATCATGAAAGTGAAAGGCAGGCTATTAATAGTTAAACAAGGACGATAGCATATGCCAGAGCTGCCACAGGCAAACTGTGACAGGTGGTCACCCTATTTTTAGGGGCAGGCTGACCCTCTTCAATAGTCATGAATTAGCCTTACTAAGCAATGCTACTTTTTCTGATGGCTTTAAAAAAAACATTAATTTGGGGCAACCATCTCAACAAATTTGAGAAATTAAAAGGAGAAGCAAAGATATATTTACATCCAGACATATGTGATTGCTTGGGACTTCCTTTGACATGAAACTTGCAAAGTATAAGGGGAAATCTGGGCTGGCATTTCTTTATGCTTGTGACCTGGACCAAAATATGAAAATGTACTTATTTTAATCCAAGGCACTGGAAATGTTGTACAAGTAGCCCTAGAGTCTCTCTCCATTCCACAAAAGTCAGATTTGAGCAAATGGAAAGTTCACCCTTTGGCTTGAAGACGGAATGTACATCAGTAAATATGAGACTGTTTTTCTAGGAAATAACACTTATTTAGAAACATCCAGGTGTTATCCAGAGAGCCTGACCTTGACTCCAGGTTGATTCAGGTGAAACTGGCTGTCTAGTATTCCTGCCTTCAACTCTGCCACCTGCCATCTGTTCCACACTCTCCTCTAGCCAAGGAATAATTTTCCATATGAAAGCATGAGATATTTTGCTTTCGGTTTTGCCAGTGATCCTGAAACACATGAACCTGAGGCAAAAAAAGTAAAGTGTTGTACCTTTGGTCCTTAAAGCAGCAGTGATTTCTCCAAATGCGAGGGCTGCATCTAAAAGCATGCCACAGTCTCCCCCCTACCATGGTACAGGTTTGCGTGAAGACCCACTGTGATAATATACAGGATGGGATAGACTTTGCTAACTGTAAACCACCGCAACAATATGAGTTATTTTTCTTGTTTGAGTGTTTCCTGGATGGAGTTGAAATGTTTTGGCAATCACAGATTGAACTGTAGATACCTCGCCCCGTGGATGATGAATTGTGTTTTAACAAGGCGATGCTCCACTGAGTTGTAGGTTACATATTTCTCTGTCAGAAGCAGCCCGCACTGAGCAAGGTAGACAGTGGTCTTGAGTTAGGACATGTGTGGAGTCCTGGTGAGCTCTAGAGAATAACTGACTGCTAAGAAGGAAGAAAACGAGATGGTGGGAAGGAAAAAAGAAGGAGGGAGAGTGTGGTGGGGGAAGAAGGGAGGTACAGGGAGGGAGGGGAAAAAGAAAGGAAGAAAAAGAAAAAAAAGAAAAAGAAATGAAAGGTTCGGCAAGAACTCATGATGGTTTCAACAGCACAATCTGCAATTCATCCTAAGGGAGCTGGGGCACACACCTGCCCATGACAATCCAAGGGAAAATCTCACTAGAATGAGGCCATCTTTCCCCTCAAAACAACCAAGACAGAAAATAATCGGTGAATTCGAATTGCACTCCCACCTTGCAATGTGTGGATGAGATTTGATTTCTCTCCATCATGTGTGTAGTGGACCTCGGGCACCCAAGGCTGGCGTCCACACTGACGTAGACTGAAGACCAATAGGAAGATGGCTGAGACCTGGGAGCTAGGCGCCTCCTGCAAGGAACTGCTGATAAAACAAACCTTCGTCAGGGCACAGGTGACCATCTTTTATCAAAATTGTTGCCCCTCCTATCTCATAACAAGGCTGCCCGTGTTGTGTGTGCGTGCGTGTGGAGGGTCGTGTGTGCTGCTGAGCCGGTGCATGCCTCCATGTGTGTTAGATGTCTCATCTGGTGTGATTAAGGGAGAAAAGGGGTGAGGGGATTGTTCTTTGTTTATTTTGCAGATAAATCTCATCTTTAATCCGGATGCACAGCAATGTCTTGTGCAAAGGAAAGGAAGCCCCCTACGCCACCCCCTGACATCCATATAAATCACAGGTTTTATTCCTCTGCTGTGAGGGGGCACTGCAGAATGGAGCAACGTTGCAGACTCTCATTGGGTGATGCTTCATTACTTGGTGGAAAATCCCCAGGGCCAAAACGTTATTTAAATGTGCTATGAAAATAAATGTGATTTATATATGTGTCGTCTGCTGAGACGTTCTTCTCTGTTACTGCAGGTGCTGTCGTGCATTAGGATTAGCGCCTCAATTTATCGTCGGTTCAAGCTGCACCACATGCTCCGTGACAGGGTGTCGTCCGCATCCCCGAAAGTTCCAGGAAGGAGATGGTGTTTGCTGAGTGGTGGGCTTTAGATATTTAGCAGTGTGGTTGGCTTTTATGGGTTGAGAATGTGTGTGTGTGTGTGTGAGCATGTGCGTGCTCTTGCATGCTGGTGTTGAGCCTGGGCCATGGTTTTGTTTGAAAGGTGCAAGGAACAGACACTTTACACTCAGATGCATCAATTTCCAATGGCAGCAGAATGCTGTTTCTGGTTGAAAGAGAAAGAAGAAAGCAAAATCTTCATTTCGGCTTAGGACTGGGGCCCACATGTTTAGCTCAAAGTGAGTGGAAATCTCTGAAAAGCAGGTTTGGCTAATGAATGTCAGCAGGCCTTCAATGTAAATGGGATTTGAGTAGCAGAAAGGATTGTTGTTGGGATGTTTCCATTACCAAAGAAAGATACAGAGGGGCAAGCCTTGTCTTAAGGGGATGAAGAATGTCCCTTCAGCTGCCTAAGTAGAGCCTTTTCCAGTGGGCTTTCAGACACTCAGAAAACATGGCTCCTACCACATGTCATGGGGCAGGAGACCATTGCTCCAGATAAGTAAACCTGAGGTGTGGGAAGGTGGCAAATCTGCAACCAGACACCACGAATGCAATATTCTACAATACAGAACATGCCACACCAGTCCTCACCACAGACTTGCCTCTGTGCCCCTCATTTTAAAGATGACAAAACTGAGGACCACAGAGGTCAATATCTCAGAGTCTGGAACTCTTCATCCCTCGAGAATCCAGGTCTTCTGCTTCTGGAATCTTTCTTCTTTGGGCATTCTTTAAACTGGTAGCAACTCGTGTCTTGCCAGTCTTGTCTCTGGCTCCCCTACTCTGGTTTTCTTCAAGATTAAGGGTTTAAATGATATCTAAACTAGGACATACCTAGAAAAAAGACCTACATAAAATTACTTTCAGATTGATGTGGGGAAGCGAACAAAGGAATTTACAAATATATTCTATTAGGCTGTCATTTTAAATAAGCAACGGTTACTCTGGAGCCCCAATGGGAAACCTTAAAAAAACCTTTTTATTTTGAAATAATTTCAAATCCATATAAAAATTTCAAAAATAGTGCCAAGAGTTCCTGTGCATTTTTATTCAGCTTCCGTGTTTGCTTTATCATTCTCTGTGTGTGTGTGTGTGTGTGTGTGTGTGTGTGTATTTCTTTTCTGAATGGCTTCGGAATACACTACACACATTCTACCCCTTTATCCCTAAATACATCAGTACACATTTCCTAAATTCATTTACACAACCACAGTACAGTTATCAAATCCAATAAATCAACATTGCTATAGTATTATTATCTAATTTATAGACCTTGTTTGAACTTCAGTAAATGTCCTACTAATGTCCTTTCTAGCAAAAAAAAAAAAAAAAAAAAAAAAAAAAAAAAAAAAAAGAAAGAAAGAAAGAAAAGAAAAAAGAAAAAAAGAAAAAATTTGTTTTCCGCTTACTTTGGGATTGTGTGAAACTCATGTCTCATTTATGGGGACTTATGTGAGAGGGTTGAGTGTGCTGAAGTTTTAGGCTGTTAAACTAAAAACTAAGCCTTACCTTAAAAATATACATATGTTATATCTATATTATCTTCACCTTGATAATTCTTCTTTGATAATTATGATTAAATGTCCATAATGGGAAAATTCAAAACCTTTATATCTGTGAACCAAAAAATAAAACCAGATTCTGCATTCCTCGTGCATTGCAATTCGGTATAAATCTCTTCAATATCTGCTTGGTCGGGAGATGTGCCTTTCTACTTGCCTGCTCTCAAGATTTCTGAAAGTCTTGGTGATAGCTTTGGCTCTGAATCCAGACTGAGTGAAACAAAAGTCCAAAGCGTGTTTTGGCAAAGGGTGGTGAGCAAGGGTGATTGGTCTATAAATGTGTTTCAGTGATGCTCAGTTCCTGGAGGAACGTGATGCTGGAGGCGCCCCTCGTTATAGCTGCGAGGAGGTCATCGGCTCCTGTGATCACATTGTATGTCCCAAGACCCAGGGAGAGACAAGTCACGAAATGAGAAGACAACATTGCTAGAGGAGTTGGTGTTTTCCACCAAGGAGGATTAGTGAAACACCTTTATAATGCTGGTGTTGACAGATGGGACTAACGTGGCTTTTATAGGCTATCAACTGAGTTATATCAGACTTCTCCTGTGGGTAGCAGTTATGTTTCAACCGACATGATTTGACTTGTAGTTTATCCAAATCGGTGTAATAATAAGCTAGGTTATAAGGGCGTTTACTTTGCCATATATGCTCAAATATAGTAAACTTGTTATAAAACCAAGCAAATAAGGGCTTCTGTTTCTCCCACTGGAGCCCACTGAGGGTGTGAGAGTAATCGACTTGTTTCCCTCCAAGACATATCCATCCAGAAGGTCTCTAAAAGCTCTTTATTCCTCATAGGGAAATAATTTTAGTCTTAGGAAGGAAACACATGGCTTTCTTCTTACAGCTTCAAGCTCCGTCTTGCCAGCTGCATTTATTTCTCTTGGCCTGGCACTAATGAAAGGAGACTTTGATGAGCTGTTTGAGTGGTCACTCCAGAGAGAGGGATGCAGAAAGTCTCGACTTTTTGGAAGGTGCTCCTTTCAAGAACATTTCTGCCTTATCTCTAACACACATCCCAGAGAGATATCCTTGGCTTTTGATGAAAAGCTCACAGGGCCCGATTTACCTGCCAGAATGGTTTTTTGTGGGTTGGGCTTCTTGGAAAAATGATCTTGGGAAGGTAAAGTAGCTTCCACCTCCGGCCGCCTTGTGTATCTCCCAGTCCCTGCTGGGCCTGGTATACTTTAAAGAAAATTCCTGCCTTTTTTATTTAAACTTTTTTTTTTGAGGTGTTAGCAATCTGTCTTACGTTCTCCTGCCCCTGCTGGGATTTATGATCCAGTTCGTATTTTACTACACGATCTTGGCAGGCTCCCCTCGTTGAAATTCAAACCGAAGCAACTCGATGGGGGAACAGACATAAAAATATTAATTTGGTAGATATTAAAAAAAATCACACTGGTTATAAATCAGGGGCTGTCCACTGGTTCCTTTCATCATCTAAATGGTCCTTCTAACCAGACTACAAATCTTACTGGAAAGGAGGAGGGGGTTTGGAAGGCAGGGGTCCCCTTCCTGAGGCTTTGGAGACAGCTTACATCCAACACTTCCTCAAACCTGGCTTTGTTTTCTAAAGGTAATAAAAAGTGAGTACTTCTGGTACAGGCGGGCTAATTAGCTGGCCTCACAGAACAGACTTGGGGCTTATAAGAAAGTTGGCTTGGTCTGAAAGAAGTCAGGTTGTGGAAATGTCTAAATGTTGATTTAAAATAAGGCTGGGGAGACATAAGATGTGTGCTCTGCTGTGGAGGAGGACTCACCTGCACTCACCGGCAGTGGAGCACTCAGTGATGCTCTGCAGTGGAGCACTAAAGAGGCAGGGGGCCCTCTTTGTTAGGAGGTGGTGTATGGAGAAGGGATGATGCAGGGTTGAGCTGGTAAAGGCCAGGGGTAGCAGACCATGGCATGTATGTACCCATGACGGAACCTGAGGATGGGACAGCATGCCTATGTCTCTACTGACACCTCCCATGCCAGCCTCAGATTTTCATAGGGAGCCATAACTAGATAGAACTAGGGTAGGGAGGTCAGTTACATTCCTGTTGGGTAGAATTAAGAAAATGTGGCAGAGAATTTCTCTTCCTGTAATGATATTTTAATGGACTCTTTCATTTCCATCTTATGGCTGATCTTTACCATTAAAAGACTCTTGATAGGTACTTTAAAATTTCATGAAAACCCCAGGAATTGGTTTTAAAAAACTGTGGATGGTTGGAAGGCTAAATACTTCTATAAAGAGATGCTAATTAAAAATAGAAAGCAGTCCTCATTATATTTTGCATATAGCCTTATATGCAAAAAAGTATGTAGCCATGATGGAAAATTCGTTAGTATTCTAGAAGTCCAAAGCTCTATTTAGCGGCAAACATTTTAATGAAGCAAATGAACCCCAAAGCCAACCCCACTAGGCCTATTGTTAAAGTGCATGATATCATGAAGCTCCAAGCACATCTACATCTTGAGATTTAAGGAGAAAGAAAATTCAGTAGCTGGAAAAGGGGCAACAAGTTTTCCATAAAAATCAAAGCAAGTTCTTGATTCAGAATATTAGCTTGACAGCAGGAAGAGAAAAGGTTGTAAACAAATGCTGTTTTTTTTAAAGGGAAAATATTTTTAACTAACAATTGGTTCATATTACTTATCTACCATCTTTATAACAGCATTAAAGCAGGGGTCTCATTTCTGCCTGAACAGTATAATGATGAAAATTATTTCATCTTAAACAGAGATTTTTCTACTTGGTTACCATGCAATCTAATACTGACAGTGCCTTGGACTTGAAAAATGATATTCTCATCTTCAAGAAATAGAAGGCGGAAGAAGGCACAGTTATTCTGAGCTTTACTCTAAAGCAATTATGAGCTCTTCACAATTCTCAGACAAGAATTGATTTCTATTTTTAGATTATTAAGCTGTGGGTGCAAGGAAGTCAGAATATGTGACCTAGTTTTGACCTTCCAGATTGAATTCCTCTTGAATTGATTCAATATTGAAAAGGAAAACTTTTAAAATGCATTTCTGCCTTATATTCTCCCCAAATTCTCTTTATTTATTTCCCATCTTTACCAAAACCTTCATGTTCATAAAGACAGATGAATAAGTAGGATAGTGAGGATAGTGAGTGTGGGGTATTGGAATAGAACACAAACACATCTGAATTAATGAATTAGTTGTCATGTCCTAAAGAAACTCAGAAATAAGGAAAACCTCCAAAAGGTGATGATGTTATGTTTGATGCTTTTGTTGCCATCATCAATGTGCTCCCTCTCATGCATGCAGAGGGATCTAGCAACTCGCACTGTGGGCAGTCATATCACTAGTCATTTTGGGAAACAGTGTTTACATATACATTTATGTCCTAAACTGGATTGCCCCAGGAAGCCTAGAAGGGTCCTCTGGCTAGATTAAGGGCCCTTCCGAAGAGGCAGAAAGACCACTGCTTCCTTCTCTGACGCCTTCAAATAGCTCAGACATGGTCAAATTGGGCCAGCTTCCAATTTTAGTACTGTCTGGAGTGTAGACTTTGGAGCCCACCAGCTTTCTCCCACCCCAACGTGGGCCATTGATGAGGCCAACACCCTCACTGTTCCTCAAGAACATGTGTTCATCCCTGCCTTCCTTCACCTGGATTCTTCTATAGGATGTTCTCTACTGCTGCTCCAGCTCTCAACTCTTCCCGGAATCTTCCATGTGCTTCCCCTGACCATCCACCTCAGCTTTTGCTCATGGTGCTCTCTTTGCAATCTCTGTTGCGTTTCTGGAAGGGCTTTTCTGGTTTGGCACTCAATAATAATAAGCCACTCTCTTCAACTGTGCCCTTTTCAACCAGAGATAACCTCACTTCTTTGAGTCTCAGGTTTGCCCTTTCAAAATGATCACATATACAGGGTTGTTGTGAAGATGAAATGGGACAGAGCACAGGGCCTGGCCCACAGCATGTGCTTAATAAACACCCCTGGCTTCTCCTTTCTTCCCAGGGGACCATGTCATGTTTCTCCTATCTTTCTTTGAATTTAACAGGTTTGTTATTGTTGAGTGGTTAAGCAAAAATTGAACCACTCTGCATTATTATACTTTATAATATGCAGATGATACTTTTCATTAGTTTTTTAGAATGGGATGGTCAAAATGCTTGGGTAGAGACAAGCCTGGTCTGATGTAGGCTAAGAGAAGCCATTCCTGAAAGGGAAGTAATGAAAAGTTAGCGACTCATGGCAGAACTCACGGTCCTGAATGCCAGGGTTAGAGGAAACTTGGAGACGGACCGATCCAAACTTCTCCTCTTCCTGGGTACTTCCATTCTCTGGGATGAGATGTGGCAGGGATCGGCCTCAGTAGTTGGAATGAAGCAATCACATATGCAGTAAGTAGAGAAATGAGATTAAGATAAGAACAAGGCCCCCCCTGGAGATGTTAATGCCTCCTCCTGGCAAAAATGAGGGGACCCTGGAACAGATTAATTGGAAATACTGAGCTAATTATTAACCCTAAACAAGAGCGGTAACTCCTCCCTGTGCAACGCTGGTCCCGAAGGGGTCTTCTGGGAGAGCAAAGCTTTAGAAAGAGATATCCCTACCGGCCTATGAAGTGGGCACACAGCCAGCCCTGTGATGACACAAGAAAGAACCATCTCAGCTAAACAGACCTCTTGCCAAAAGCAAAGACCAGAAACTTCAACTCATATTTAACTTTTGTTGTATTTGGTTTTAAGTGAAAGCAGACTGAAGTACAATGTGTGTGCATACATAAAGCCTAGAACATTAGTACAGACAGCTGGCAAATCGTTAATTAACAGCAGTGATGATCTTCAAATAGCCCTCTGGGGAGGCCAGAAAAAGAGGAAGTTCCCTGGACCTGGTTGCAGTTTTGCCCATTACCTGAATTCATCCTCATTAAAAAGAAAAAGAAAAAAAAAAAGATGGGATGGAGAAAGGAGAAAAAGCCACATAGATGCCACCTTAACACCTTCTACCCCTCTTCTTTCCTCACCCAGAGAGAACAAACAGTGAACGAGCCATACCAACCCTCTGTCTGCAAGGCGTCCCCCAAACCAGACAGACGCCAAATGAGCTGTGGGCACGTGAGACTGTGCCCAGCACAGGATAATTGTGCCATAAATATAATTAAAGTCAGCAGGAGGACCATTATGGAGAAAACCAAACTTAAAAAAAAAAATTAGTACTACTGAAGAAAATATCATACATTCTTTTTATTTCAGTCTAATTTTGTTTACATGATTCATACAGTTTCCAAGAGTATCCCTGGAGAACATTAGGCTGGCACCACATGCATAAACATTCATATATAACATGTAAATTAGAAACAATCTCAGGATTTATATAGAAATTACAGCCACTTCTAGCAAATTAATTCAATGACAGAAAAAGGGTTACTGTCTCTCTTCAAATCAAGAGGGGGAAATATTGGGCAAAGCAGATTTATTTATTCCAGAGGCTTGTTCCTTGCCAGGAGCTGATGTCCCCTTGGCCTGGAGATTTCCATTTTTTTTATTGGATATGTATTGGTGATTGAATTTACTTTGAATACAGGAGCAGTCAATGAGGACCATAATGGGCTGTTTTAAGTTATAGCATAGCTAATACAGTCATAAAGTCAATTAGGCTAGAAGAGTTTGCAATAGGGAAATGATGGAAGAAGGCAAGTTAAAATAGTCAAGATTATTGAATCTTAAAGCTACAAAGCCCCAAGAGTGCAAACTTACCATTTCATAGACAAAAAAACTGAGCCCCAGAGAAGATGTAGTCCGCCCAAGAAAACAAAGAAAACGATTTATAAAGTCAAACCAGAAACTGAGTTTTCTCCCCAGTAGTTAGGTGCCCTGAACACTTCATGAAGTCCCTCATCTTCGATATTAAAATAGAATGGGCAAGTGACATTTTCTTGGAGAATTTTGTGCTGAGCTCTTTTGTTGGTGATGTTGCTACTAGGAACTGTGGCAGACTGTCAAAAGGCCCCAATTCTTCAACTTCCCTGTGTGTCCTTCTCAATGTGACTTTGTAGTCCTTGAATCTGGGCTGGGCAAAGACACAGACTTGCTTTGGCCAACAGAAGGCAATGAAGTGTCAGCTGAGTCTAGACTCTAAAGAACCAAGCAAGTTCCACTGTGCTTTCCCCTGCCGGCCATGGATCTGTGCCTGGGCTAACCTGCTAGAGGGATGGGAAGACTCACAGGTAGGCTTGCCAGATTTAGTAAATATTTGGGATATACTTACACTAAAAAGTATTTATTGTTTATCTGTAATTCCAATTTAACTGGGTGTCCTGCATTTTATCTGTCGACTGTACACATAGAGGAGCTCCTGGAGACATAGTTCTATATTAGTCAGCCAAGCCTAACCCCTAAACATATGAGTGAGCCTGGCCAAAATCAGCAGATATATCTTCCCAATCCCTGGTTGATGACAAGTGCACAAGTGAGCCCAAATGACATCATCAGAACTGGCCTTAGACTCAGTAACGAAAATCAGTATTGATGGACATATGACACTGAGCTTTGGTGGCTGTTTGTTACACAGTATTATTGTGGCAGTAGCTGACTAATACAAGGACCATCAGTATAAAAAATGTTCTAGGAAAATAAATTAGATTGGGCTTCAGATGAGGGGGATCTAATTGTTGTGATATCTCCTATGTATTCTACACAGAAATAGCAGGAAAGCAATATCTTGACGTGCATTCCAATACTACAAAATCCAGCATAAGTACACATTAACAGATGTATCTTGTGCGTATTTCTGCCTTTCTGGGGCCTTGCAGTTGTTCTGGCATTTTGTTTTAAATGACTCAGTTTGAGGTTTTACATCTTTGTTATAGAAGAAAATGCCAGAATGACACAATGTAGCCTTTTCAACTTCCTCTAGCCCTTTGATACATTCTCTCTGGGTTAGTGTTTCTTCTACTGTTTCTTTTCTGCTTTTATATGTCCCCTTTCTCACCCTTCAGGGAGGTGGATGATTTAAGTGAAGCCTGGTTCTCCCTGCCCTGTAACTGCGCTTTATCTCCACTCATGGTTACATTTCCAAAGCTCAGATTCATCTATCAGAGGCCTTGAACTATGTATCTTGTCTTTGTATTATGTTGATGCACAAGTAATAGCAAAAACACAATTTCTTTTGCACCGAGGTTGGTACAAAGCCAATTATATAAACCTATTATATAGGTTTATGATACTTTGTACTTTTCAAAGCACATTCACATTTATTACTTCACTGATTCCCCATAATCTCCCCATGAGAACAATCGGGCCACGCATTGGTATCTCCCTTTGCAGATGAGGAAACTGAGTCTCAGAGAGTTCAAATGATTTTCCCAAGGTCACATAGCCTATCTAACGGAAGAATTCAAACTAGAACCCAGATTCTTGTCTCCTAACCTGGGACTCTACCTGGTATCCTCTGCTGACTCCTTCATTCTGGGGCTTTGGCTAACTGATGTCATCGCCAGGTGTTTGATGGGTACCTGAATAATATTTCTGTCTAGGAGTGATTCGAGTGGAAACAGGGCATTCTTAAAGAGGCCATTAGAAATCCCCAGACCTCCACTAAGGCAGGTTTTGGTGCAGATGACTGATGACTGTATAAATGCCTTCACCTTGTAACAGCCGGTCTCAGCCTCCAGAACAGAGTCCTACATTGTGGATTACTCACTCCATATCTGTTTTAAAATCATGTTATGGTCTTTTAAAGGTATGTTTTAAGTTGTAATGTTCTGCACGGAGGCATGGTCCATTTAAAAGCAGTGCTGCTTGAAGGTTGCTGGTTGAGGAGAACAATTGAATGCAGATGAAGGGAAAAGTACCAGGAAATGTCTTTTTCTCTGAATCTATAAAGCAAAGGCATAAGCCACCCACCAAAATGTTATACTTGCCTTGATTTTTGTTTTTCTTTTTAGAGATGGCGTCTTGCTAGGTTGCCCAGGCTAGACTCGAACTCATGGGCTCAAGTGGTCGATCTGTTTCAGCCTCCTGAGTAGCTGGGAGTACAGGTGCATATCACCATGGCTGGCAACTTGCCTTGATTCTTTGCTTCATCTGAATTATGGAAGATTGGCGATATTATCATTGGTCTCAGTGGAACAACTATCCTGATTTGCCTCGGACTGAGAGATTTGTTGGCATGTGGGGCATTGAATGCTAAAACTGAGTCAGTCCCAGGTAATGCTTGGTCACCCTATCCCATCTTTGCACAGCCCTTTGAAGCAAGCTGATGAACACGCCTTTCTCCTCCACCAAGAGGCAACTCATATCTCCCACCCTGTCCATTCTAAACAAAAGAATCCTTGTACAGGGAAAATACACAATATGGATGTGCTGAAGTAATACAAGAAAGAATGACATGCCCTGGTCTCCCAGAACTGGTCTGTAACTAACCAGAAAAGAGGACTGGCTTGGGAATTAGCAGAAAAGCTCAATTATTAACTTTTGTGTTAACTTCTGCCAAGCGACTAATTTACTGCCACTTGGTTTTCCTGTCTGTAAAGAGGGGCATTAACTAGAGGTCTCTAAGCTTTCTTCTCCATTATATACTCCAAAGCTTGATTGTATAGGAACCAATACAGTGCTTCCACCCTGCCCGAACTCATTGTATCCTGAAGTCCCAGGAATTGCTCACCAAGCCATCTTGGAGGCCTCTGTTTTAGCTCAGCCCAAATAACGAACCCCAGCTGAGGGAAAGACATGGGATAGAGTCTCAGGGCTTTTGTTCAGGTATAGATCCTTTAGCTTAGTGCTGTCTGATAAAATTTTCTGCGGTGATGAAAATGTTCTGCATTTGCACTGTCAAATATGGTAGCCATTAGTCACATGACTATATTTTAAATTTTTTAAAATGAAATTTAAATTTTAGTTCCTGAGTCAGAATAATCACATTTCAAGGGCTCACTAGCCATATACAGCTAATGGTTACAATATTGGACAGTGCCAACCGAGAACACTTCCATCATTGCGAGTTGTTCTATTGAGCACCATAGTTTTAGAGGACCATTTTGAGCATTTTCTCAGTAGCTGGGGAAATATCCAGAGTAGAAAAATGAGGAGAAAGGCAGGAAAGGGGAGGGATAGTGGCCATTATCACCAATGAACTTTATCTATTGGCATGGAATTATGGGAACAATGTAGCCAGCTTATTGGAGATGGGACATCTTAAATCTTATTATAGGCAACAATCTTCCAAAAGTCAATTAAAAAGCATGAAAATGTATCCTTCGGTGACACCAAGGTAGAATTTCAGACATGGAAACTTTCTTTTCACAAACACCCCTAACTGGGCTAACTCTTTGTTTAACAATAGAAAGCACCAGGCAGTAACATTAATCAGCTAAATGTAAATGTGGAAAATTACTTTTTTTTGCAAGAATCATGATTGGAGATTTTTTTTCCCAACCATTTTGTAGAATAAAAAAAAAAAAAAGTGGAAAATGTTTTGTTTATTATTGAAATAAAGCAAAAATCAAAATGCATGGTTGTGTTCAACTCTTGAAAGCAGCATTACTGTCCTTGCTTAGGGGGTAAATAAAGAATGTTTTGTGGAACTGGAGCCCCAGTAAGGATGTTGGCAACGAAGCATTGAAATTCTAGCAGTAGATTCTTAGTTCCAACTCTATCACTGGAATC
This sequence comes from Piliocolobus tephrosceles, assembly GCF_002776525.5. Taxonomy (NCBI): domain Eukaryota; kingdom Metazoa; phylum Chordata; class Mammalia; order Primates; family Cercopithecidae; genus Piliocolobus; species Piliocolobus tephrosceles. Next base: position 55,149,596 of record NC_045441.1, read on the forward strand.
TGTGTGACCTAGGGCAACTGACTTAATCTCCCTGGCCTCAGTTTTCATTTTGAGTTGGAGAAAGTTGGCATTGGACTGATTCCCTGGCATCATTAACATTCTGGGATCACTTTTGTGACCATACTCCTGACTTCTGCCATAGACATTAATGCTTACATCTTTTATAATAGCCTTAAATATTGTTTCTTTTAACACTCACAGATGATCAGTGTTGTCAGTTGCCCTCACTGAAGGCTCCCATAATCAAACCTCTAAGCACTGTAGGCCTGGCAAACCTTCAGGTTTTCTGAAACTCTCATACAGGGAGATACTCAACATTTAACTACTCTGCTCAGAGTAAGGAGTGCAAACCTCTCAGGGAAATAGTTGCCCCAGCAACTGCAGATTTACCCAGAGGTGAGAGCAGAGGCTCCACCCTACTTGTAAGTGCAGCTGTAATGTCACAGACATGAGAGGACTGGGAGCCATTTCCAACTTGGCCACTCATCAGTGACATGACTTGGAACAAGTCCTTTCACTTCTCCAAACCCTAGTTTCCTAATTTGTAAAGGAATCATAATACTGTAGTTGTAGGGAAGGTAAGTTAGGAAGTCAATGAAGCTTAGATTTCAGGGTCTCTCACTTGCATGAGCCCCTTTCAAGGCCCTGTGCATTGTTATTATTACGTTTTTTAGAGACAGAGGTTTGCTCTGTCAACCAGGCTGGAATGCAGCCATGCAATCATAGCTTACTGCAGCCTGTAACTCCTGGGCTCAAGTGATCCTCCTGCTTCAGCCTCCTGAGTAGCCAGGACTATAGGCGTGAGCCACAGTGCCTGGCCATTTTGGCATTTTTGTAGTTTCGTAATCTTTTCCTCAAAGAAGGGCCCCCAAATTTTATACGATTCAGGCCCTACAAAACCTTGTAGCAAGACGGCACTTGGATACACTGCTGTCCCCTGAAAGAGATTACTCAACAAACAAGATCTGGTGAAGCCAGCCTGGTCTGTAGCTTTTCTGTTTCTTCCAGATGCCATCCTCTCTCACATCTCAGCACACCTGTGAGCCATGCTGGCCTGTGCCTCTGGACACCACAGGAAAGGTGACACTTATCAGTCACCAGTCCTTCTTGGGCGCTACAGAGTGTGTTCTTAGAGGCCACAGAATTATGGAATCTGAGAGCCAAAAAGAACCGCTAGGGAGCTTTTACTTTACTCACTCCTTCCAACAGATGTTCCTTCCTCCCTTTTCTCTCAAATTCTCCCCAAATAGACATTTCACAGTCTCCTTTAAAAGCCTGGTCTGGTATTACATCATCAATATTCTTAGGGATATTTTCCTTAGGACTAACCCTATTTTATCTTCTAATTCAGATATGACAATGCTTCGAACCTTCTTTTTAGTTCTGTTTTATGCAGATTACTGGACACTTTCACAGACATACTTATGTGTTTTCCTGAACCTACTGAATTAACATCCTTCTTTTAGAAAGAGGTAACTGAGGTTCAAGGTGATACTAGATTTGGCCAACGTAATAGATGGTGGGGTCAAGACCCCGGGAGGAAAGTTCTATTTATTATCACCGTTGTCTCCAGAGGGGGATTCTGGACCTTGGAGATGTCACACAATCTTTGAGAGAGCCAAAGTTTATAGACAGCTTGCTTGATTCCCAGGGGTGTTGTTTCTGTTATAGGATGGCTGTCTCCATTTCTGTCAGCTGCCACTGGCTTTGTCACTAAAGTCTCTTTCCTGGGTCACTGGGCTCAGAATTCTGTTTTTCTCCTTGGTGAAAATCCAAACTTTCAGCAGGGTGCTAAAGGAGGTACTTATGCCTCAACTCTTCACACACACTACCCCCTCTCATCCCCATTCTTTATTTAAAATGAAATCACAGTCTATTCTTTCTTCATTCATTCATTCCAAAATTATTTATTGGGTGCCTGTTATGGGCATGACAGTAATCCCATAACTTCCCCCAGAATGCAAGAAAGCAAACATTTAAAGAGACCTAGATATGGCAAGCGACATCAGCAAGGTGGCAGAAGAGGAAACCCCAGGCCCTCGTGTCCCCACAGAGACACTGACTTATCTATCAATAATATATGGACCAAATTGCTTTTGTGAGAATGCCTCAAGAGGCCTAAATAGTCCGCTTTCTAGAAAAAAGGAATTTCTAGTTATTTAGTCAAATAGTGCACTTAGTAAAAAAAATTTTGATTGCTTTCTGTGTGTCAGGCATTAAGACCTTTATGAATATTAATGCAATTTTCACCCAATTCCCATGAGGTGGTGGATTCTATAATTATTTATTATTGTCCTGATGAGGGAATTAGAGATACAGAAAGGTTACAAACTTGCCTCAGGCAACACAGGTGGCCAGTGCCTGCCGCAGAAAATCTGGCAGTGCTGTTCCCAGGGCCACGCCCCAGACTGTATTTAAAATTGGAAGCTGGAGCAGTCTGGGGATGTTTCTGAGCTGTTCAGATGAACAGATGCTTGAGTTATGCTGGTTTTAGGGATCTGTCTTTCAAAATAAAAATGTGTTCCTCAAAGGAGTAATTGAATTCACCCGGTCTTAACTCTTGATTCAATAAACAGAAGACGGAGGAAAGGAGCTGGTTTAGGTTTTAGATCTCTATCTTTGATCCTAACTCTTGATGGATTTTACCAGACAAAAGAAGAGAGTGACCAATTAAAGAGTGGAAAAGGCGATGATTGGGTGAGATCTTTAAGAATAAATGTTTATCACAAATGCAACTGAATAGGACTTGCATTTCACCATACTTACACATGGAAGCAGAAACTACCACTCCAAACATTTCCGTATCAGTAATCCACACACTCTGACACACAAATAAACATTCTATAGATAGACATAGGTATAGATACAATTATAACTTCTTAGATTTCTTTACAGCTCAGAAAAAAGGAAGATTTAGAAAATATTGTGTTGGTGTGAAACGAATTGCGATTTTTGCTATTATTTTTACAAAAATGTCAAAAACCACGATTACTTTTGCATCAACCTAGTAGTTAATGCATAAAATTGGGGAATATATTAGAAAACCTGGGTGGCTTTTTGTTGAAAGGAGGGATTTCTCTGATTCAGCACACTGCTGCTCACATTAACTGGAAAGATGACAAATGTCTGCCTTCTCCTGTGCCATGGAGGTAGACCTGGAGAAGAATGCATGTGTGAAGATTTGGTTTGCTTGGAAATAGTGTGGCATCAATTCTGATGCCAGAGTCTAGAAGTTCTTTTATGGCCTTTTTTTTTTTTTTCAAATGACTTGATGCCTTTGCAAAAGAGGCTACATAAAGAAGAGTCAGATATTTTTGAAAGATCAAATGTGTGTCAGCACTTCTAGTAAAGCAATAATAATTAATTTCCCCACTGCCATAAAATTGTATAATTAGAATGGGTTGGGTGTGGGTAACAATTTTTCAAACATGGGAAGAGCAAATGGAAATGCTTTTTTTTCCAGGCTCTTCCTTTGCTTTTGGAGTTTGTGTGAAATACAGAAAGGAAGGGAGCCCATCTGTTTCTGATACTCCTGGGTTTGATGTATTAGAATGTTTTGAAGCAGTAATTTGATGTCTACTAAGTATGCTTCTAAAGTATTTTCCATAAGTTTGAAGCCTATTCCTTTATTGACAGGAAGTTTGTTTTTATGGCATTTTAGGGTTAGTTTGACACTCAGAAATGAAAAAAAAAAAAGAGAGTAATTGATCAATTTCTAAGTTGCACTATGTTTTAGGTAGGTTTACTTTTGTGCATTAATCTACTGGGAGAAAATTTGAGAAGAAACAAAAATGAATGGAGTTGTAAATTATTATTTTTTGCATTGCAGTTAATCTTCCCCTCTTCTTAATCCTCCATTGCCACAGTCAACCCCCTACAACATCCCTCCTTTATATTAGCAAAGTGTTACCCCTGGGGAGATGGAAAACAGTTCACAATGTTTTCTATATGGAAACATTTCACAATGAAAGGCAGAGAGTTAGAGGCTCATCCCTGGTACAAGGGTCAGGAGGAAGGAGAACCAGGTGCCACCAGGATGACACCACTGTCTCCTGTACTATCCTCATGACACATTGCTTCTTGTTGGGATTATATGTGTGGGCAGGGTGAGGGAGTTCTGGGAAGGAGAGGCAGTGCTAAGGGGATCATGCCATACCTGCAAGAAGCACTTCAACGTGGTAAGCCCTTTTCCCTGAGTGCTTCAACTGCAACTTACCTGCTTCACAAGTCTCACACTCCTGATTCTCTCTGCCATTCCTGAAACTAGGAAAAGGGAGTAGAAAATTTGAAATTCAGTTCTGTCACTTCTTTCTGAGCACTTTGGTACTTTTTGAGGGAATTCTATTCTACTTAGCTGTAAAATTGCTTACCATTACAGAAAAAGCTCCAGCTTGGTGTACATTTTCTATAAATCTTTTGGACATTTCCTAAGGTAATTTTTGAAGGTGCTGAATGGTGTACACAACTACACAGTAGGACTAAGGGATTTGATTCCAGAAGGAGAAATGACTGCTTGGCAGTCCAGGGGGCTTCTCATCACCTCTGTCTGTGGAATGAACTGTGGGCTGACATCACGGTAGGACCACAATTTTTGGATCATGATTTTTAATTTTTTTTTAATGCTAAGCAGGCTTCTCCAGGAATGGAAGAAGACATTACCTTCTTTAGCTTAGCTCATATCATCATTTCACTTTATCATGCCTTTAATTTCTCTCTCACTTTCCTTCAGCTCAATTGTATGCCTATCACTGAGAATAAATGCAATTTGAAATATTATAACAGTATTTAAGACTATGCAGCCATATGATGTATTTTCTATATATACATGTACATTACCTGTAAATGGATAGAGAGAGGATTCAAAAGCTATGCAGCAAACTGAGGAGGAGGAAGTGGGAATGTGGGCACTTGAGCCTTTTAAATGTTTTAATATTTTGGCTTCTAAAAGCAAGATTGCACTTTTGGATCACTTTTATTTGGTTAAAAAACAAGCAACCAATCTGAAGACAAAACAAAATAAAGCAACACAGGCATACCAAAGAAAAGGGGAAAAAAAGAAAAAAAGCAGAAAGAAAAGAAAAAATGAAGAAAGAAATGAACAAAAAAACCCCATCTCTCATAGACGTTTGTCCTACAAAGATAGTTACAGCTGCTGACAGAGGTGTAACAATATATGCATTACAGCACTGTTTCTAATGCTGAAAAATTAGACACAATTTAAACATCTCATATTATGGAATTTATTGAATGAATCCAGTTATGATCATTGAAAGTAGCCCTGTTGGCCAATCTAAATTACCTTATAGAAGAATCCTGGACCACGGGAAGATTTCCATCACCTACTAAGACTAATAAAACACCCCAACCGTTTACGAAACAGAATGTGTAATATTTAAGTTTTTGAAATGCAAGTACATACACAGAAAAAAGATCTCAAGAATATATATCATTAAATATATATCAAATATATATCAAGATCTGAGTAGTGGTTTTCTTTAGTAGGGAGTGAATTTTTTTCCCGTTTTCTTTGTGCTTTTAAATTTTACTACAATGCATATATATTATTTTAATATTTAAAAATATGTATACAGTTTGGAAAATGCACTAGCCCATAGATGACAATTTTTAATATTGATGACTTTTGAAAATCAGGACAAGCTGATACCAGATGCGGTGAATTCTCTGACAAATTTATATTAGAATTTGGTCATCAATATACTGTTCATTTACCTCTAATATCCCTTGGAATATTCTTCTCAATAATACTGACATTTTGCATATGCTGTGGAAGGCAAACTAAAAAGGGAGAGAAAAACTATAATTATTAAATATATTTTTTCCAGGAGTGATTTTTTTTTTCTTCAAAAATATGTCCCAAACCACCTCTGGAAGTCAGAGTACTATTTCAAATTGGCAATTTTACAAAGAAATGTAATTTTGTGTGGCATACTGTTGCTTACCATCATGGTAAATACAAATAACACCGAGATGCTGAGGCATCAAGGACTCTGGAGCCTGTGAACTTATGTAGTAAATATTTTATAATTTTTTTCTATACAAAATTCATTTTACAATCAAACTTAAATACATAAGATTGTTTAGCTTTTTTGGGGGGTGAATATGACTTTGAAACATCACTTGAACCTTCTTTATCCATATGATTGTGAAGAGAAAAAATTGAGGCAATTTTCAACATAATCCAAGCTTAAAGAAAAAAAAAAAACTTGTTCATTTTACATTTTGGAGACAGACTGTTTCTTTCTTCCTTTAGATACATTTTTGTGTTTGAATGGGAAGCTGGTGTTCTGGCACTATTTTGTTTTTATTTTTGTACATTACATTTTTATAGCGAATGAAAGTTGAAGTTTTTCATAATTGCTTTGCACCTTTTAGAAACAGCCACAGAATATAACATCCCTAAATATGGTAACTGTTAATAAAATCGCCACTTAATTTTTCAAGTCTGTTTTCATTACTTGATTATGGCACTCTGGGTACAAAACATCTCTTGTTTTCATGAAAAAAATTACAGAAATATAATTATATATATATATATCTGCATATATATCTTGAATAGTGAATTCATGGTTTTTTTTTTTTTTTTTTTCTTTTTCTTTTCTTTTTTTATTTGAGACAGAGTCTCTCTCTGTCACTAGGCTGGAGTGCAGTCAAGCTATTTCCGCTCCCTGCAACCTCTGCCTTCAGGGTTCAAGTGATTCTCCTGCCTCAGCCTCCCGAGTAGTTTAACTTCTGCTACTACAGGCATGCACCACCATGCCCAGCTAATTTTTGCATTTTCAGTAGAGACGGGGTTTCACCATGTTGGCTTGGATGGTCTTGATCTCTTGACCTCATGATCTGCCCTCCTTGGCCTCCCAAAGTGTTGGGATTATAGGCGTGAGCCACCATGCCCTGCCCACGGTATTAACTTTTTTAAAAATATCCATAATGAAAGAAACCTGAAACAAAGGAAACACCTCTTTCATGTTCTTAATTTCCTTTCTTGCGGCTAGTGTTTGTTTACAAAGGGAAATGCAATCTTTTGAAAAGTATATGGAAACAAACACCTTCCAGCTGTGAGCATGTAATTGGTCAATCAGTTCTTATTCAGAGATGTTTTTAAATGCCATTATGTATTCTTATTTAATTCTTGGATCCCTGCATCCATAAAAATAGTGGCTAAACTGTTGCTGTTCTACGGAGGATATCAATTTCCATGTCTTTTTCTTATAAAACCATACTGGAAAAATGGATGGAATTACCCATTTCACATAATTCATAAATTTAAATAAAATAACACGGAACACAGATTTTGACTTTCTCACAGTTGGCAATTTAATTTATATATTCGGAACGTGGTTCATTTCTATTATGTGAACCCTCATTTAAATATGTTAGAGTTAGTTATTACTGTAAGCTAAGAGAATTAACATGTAAAAACAGATTTCTTGCCACAATCATTTGCCACCACAAAGAAATAATTTGGTTTAGAAACTTTCAGGATATGTGATATATTATAAACAGTGTATTGTTATGAGTTTACAATTTAATGATAAACTGGGCTATTTGTTTTGTTACTGGAACCATAATATCAAGATGGGGAAGAACTAAATAGAGACTGTAAAATGAAATGGTGGGATATGTACTTTTGCACAATTTAGAGGCCACAAACATAGCTAATCATGCATTTTGTTAAATACTTGTTTGGTGATATTCTTAATTACATGTCCTTTGTGGCTTGCTGGTATTTTCAGGTGTATTAATAAAAATCAGTATTCCTAAAAGTGCAAATAGATTGGAAGCAGATGCTTTTAGTAAAACATAATTGGGCTAAAGAAAAAATGTTGCAATTTGAAAACAGACCAATGTCTTTCATGTATTGGTTTGTTGTGATTATGCATTCATGCAGGATTTGAAAGAGGAGCAATCAACAAATGCATCTTAAGAAGAATAGAAAATATAAAGAAGAAGCATTTTTGTAAAGCTCAGATAAAATGTTTATTTTATGTGAACAACATTGGAATTGCTGGCATAGGTTACAGAAGTTAAGCTAAACAAGAAAACTTAAATTAGTCTTTGTTATATTAGAATGTTAAAATGCAACTTTTAAATCTTTCCAACATATGCAAAAAGGTAAATTCCTTTTGAATATATTGTTTTAACCCACAAGATTTATGATTTATATTTATAAATGATAACACTGTGTTTTTAAAAAATGCAAACTGTGGAATTTATGGACAGATCATTATTATATTTTATTTCTACTTTTCAGTAGTTCTGAGTGGTTACTTTATGAATGTGTATTTCTTATAATAAAAAGAAGTTAAAAATACGAATGTAATAAAACTGTGAATTCTTACAAAGTCAAATTATAGTCCAAGCAGAAAATAAGAACAAAATAAATTTGAGCTTTGAGAAGTGAGTTCTTAATATATAACCCAATTGGAATTTTGTACTAAAGCAAAACAAAAAAGTGACCTCACTACTAACACATAGAAAAAGATAGGAAGAAAATATAGGAAACAGATTTATTTACTGATTGTGAGAATACATATGAACATTTTGGGTTTTTCTTCTTATGCCTTTCAGTGTTTCTCAGACTTTTTTCAGGAACATATATACACATCATAACCAGAAAAAACTTATTCATAAAGGAAAAATGAAAAAAAAATAATAGTTTGGATTAAATAATAGTTTGAGTTTAATTTTCAGTTATATTACTTAAATTATAATAGTACTTTATTCATTATCCCAAAGCTTGTTAAAACAGCACTAACACAGTCATATAAAGCTAACTCCTAAAAATTAACACTAAAATGTAATTATTTGCCATTAGATTGTAAAATTTACTTTTTATAATTACTAAGAACCAAGTGTATAAAAGTGTTAATGTTTTATTACTCTACCTTACCTAGAGTTCAATTTCAAGTAACAATTTGACAAATTATCAACTGACATAAGTTTTTTGGCTTTAAGATGGATATACATTATTGTAATTGCTTGTAATATCATAGGAATTAACATTTCTTTTTAACACTGAATCACTTATTAGCAATGGAATAATGTCTCTGGATATAATTTCATGGAGGAGGCATAAAATAATGCCTCAAGTTATTTACTATTAAGACTACAAAATTAAATATGAATTGAGTTAAATGTAATCAACATACTGACATAAATTTAAAAAGACAGTAATTAAGCAAATTTTCCTACCTTTGTTACATGTCGAAAAGTATTTAGAAGAATAAATGTTACACCATACTGACCTAACAAGAAAACTTTTCCCTTCCCTTTGATCTTATAATTTTCCACAAACCATTATTCTCCATTGAGAGCACTCTTAACTTCTTACTAATACAGAAATTCTTTGGAATCCTCTATCATTTCTGTGCTGGAGGAACAGAAATTGCAGAATCGGAAAGGTGTAATTTGTTTTCCAGTGGAGAAAGACAGAATTTTGGCTGTGAATTTTAATTTCTGTTTAAATAAAGGCCCATAGCCTGCCAAAAGAAGTAATTCTTTCTTGCTTTTTTTTTTTTTTTCGTGAAACGGCCTTGTTGACAACTCAGATTTTAAAATGTAATTCAAATTAAGGAACAAAGACTCCCAAATTTAATTTGGAGCAAACAAACTATAATTACTTTTCTGAAAACTGTAAAAATGTTATCCAATATAAACGTGCAGATAATATGTTTTAAAACTTAGGTTCCTGAAGATCGTGTTCATCCTTTCATTTTCCAGTTATTTATCACTTGACATCTTATTTCATAAATCGTGAAAAGGTACGTCTATGTTCAGTTCTACCTAAAACAGAGGTAAAATTTTTGTAAAAAATAGAAAAAAAAAAAAAAAAAAGAGAGAGAGAAGAGATCAAATCAATCACAAGAAGAATTCTCTTATTAAAAAACTGTCAACCGAGTACCCCTGGGGCATTTTACTGTTGGAAACAATTTTAACACTTGCATCATTCATAAGCAATTCATAAATGCTTAGCCTGAAAGAATTTTCCATCCGTTCTCTGCTTCAGCGCAACTCGGATCTCCCTAGCTCTGCTAGTGGAAAATTAGGAAGACAGGGAACTCATAGCAAAGGAAAAAATGAATTCTAGTGAAGGAGTAATTTTTATTGCACAAAAATTTTCCTTCACACACGGCCAGCCAGGAGCAGTGGCCCTTACACAGATTAAAAGAAAATTAATTTTGGGGCGGATAGATTGGTAATCTCTACTTATTTCATGATACAATTCTTAACGGCTTGTAAGAACCAACGAAAAAAATGCATTTAGAAACAGAATTCTCTTTAAAGGGCTAATTAAGACGAATCTTTTCAGAAAGCCATTTGTTTCCTTCAGGCCCTTGGCTCAGTCTGGCGAAGCTGGCGGGGACCCACCCCCGACCCACCCCCGACCCGCCCATACCCCCCGGGAGACGGGCGGGACACCCGGTTCTCAAGTTACAAAGCAGCCCTGGGCGCCCGCCCACTTTTATGCAAAATAACACGCCCTCTTTATTAATCCAGCCAATGATCAAACGGCATCCAGCCCCGGTGGGAGGTGGGGCCGAGGAAGGAAGCAAGCAGCAAAGCTAGTTCCACGCGCCTCGGCACGCTCCGCCTCTTCTTCTTGCCCTTCCTCCTCTGCGCTCCGCCCGCAACCAGGCCCCTCCCACTCAGCTGGAGTCTGTACTCGCTGGGAAGAGGCGGGAAACTGGGCGGAGCCGGTGCCGGGGTAAGAGACGCTCGCGGTTTCTCATTTACATGCAGCCACCCTATTGGCTTAGGCTGGCTGCGAACGGAGAAATTAGGGGCGGGGAGCTTGTCAAAGTGAGCTTCACGGATTGGCTTAGCCTTACGATGACGTAAAGAAAGCAGTTTAAGCAAATGAGGGCGCAGGGCTAACGCGCCTACTCCTTCTCGCCCCACCTCTGTGTGAGCGACCCAGTGAAAGATGAGCCTTTGAGGCACATTTCCTAGTAGATTTAAATGACAAATCTAGGAAGAAGCGGTTTAAATATTTATGAAGAGGCGGAGAGGTGTAGAGTGTCTTCCGGAAACGCTTCTGATTGGCTGGTGTTTTCAAACAAGTGTTAGTTTTATGAAATGTGTGAGTACCCGCAGATCAATTCAATGATTATATTTCCTGCTTCGGTTTTTCTTCTTCCAAAAGCGCCACACCATATACCTCTATTTATTTTCTCAGTAATTGGTTGCATGTGTGGTCCGAGGGGCTCGGCTTTGTCACATTTTCACTCTCAATATATTTTCTTTTTTGGAACTCATGTCTTATTTTCATCAATTTTTAAAATGCAAAGATCTGGGACAGATGGAAACAATTAGAACCTCCGCTCTGCTGATGTGTATAATCTTATTAGTTTAATGGGTCACAGGGCGCAGGACCTATTTCCTATGGATCAAAGTGAAAACAAACACGGTTAATATCCCATTTTGTTTTAGAACCACATCGGATCGAGTTCCCTCTCTGGGCCGTGGTAATGACAATATTAAGAGAGCTTGGGTTGCCTTGAAGTTTAGAGGGAAAATTGAGTCATGAAACATTTTGGTTTAAAAACGCATTGATATTAACACCAGGTAGCCGGTTGCCATGTCCCTGAGCTCTCTTGAGTTTATCACAATAGCATGGCTTTTTAAAGGATTTCAGTAATGCTGGTTTTGATCTATTGCCTTAAAGCAAGTGAAAAATCGTGCCTATTGCGTTGTTAATTATACCAGCTTCTCAGGTTTCCTCTATTCAGGCTCAATGCAAAACTTCCGAGCCCTTGGTGTAATTTTCAACTCTGACTTTTTAATGATTTTTTTTCCTTCATCTGTGGATGGTAGTCACAGAATCTTTTCAGAATTTAATTGAAAAAAAAAAAAAAGTTAAGGAACCACATGACCGCCACCCAAAATTCAGCATTTCATTTCAGGGAGTTCCTGACCGCCTAAGGCCAGTCCATAGACTCCTAAATATCTGTGAACTCCGGTATCAGAACCCACACCTTGAGGAAATGTCTTTCATATTTTGAGTTGTATTTGGTTGTGTTATTCCTAGGCCAAAATATAATCTTCTAATCACCTACGGGGTTGGACCAGTGCCTCTCTCTTCGTGACAAAGACCCCCTTTGGAAACCTCCTGCAGCAACTTCTCACCCCAATAAATTAAATGCAGCCACAGTGTGGTCCATTACCCTGGAGTGTGAGGTGACGGCCCCTGTCAAAGGTGGCCGGCCCAGTACAGCCCCTTAAATATTCCTACAGATAATAAATATCTGTGCAAGGAACGGATGTAAAAGGTTCCTATTCGTTTGGAAAGCTCGGTACTACAACAATGAATAAACATTGCAGACTTGATGAATGCCCCCAAGTCCTTCCACAGAGGAGGCGGAGAGAGAACCAGATCTTAAAAAAATTTTCACCCGGGGCCTGGAGGCCGGGTTCAAGACTCACAGCTCTGCGAACACCCGTGCCTCGACGTGTTCCTCCGCAGGGCCTCTAGGAATGTATATACCACGAGTTGAGACAGGCCTGGGCCCCGGAAAGAGCAGGCAGTGGTTTTAGCAATTCATTTTAATTCCGAAGCCGTCCAATGCATTTGCTTTCACTTGGTTGGGCGGGGCTGGAATTGATAAGAGAGAAAACCATGTACTTGTCCTTGTGGATTGGGAAACAGGGTCACTGAATCCTGGGCTGGCTCTCACAGCTTCCTGGCAAAGTTCACACACGCACTCAAACGCGTGGATTAAGTTGCAGGGAAGTCTGACATCTGGGACAAGATGTGGCTCCTCTGCCCGTGGCGGTTCTTCAGATAAATCCTCATTGCTTTCTTTTAATTTGCCTTTGAATTTCATTATTTTTTGCCTCAATGTAACACGTAGTCTTTTTTTTTTTTTTTTTTCTGCTGTATTTAACTCTCAAGGTCCTCTGCGCTATTTTTACCAATGGTATAACTTTATTTTGGGAAAGGGATTATTTCCCCTTCAGAAATGGGGGAAAATAATCAAATTCCCAGTCAATTGTGTCTTGATTTAACTCTTCTTTTAACGGGTCCATCATAAAATATTTAAACCGTTAAAAACATGTCCATCACTGATCAACTTTAGTTGTTTTGTGTTTTAAAACGTGGAAATATAACCCCAGGGTGTGTGTGTGTCATATTACGGATAGACCATATTAATCTCTTTTTCATGGAAAAAACATCTGCGTGTGTGAGTCTTAGTAATTATTCATCTAGGGTAACAAATTCTAGAAGACTTGACCTCTTTCTTTCTCTTTTTCTCTCTCTCTTCTTTCTTTTTCTTTTTCTTTTTCTGTGCTTCTTTGTATCTAATACCCAGGGGCATTAACATCTCCTCTCCCTCATCTTGCCGTGTGTGGAGGGACCCGACTGACGTCCAACAATAGATACTCTTTTTTATTGTATATTTTTTCTTTTGTTTTTCTTGACCAACAATTTCCCTTCAGTATTTTAGCCGGGTGGCCCCAAGCTATATGCTCCGTGTAAACCAGAATGGTGTGGTAGGTTTTGTGACAGATAGTGGCTTCCTGCCCTGGCTCTGATGCGTACCTCTAGGGCGAGCCAAGGCGGAAACTGTCATTCCTAGAGGAAAGCAATGCCCGTCTGGGGAGAATCTGGGAAACCCAGCATTCCTATGAACTGCGGCCCACTAAGCGCCCCTGACCACAGTGATCACTATCTCCTAGATTTTTGACAATGTTGTTGTGCTTTGTTTTAAAACATTATCATTGCTGCTGAGAAACGTGGACCCTTGTGATGAAGGCCTGCCTGGCCTTCCCCAGCTATTTCACTCTCTGGCCTTCTCCAGGTGGGCTTTCATTTAGGGAGGGTCAGACTCATCTAGGTGACATTTCGCCACGCCTTTCAGTCCGGTTGGTTTACAAATTTACGAAATTAGTGCTTGGTCTACATCTAGGGCTTTCTGCACGGAAAGGCCAATAGAAAGGTCCACGACTTGACTTTTACGCTACATCACTACAGCCAAAACACCGGGACCTCCTTGGGACTGGAGGCGGATCCTCCCCGGGTCCCCGGCCCGGCCCATCCTCCTCGCAGCGCGCCTGGTGGGGCCGTAGCAATTCCGCGCCGTGAAGCCTGGAGTTACAGGCCCCGACCGAGCCAAGATCTGAGGCTACCAGACCCGCCCGGTTTACTGAGGGCTCTGCTACCGGAAGTCATTTGACAAATCTCAGGCAGGCCTTTCTAATCTTTACTGCTCGGCAGAGCTTTGCAAATCTCTAAACACGCTGTAACCTTCTTCAAACAGCACGCCAGACACACTTGAAGTCTTTTTTTTTTTTTAAAGGTCGGACGGAATGGAAACTGCATCTGCACGGGACCTCTCCACAGTCTGGCCTGCACCACTCCCAGCACCTTCCCTAGACCCTCGCCTCCCCCCTTCCCCCGCACGCTGATTCTCGCGCATCCTTGCGCCCACCCAGTCCCAGGAGCCCTCCTGTCCCGGGAGGCCGCAGACGCTCTTGAGCTGGAGACTCACCCTCCGCCCCTGCAGCGGGCTGCGGGGAGAGAACCTTGGGGAACTAGGCAGGACCGGCAAGGGTGGACCGAGTGATTTATGACGCTGATCAAACTTTTTAGGAAGCAGAAATTAACCTGAGGCGGATTAGGCCTGAGCTTTGAAGTTCACGGTTTTGTTTTCCTTCAGCCCAGTCCTCCGATCAAACTGTTCTTGGTTCCTTCTGCCCCTCTCCTCCTTCGGTCTCTCGTCACCCCCACTTTATCCTCCAGCAACCCCTCCTGCGCTGATTTTCTTAATTTCAAGTAAAAATATCTAGACGCTAGAGACTGAAGTTCCTGACAGTGCCCTATTGAGCAGAGGCATCGCATATTCCCTACATCCCAGTCTTCTTGCAACTGTGTTTTACGTTTGAAAGTGCGATTTTGGTTTGGAGGTCGAGAGTAGAAAATTTGTATCCGTTCTTTTCTTTGGCTGTTTCCTACTTCCCTTTCAATACCCATACTTATTCTGCCCTCGGAGACTGGCCCTTCCTGGCCGAGCAGAAGCGCATGAGGGTTGAGTAACTCTGCAGGTGAGAGCTAACTTTTCAGCGCATCCACCAGGTACTGCAGGTTTGTGGATTTCCCCCCTAGTTGGCCAGAAATCTCACACCCAAACATGAAAGTCCTCTCTGGCCGCTCTGTACTCTTACCTTGGCCCTCTTTATTTCCATATCCCCCTCCTCCCCATGCAGGTCTCTGAAGGGAATCTGTCTCCTGCGGTTCTTTCCCGCAGGCGCCTGCTGAAAAGGCAATTTCCTTGGGGGTGTGGCTGGGGAGAGAGGAAAACAGAAACCAGGATTGTTTGGGGGCCTGAAACCATCCAAATTTTATTGCATCCGCTACAATGTCAACTAACTCTTAATGAGCATCCAAGCGGAAAAAGGCCGAAGTTTACTTCGTGTTAAGGCGAGGAATGGGGGGTGGGGGTGATGGGAGTTTGCTTATTTCCTTCTGGTACAATCAAAGGTTGCAACACCTTCCTGAGAGGCTCTTCCCAACGCCAAGAGTACGGACGCGAAAGTCAGAAGGCATCAGGTTTCAGCTACCTGAATGATCCAAGATCACTCGGCCACGAAGACCTTCGAATTTGGCCCTGTCTACAGCTTGTAATGAAAAGGATAATGTGTCTTGTAATAAAAAACAGGACCCACACAAACAAACCCAGCTTCCAACGGCCCTCCACCTCGCCACACTCTTCCCTATTAAGGGCCAGTGACAAATATTGCCATCCAGTTCCACCCCAAAAGGAGGAAGCAGTAGATCTTCCTTTTAATAACTTCCCAAAGTGTTACAAATAATAAAAAGGACGCGTAAATCATCTCGGGGCGGCTGAACGCAGACGTCAGAAGGATTTACTCCTCTGTAGCCCTGGCTTCCAACCGCGCTCTCATTGGCTACTTCCTTGTGGCCCGCCCCCAAATCCGCTCTCTTATTGGTCCGCCTGGACCCAGGCGTAGAGACAGGGCGTAGGGTCGGTGGGGGCTGGAGTCCACCAGTACGCATGCGCCGTATGGCGCGCATGTATGATTGACAGCAGGGAGAGGTGTTTGCGCGCGCGCGCGCGCGCGCGTACTTTGTGTGTGTGTGCGCGCGCGCGTGTGTGTTGTAGGGTTGAGGGAGCGAAGGTGGTGGTGGCGGGGCGACAGTGACGGTGGTGGCTGTAAGTGCTGGAGCTGAGGCAGCTCTTGCCCGCGCGGTGAGGTGTAGTCCTCTTTGCCGGCATTTTCCGCTGAGTCAGAAGCGCTGGTAGTCACAGACTGCGCTCTCACCCACACTGAAGTCGATCTGGAAGGAATTTACTGAGGGGGCTCTCCAGCAGCTGGCTAACTGGGGAGGAAGTAGAACTAGAAGACATGCTTTACTCTTCCTGAAGAAGACACTTAAGCCCCTCAAGAAGAGATTTAATTTGAGCGCTGTGTTGATTTGTGCATTCCTTGTAAAGCACACACTAAATCCGCTTCGCATCCCAGCCGTACCTTCATCTACAGCACACACCTCTCCCCCACCTCCTCTCAGCACTCACTTAGCCCTGTTCAGTTCCCCTGTAGGCACAGGTACACGTATATCAGCCTCTTGTGATCATGCAGACCAGGGACGAACTTAGAAAGACACCCGGCACACTGTGACAATCCTTAACTGGGAGAAAAAGAGAGAGAGAGAGAGAGAGAGAAAAGCAAAGAAAGGCAGAATAAGAGCAGAAAAAAAGAAAAAGAAAGAAAACTAGGAATATGCAGCAACCAGTAAAACGATGGTAGCAAAGATAAAATGCCGATGGAAAAAATTCATTAAATGCAAAGTTTGATAAAAACTTCCTAACCCGGTTAATGCTGTGGAAATAATTCCAGTTTATCTCAGTGCTAGTAAACGCCTAGTACAAAATTCTTCAGAGGCGAGGGCTGGCTTAGTGCAGAGGAGAAACGTCGCTCCGTTGCCCTGTTGCATCCAAATTCTTTCAGACAAGTTTCCGCGGCGTGATGGAGATGGGCAGAAGGCTGGAGAGTGCTTTCCTATTATAAGCTGTTAACTCGTTGGTTTGTACTCACACATATTTTAAGGAAATAATAAACATCTTATAGTTCTGCACATATTCTAAATTACAGTGGTTCTAGAAGAATTTTGTAGCTGACAAATTAGAGCTTCGGTTTTACGAATTCTGAATTTTAAAACCGGTAATGACTTCTCAGGCCCTGAGATTCTCTTCTTTGTTTTTTTATTTTGGTGTGTGTGGGTATGTGTAAGATGAGAAATGTACGAACACAAGTATTTCAGACACTCCAAGTAATGTCCTGTCTGTGAGTTCACGGTAAATAAATAAAAAGGGCAAAGTGACAGAAATACAGGATTATTAAAAGCAAAATAATGTTCTTTGAAATCCCCCCCTTGGTGTATTATTTATCTTAGGATGCAGCACTTTCAGCATGCCCAAGTATTGAAAGCAGTGTTTTTACGCTACCACGGTAGTTTTATTTAGAAACCCCAGGTTCATTTTTAGTTTTAAAATGGTCATTTATGACATAAAATTATCAGCATTCATATTTTTGTGTTTTATTATTGCTTAGACTACTTATTGAAACAGCAAACATTATGAAAATTAGTAAACATCTTTGATAGTTGCTTATTTTTGTTTAATTGAGTATCTTTATTTTATTAGGTAAATATACAATTAAATTCATTTTAAAATAATGAGGAAAATAATACTTTTCTTTCGCTTTGCTAAAGCAAAGTGATTTTTCATTCTTCTCCGTCCGATTCCTTCTCTTCCAGCTGCCACAGCCAACTGACAAGCTCCCGGCGGCCCGAGAAGTAGTATGCAAATTTTGGATGATTGACACCTACAGTAGAAACCAATCATGCCAAAGTAGGATGCTGATTGGTTGACAACAATTTGACGTAAACCTTGACGTTTTAAAAACCTGACACCCAATCCAGGCGATTCATGCAAATAAAGGAAGGGAGGCACATTACCAGGGGCCAGAGAGATTTTAGTACGACCCCACGTGTTCAGTGGTGGATATTGCACAGACGTCTGCAAGGTCTAAGTAAACGCTACATAATGTTCAACTCAATCGCTTGCCTTGGACTTTCCCAAACTTGTCACTGGAATATAAATTATTCCTTTTTTAAGAATAAAAAAATAAGAATTATGTAGTGCACATATATGACAGTTCATGTAGAAATCTAAATGGACTTCCAACGCACGGAATTTCCCTATTTCCCGCTTTCTTTAAATTAATCCTCAACGAAGGCGCTGTTTTCCCCTAGATTTAACAAGGACGAGATTTACAGAGCCTTTCCCTGGAGAAATCCGCTCTAGGCACAGATGGCCAGTAAATTTAGCTTCTTCAGCGAAGTTCCACATAGCACCGCCAGATGGCATAAGGATCCCCTTCTCACCATCTCCACCCCCACCTTGTACCCTGCAAGTAATTTAGAAAAATTGAAAACCAAACACTTTTATAACTAAATGAAGTGACAACATACTGGCACTGTTAAAGAGCCACATATTACAAAAATAAGCTTTGTTGGTTGTTGCTTTAATGTGAAAATTCCTCTGGAGATTTTGCCCAGGAAAGTTTGCGAGTAAAAGACTCATCCAGTAGAAAGTGTTTGCAAAAATATTTCCTTAAGCGAAGTGCGCACCTTAAGTACGCTTTTAAAAGGTAAGGGTAAGAGGCCGCTGCGTTTCTGAGCATGTTGTTTGCAGGGCCGGGTGAACTTTTTAGGGATTAAACTGCAATCGAGAGGGAAACTCAGTTTCCCAGAGAGTGGTCTTACTGGGAGCAGAGGCTGGCCGGAGCCACAGGGCGGAGGTTGCCTCTCTGCTTTCTGATTCAGTTGCTGTTAGAGCAGCGTTGCTTTTTTAGGAATTCATTCTGGGGTCCCTATGACAGATAGGCAAGACTTTCTTTCCACTCACAAGTCACTGTAGTAGGGGGCAGCATCTTTGTTTTGCCAACCTCGGCGGGGGATTTGAGGAACCCTGGAAAGTGTAGACCTCCACTTCTCATCTGCCTTTCCGTTTATATCTGCTTTTCTGTTTGGGTTTATCAGGAAGAGAAGGGTTCGTGCTGTCCTCACATCAAGGCCAGAATAAGAATTTACGGTATTTGCAGAGGGAAGAAGGGAGGAAAGAAGAAAATACTGTACTCAAGCGAGAAGTTTCACAGCTTTACATGTACATTTTTACATTTTACAGGTCGACAGCCCTCTAGCTGGGAAAGTTCATGATTTCTTCGCCCATTTATACAAGCAGAATAATTGCACACTCACTTTTGATTACTCTGCCCTATAATTATGCATTTTAAAATTGCATTCAGCCTTTAAAAATAAATCTGCCTAAGAAAACTTTCAGAATATAGCCATTAGCCCTCATTTTACAAGAAGGCGGGTTCATTGGGTCTGTTGCTTTGTGCTCTGTCGGTTGACTTTTGTTTAGCCAGAAACTAATGATTAGGGTGCCGACGTTTACTTACATCTCCCTCTGACATGCTAACTGTGGGGGAATTTTCTAGCCCAGCACCAGATCCCTAGTGTCTGCAGGGCAAGAATCTGCACATTTTCACCAGTCCCGGTTTCCAGTGACCAACTTCGTAGGCTGTAGGAAAACTCATCCTACCCAGTCACATATAAGCAAAAAAAGTAGTAACACTTTTTAGTTTAGAATCAACACTTCGGATTCGTTAGTTCAAGTTGAAACCATACGTTTCTTATTTTATTTCACCATCTGCACATCTTTTTCCTCTCGAAAAAGATCGAAGGGTATCAATAGTAAAAGTAAAGCAAGAATTGCTAAAAGTAAAGCAAGAATGTTAGGGGGCACTTATTTCTCTTAGGTGGTGAGAAGGGAGACCTGAAGGAATGAGCTTTTTAAAAGAGAACCTTAAGTTTCTAAGTACAATCTTGCTCTCTTAATGTGTGTCTTCTGCCCTGCAGAAAACGGGGCGAAAAGTGTTTAAACAAATGGAGATGCGGCCTGGGGCTGTCCAGGCGTGGCCTAGGACTCGGAAGCTAGCAGCTCCCCTCTCGAATCTCTGCTTCTAAGTTTCTTTTGCAATCCCCCCAGTAAAGGCGGGCCCCAGGTGGGAATTTGGCGATCTCTGAGCGTGGTGACGACTGCGCTGGGGCGCGGGGCGCTCCGGGTGCAAAGGCCCAGGCACTGGGTTGCGGGCGCAAGGGCAGCGGTGCCGGCGCGAGGGATGCAGCTGTCCTCAGCTCTCCCGAAAACCTACTCCCGGGCGAAAACGTGGGCAGAAGGCGGGGAACGCTGCGACGGGCCCTCAGAGCAAGCTGCCAGTAGACGCGGGAAGTTGAGGCTCGGCGCCCCCGCGCCCAGTCCCCGCTCCCCTTCAGGGCCTCTTCCGGGCTGAGTCCTGGGAGTGGGTTTCCCCTGCCGCAGTGATTTTGCAAGAGTGCGGCCTGCCGGCCGGCTGTAAATCAGCCTTTCTCCACTCCCGGGGGGCAGCCCTCCCGAGCCTGGGCGGGGGCGCGGAGGACGCGGAGGCCGGGCCCGTGGCCACCCTAGGCCCTCGGCCGCAGCTGGATCGGCCGCCTCCGGCGAGGCGGCGGGGGTTAAATGCCGTGAATCCATCAATCAAGCGCACTGCCGCCCTAGCGAAACCCGGAGCACCGCCCGCGGGGCCTGCTTTGTGTCTCGCCCGCCCGCCTGCCCGGGGCCTGGGAAGCAGGGTCGGGCCGCTCCGGGGTCCGGGGGGGCGCGGCGCATTCCCACGAGGGGCCGGCGTGGCCTGAAGGCTGCTCCACCCAGTTTCACCCTGTAACGGGTTCGCTGGGGCCTGGAACACAAATCTCCCAAGCTTCTGGTTTCCTTATTTGATCACTCCTGTGCGTCTTCAACAGAATAAGGCCAACTCATTACTCTTTCCTGGCCGCGTGGAGCCCCAAACCCTGTCATCCCCCAAAAGCAGCGTGACCAGGGTTGGTGAGATTAGCCATAAACAACCAGATAATGTGACTGGGCAAGTCACATCATCTCTCTGTGCCTCAATTTCTCGTCTGTAGAAAGAGGGGGCTGTTTTAGGATTTATGCATTTTTTGTATAACTCTAATGTTCTTTTGTTTTAGGTGAAGAAGCCTGAACCCTTTTTGCTGGACAAATGTCCCCAAGTTCCCTTTTCTTCCAAGTCTATTTTCGTACTGCCAGTCCCTTCCCTCCCCACCCCCTAGTCCGCCCCACCCCCCAGTCCGCCCCACTGAGTCCCAGAGAGCAGCTCCAGCCCCCAGGGCAGGACACCTGAGCTTCGGAGCTAAGCCCTGGCCGCATTTGTCTCGGAGAAGCCACCAGGGGGCAATAGAGCCCAAGGATAGAGGAGCAAGGCTCCACAAGGCCTTTCCAAAAGTTTGTGCAACTTGGCGTGAATTCCTTTTTCCAGTTTGTGTGATTTGCAAATCGCGCAGTGATTTCAAGATCCCCCGTTTGATCATCAGCGCTAAAGTAGATGGATGCAGCCCGGGATTCATAAAGAATGAGGCACAAAAGCACTAATGAAGAGCGGGCTAGCGCACCCCCAAGACTTACTGGCAGAGCAAAACGGGGCGAACGTGCACAAAGCTCACTTGAAGTGCAAAACTTTAGTTCTGAGGCCGTACACACAGTGGATTCTCAGGCCGTGGGGCAAAAGGCATGGAAACAGTGGGTCGCACACTGGTGTGTCTTTTCCTAAGTTTCGCAAATATCGGGTTCGTTTTGCGATGGTGAAGTGGGAGGTAGCCCGGGAGGTGAGAGAATGCAGAGGAAATCAGTTAAGAGAGAGATTCTCCTGCTAGGAAGAGGAGGTGGCCAAGATTTAGGTTAGAGAACCCCAGTTCTTCATGCAGCAGCCACCTTCACCCATTCTGGGAAGTTTCTGTCTGTATGTAGAGCAGAGCCACATCCCCGCCGCTGTCTCCGTCTCCGAGGGCAGTGTCGGATTATTCTTTCATTTGTTTCCTGAGAATGGTTTACAATATGGATTAGTGGTGCCCCAGAGGAAACTGGAGTTTGTTCACTACTAACAGCCAAAAGATCTTCAAGAGAGAACGTGTTAGGCTGAAATATCATCTTTTCCCACATGCGCAAGGCTCTTGGATTGTGTTTGCTTTCAAAATCCATAAATGTTTTTATTAAACTGTATCTTTCTTGTGGCCCCTGAGCACACAAAGTACTTGCAGCGTATGTAAACGCTTCCATTTTGGTTCTCCTTCAGGAAAAGTTTGTAACTCCGCAGTAAATATTTGCTCTGGGGTGAACCTTGGCAAGTGATAAACTCCGAAATCTGGTTTCACTGTACGTGTTTGTGTGCACATGTGTATGTTTTAACAGTGTGTATATATATTGGAAAATTTGCGGGAGAGCTTGATAATTTTACTTCTTTGGTGCGCCACAAGGAGGTATTTACTGTAATTACTTGGATAACATTTTAAAATTAACCAAATTCTCTTTCAAATTCGATTCTTCCTTGTGTGCTGGCAGCCTTCCTCCCAAATCATGTCAATTAAATATTCTTACAATGTCACCCGTTAGAATGCCCTTTAGTGTAGTGATTTTGGGGGTATATTTTAAAGTGGTAAAGTGCAGTTTTGCTTCCTAAATTCTGTCTTAATAATAAGAATGTAAACATTAAACAAATCATGATCTTTATTGTTCTTTTATGTTTATAGTTTCATTTCCTCTAATGCTTTAATCTGTAAGCCAAAACATTTCAGAGAGATATATGGAGACAGCTCAGGAGTATGGCAGGCAGAGTCAGGATTTTGGATTCTCATCCCTGAAGAAAAACTTAAAGTTATTCCTCTGGGATGAAAAATACTTTATTTTTATGAAGAAATGGAATCTGTTGAGGTTGAATAAATTAGAGAACTCTATGGAAGATTATTAAAATATGAAAACTTTTAGCATTGGGCTGTGTGTTAGTCATCTTTAAGAGAATAATCAGGAATTATTAACTCACTTTGACCTCATGAGCCTTGACATAATAACTGTGGCGTTCGTGGTGTCCCTGGTATTTTAAAAACCACCCTCCTTCCCCCGTGCATTATAAAAATATGTCCTCTCTCTCTTATGTTGATTATACGGGTTTTATTTATACTAACGACTGCCGTTGAGAGAGAATGCAGCTCTGAGCAGGGAGAAACAAGAAGCCTTGTACACGTTTGCTGTGGGGTGGGCTGGCCACATAAGTTGAGTAGCCTCTGGCCAGATAGCCAAATAAATGCACAGTTCACCTCCCGGTGAAAACATCATCCCCAACAAACATCATGTGGGCCTGAGTCACTCTCTGGAGAATCTGCTTCTCAGAGTCTGGTTTGGCAGTTCGGGCAGACATAATCCTTCCTTTCGTTTTCCCCTGCCCTTTTGAAGAGCAATAATTTTCAGTCCCCTCACACCAAAGGCACTTTGAGAGATGGCCTACAACTACACGGAGGGAGTTTCTCTGGCACAGCCTTTGGGGAGCTGTGAATATTTGAGGCTGTCTCAAATGGGGACTGTGTCCTTTGAATGAAGTGTTACACAGATGTGTGAGTGAATCCATGGCAACAGAGGCAGATGTTAGGGAGTTAGAGAATTCTGAGCTCTGTGGGCCGTGTCAGTCTGAAGAAAGGCAAGATGGCTGTTAGGTGCAGCCTGTAAGTGCTGTTCATCGAACTGGACTCAATTCGTCTGTGCTTGGAAATAACTGAAATTGTCTGACCACTAAAAGTGTAATACAACTTGGAAGAGGGGCAGGAGAATACATTTTATTGGGGGCCGTAGATCTGGCTTGGGTGAACAATCTGTGTATATTCAGATCCTGCATGTTTCTGAAAGATGATAGATGGATAATTGAAGCACACTTCTGAAGAATTTTTTTCTGGAGCATTTCAGTCCAAAAGAGCTCTAATGTGAGCTACATAGCTCATTTTACATATTACATTACATTACACATTAAAAAAAAGAAATAGGTGAAATTATTT
Source organism: Piliocolobus tephrosceles (assembly GCF_002776525.5). Classification (NCBI taxonomy): domain Eukaryota; kingdom Metazoa; phylum Chordata; class Mammalia; order Primates; family Cercopithecidae; genus Piliocolobus; species Piliocolobus tephrosceles. Next base: position 55,173,579 of record NC_045441.1, read on the forward strand.
TAATAGTATTTTTCATTTAATGTAATATCTCAAAAATGTCACTTCAACATGTAATCTATATAAAGTTATTATTGAGATATTTTACATTTTTTTTCCCATTCCCATGTATTCAATAGCTGGTGTGTATTTCATTCTCAGAGCTCAACTCGAAATGGACCAGTCACATTTCGAGTGCTTGGTAGCCACAGCGGCCAGTGGCTGCTTCACTGGAGAGTACCGGTTCCAGATCGTCCGTGCGTGTACAAAGTCACTAACAGATTTCCTCCCACATTTCCGTGAAAGTCTATGAAATTTTAAGTATCATAGGAAAGATTGAAGACAATAGGTTCTAAAGCAGATATATATTTTGAACAGTGCCATTTTAGCTCTGAAGCTTCAAACCGTGAATAAGGAATATATGGCCTTTGAAAGAAGTAGGTGATGCCTTTTAGAGATTTTATTCCATTTAAAAATATATTTTTAATTATAAAAATGAATCCCTACTTATTATAGAACACTTAATACAAGGCATAGAAAATAACAAAAATCATCTAGAATCCCACCATCTATAGATAATCACCTTTTGAAATTTTGGAGTATTGCTGTTCTCATATGTGGATTGGTTTCATGGTTGTCATTATACTGCAAATGCCGTTGTATATCTTGCTTTTGTTCACAGTATTATATCACGAGCATCTGTATTTGTTGTTAAAAGCTCTTCATAAGAATAATTTTGAGCACCTGGATGATTCATCATATGGCTGAGCCATGGTTTACTGAAGTCAGTGACTTTTGGTAGGGTAGTAGTTGCAGTAAGCTCACTAAATGTGACAAGAACAACAAAGGTTATTTTATGGAAAAGTCACCCTACCTAGTGACCATCCTCATCTCTCATATTGGCAGCCTTCCTTCCATGACTGTAGACAACTCCGTAGGACCCCTTCTACTCTTAAGCTTATTTTTTAGAGAAAATATCTTAGAAAATAATCTCCCTTTTCCACCACCCAATCAATCCAGATGTTTGATTACCATGTTGACACAATTGGATTATGACTTAATGGTAAAGAGCAACTTTTCTAAAGGGATTTTGAATGGAAAACAAGAGCATTTTAAAGATCCTCCTATGGCAGTTTATTTCTCTTGTTAAATTCATGTCCCCCAAGATATCACAGCACCCACTAGGTACAGGTACTGGGCCACCCTTCGTTAAATCATAGTTGGATTTATTTTTGCTTCCCTTTTTGGCCCTCTTTCCCACCATTTGTCATTTTCACAGGCGTTAGTGACATAAATCTTGTGGAATGTTGGCTATGCACATAGCATGAAGGATTCAACCTCTCCCATTTCAGGCTGGTTGGCCAATGTAAGCAACTGAGGGTGGCAGAGATTGGGGACAGATAAGACAGGGAGAAGAAGGGGTAGAGGAACTCTGGAAAGAATACCTGAAGTACAAAAATGACACCTTTAAGATTGAGGGTGATGGCAGTTGACTGATGATTACCAGGTAACACTGGAGTCCATTGGAAGCTGCACAACAATGAACTGTTATGATTATTTTTCCCTATCTATATGGAAAGACCTGGTTTGCTTCTTTGCACACAGTCCTGATTCCATGTGGTGCCCCCATATTGTAAATGTCTTATCCAGGAATCCAGGGACCTGGCCCTGAAGGAAAAACTGAGGACAGAGTATTTCTGCAACAGGCCTAGGCTCTTGCAAACTTGCCTTCCCAAAGCTCCGAGCCCAGCTGGCCTGCAGGGGAGGCGGTCTTGCTGACAATCTGCTGTTTGGCCTTATACTTTCTGTCACAGAAGAGTCATTTTTCCTGACTTGAAGAATTTGATGGCCCACGAGCGCTGGGCGGATTTTATTAAGCTGATAAATATGACTACAAGTTTACTTAAAACCAGTGGCTCTTCTCACTGTCAATGCTGTGGCGTTTATGCCTTTTTCTCTCAAGCCCTCTTTGGCCCAAGCAATTCAGGGCAGGGAGTTTGAAGGGTATTTTGTATCTGACGTGGGCAGTCTGAAAAATAGTGGACCTTCTAACATTGCACTGACAGACACTCTCAGGGCTAATATAATTGATGTATTCATAGGAGCTTAAGCAAAATAGCTTTCCAAAAGGGAGAAAAACTTGTCTTTTCACCTAAGCACTGACCGATTTGTGGTTTGGATGCTTACACGAGATATTAAACAGACTCGATGGAAAAGGCTTGTTCGCCTCAAGCCTGACTTTCCCTCATCTTGTAATTTTTGGCCTTGAGTCAAATTTTTGTCCGTTCCCCTGCACTCCTTGGGTTGAGGCCAGCGCCACGGGCTTGCACTCTCCATGGTGTTGACAGAGTGTTTTTCAGCTGTACCAAAGGCCACAGATTTTATGTCAGACTTCAAGATACACAGCTTGATAAACATGTCTGCCTCTGGCGATTGGCAGCATTCTTTCTGGAAAAGAAAACAAAAATTGTTTTACATCAATAAGGAAAGTGGTATGAATAGCAAAGAATAACACAACTTGGAAGGTGTGCCTGAGGCCTGAACTTTTTTGCAGTATGTTTTGCTCTTCAGTTCAATTTAGTTTTGAGTTGTATCTTCACCCCACCAGCATCTGATTACTTTGATCAGCCATATGTGTCTGGTTGTGTAGCAAATAAACAAATCAACAACTGATTTGTTTGGAAGGTTTGTTGGTGGTAAATAACTCCAGAATGGTGTTTGGAAAAAGTTTTTGGCTTTCTGTAGATATTTTATTTTATTTTTCTTATGGGATGAAATGGCTGATTATCGTTAACTCTCTCGTTCACTGTAATTTAAAGAAACTGCGTGATGCTACTTCTCTCTGATATTTTCTAGTTGAGTTTTTTCCCATCACTTTTTTCTCTTGGCCACGTGTCAGGTCACTAAATTGGGAAATCAGGCCATGTGGATGACATAAAACTCAACTCTGCGTTACCTGGAAATCTCACCTTTGTAGAGCTGTAGCCAGCTTGGTACAGATTCCCACAATCAGGGACTGGGTAACTTCTTCTGACAATTTCTTGCAATCAGAGGGGGTTCTTGCATTGCCATCTGGACTTCAGCGTTGACTGTTGGGAAGGAAGAGGGAGGAACACATCCTGAGAGTCAGCACCCTCTTTCTAAAACTGCTTTGCCATTGAGCACATGCCCCGGAAGCCTGAAGGGAAGGCTGACTTTTTCAGGTTAAACTTCCCTTTGGAAGATTGATTAAATGCTGATGATCTCTTCAGCAAGCCTGTGTGGACCTGATGGCTCAAGGCCAGCCCCGGAGCCTCTCCAGTGCAGCCTGCCGGCCGGATTGTACCACCTCACTTGGATGCCAGTTGCTCAAAGGCCGACGAGACTCATGGTGCCTGCTCTCGGGAATTCCTCAGTGGCACTCAACATTAATTACCTCTCCCCCAGGCCCTTGTGCAAAGTCCGGTGCCAGATCTCTGATGTCACTGCAGGACTATGATTAAACACCAGCTCCAGATCAGCCCAGTGACAGGGAGGGTCATCAGTAATGGATTTGAAAGGGGCTTCAAGGCCCAGGATAATATGTTATTCATTACCAATGTCGGCTGAGGAGCTGTGAATCTGTCTGTTGGTTGGTAGCACTTTATATGACACCTCCCCAGGGTCAGTGCTAGAGAATGCAGTTTCTGTTGGATGAGTGGGGGTGTGGTGTAAACATGTGATGTTAGCATCTTATCAGGTAGCAGAGCTGAGTAGAGATGAAATAGTTCAGCAGTCTTAAGCAGCTTTAGAGAGCTGCCTCAGAAATAAAAATGGTTCATTCATAGACATAGTAATTCATACATACATACATATACACACATATATGCATGTGTATACATACATATGCATATTGTTTTTTGATGTTTGGGGATGAGCTCTGAATTTAGGACATTTTGACAAGCTCTTCTGTGCACATATTCTGTTTGCAGAGGGCAGGGTTCCTAACCTGGGGCGCGTGTTTGATGGCCCGTGGATGGGCCTCGACAAGGTCTGAGAACCTCTATGATTGTAAGTAAGTTTTTGCGTGGAAGGCTAAGTTACTTACCCTCTCCAAGATTTTTCAGTCATCTATAAGATGGGGGAAATAATATCTGCCACACTGGGTTGGGGTGAGGACTAAATAAGAAAATGCACTTAAAGCACTTAACACAACCTGTGGCCCAAAATGCTCTCTCAGTATTAGATGTTATTATTATACTTGTGTTAATAAGATATACCTTTGTGAATTTTAATTGGATCTGGGAGCCACAGATTTTTACCAGATTTGCAGAGGAAACTTTGAACCAAACAGGTTAGGAACCTCTGTCTTTGATAGCTAGAACCACTGGAGAATAAATCTTTTACAGAGTCAAACTCACTTTGTCAGAAATGGAAGATGAAGACGTGTGATTTGTGAGGTTGACCAATCTGGGGAAATTCCTATAGTCCCCAGGAAGCGGGAAGACCTTGCCAAGTTTTATGTCACTGCTGTTTTTCTTCTACCTTCTATTAGTTGAAAAAAAGTCTTTTCTCACTCTCTCCACATTTTTTTCTCTGAATAAAGCCTATGGGGTATAGCCGTCTCATCTGTACATACAAAAAGCCTGCTTTCCCACGTTTTGCCTCCTTTTGGCGTTTTGGCTACTGTTATAATAACAACACCCTGTTACCACTCAGTCTCAGTTTATAATAATAAAATAAAAATTTCAACTGAAAGCTGCAGCTATTCGTGTGACGTAAGTAAACATTGCTATTTCCATTTTACAGATTTGTAAACTGATCCAGAGAAGGGTCAACTTTTAATACACGTACCAATTCAGAAATAATAACTCTCAATTCAGGTTATGCCAAGCCCATGCACCGCAGAAAACATCACAAAGACTTCCTGCAGTCCAGTGGCCCCTGGAATCGATTTACTACATACGCTGTTGGGAAGGAAGTATCTTCCTCCTGTCATAAATCCTCAGACCCTGTAGATATGAATGACTGAAACTACATGCCTGATGATCGCCATGATTTTTCACATAGCAATGAAGAGTAATAGCTGTGAAAGTTACAGAACACCGAATTACATGTAGTAAAAATAGACAGTCAAGCCCTTCATCTAAAAATTAACTTAACTGCTTGAGGAAAGAGATGGCTATAAAGTTAAATGGTGTAATTTCATGTATGGAAATGGCTGTCCTTTGTTATATTTAAAATTTACCTTAGGAAATAATTACCTCTGCACAAAGCCAATTTCTAAATGGGAAACATTCCTCCAGCAGGATGTTCTTTCCATCTCTTGGGGGCCCCCATGGAATAGTGCTACTCAGCGATCCGGGGGAGAAAGTGTCAGTGCTCAGAAGCAAACTTCCTCAATGAAAGTCTGACTGGAAACTGGCCTCATCCATCATTATCTGTTCTCATCCCAAGGCAGCACGCCGGCTTTCCATCCTACGGAATTTGGTGGGAATTCTCCTCTGAGAGGATGCTGTAGGGGGTGAGAAAATGACCCAGTGTGCAGAGGGCCCTCCGCTGGAGCTGCGGAGGAGACCAGAGGAACCACTGTTTGGCCATCTTCTAGCTGACTTTAGAGCCACCGCTGCTCTGACCGTAGGAACCTATTGTGTCCAAGCAAGATGATAATTGAAGATCATTGTGCAAATGGTGTTCTGTTTTCCTATCTGCGGTAACATTGTTTCTCCCGGGATTTCAGCTCATCAAGACTTTCTTTGATCCACTGCTGTTCATAAACTGCATAGAAAAGTCTGACATTGAATTTTTGTCTGAATTTTTCTTTTTATCAAGGAAGCCAAGGCCTTTTGCATTCTTTTAATTTTAATTACAGGGCAAGCCCATGCAATAATGTCATGACTTATAATGCCAAATATTTTTGCTTTTGATGGTCCCCTGAGTCTCAGAGACAGAAGCAAGAACTACTTTGTTTATTCATGATGCATTTATTGAGCCCTTACATCATTTGAGGCACTGTCCTGGATCCTGTGGAGACTGAAGAGGAACGAGACCTGGATCCTGCTCTCGAGGGGTGGGGATGAAGTGGTGAGGCTGAGGCATGTGCACATCAAGGCATGAAGGCATGTCTGAAAATGTGGGTGTTGCAAAGGTGCAGGAAATTCCTATGGAAGGTCAGAGTCAAGAGAGATTGTATCTACCTTGTACATGGGAGGAGGCTTCTTGGAGGAGGTGGCATTTAACTGGGTGAATAGTACGGGCAAATCCAGAAAAGGTCATATCAAGTGGGAATGCGACTTTTACTCCATTTTCCTTGAAAAAATGACTCTAGGTACATGTATTTTTTATGGAAATTAGGGTCAGAAAATTATCCAAGTGGATTTTACTTCAACTTCCAGCTCTAGATTTTTTTGTACATGGCATTCGACTTTAAAGCAAGAAAAATGAAAAATTAAAAATGCAAGGCAGAAGAGCAAGTCAATATGTGCGTTGCGTGTCACAAAGGGCATTTATTCCACATTGGAGTAATTCATCAGGTCATTGTGCCAGATAAATATAATCTCTGAAATCAAAAAGCATGAGCAAAGTTTGAAAACCCTCCATTTCCACATGTGACCTTTACCTATTTATAGAAGGAATCACAGTGGAATAAGGCAATCACCCTTTCTCGGAAAGCAAGATGGATGCATTTCCTGGCACCGTAAATAGAATGTCTGTGAGTCTCTGGCCACCCTCTCTCCTTAGCAGACAGCAGACATGGGACGGTAACAGCCGTCTTTGGGATAGGAATAATTAATGGGGCAAGCGTATGTCTGTGGCTTTTGAGCAGCTAGGGTGAAACTGCTTGTCCATTTCAGCTTTCACCTAAACCACTGGGACACTTACTTCCTGAGTCAATGGTGAGTCTGCAGTGTTAACAAAAGACTCCCATTGATTATTACCCTGTAGTAATTGCTGCCAGTGTTAGGCTGTCCCTCACAACTTGTTGACATCTCTTGACAATTTAAAAATGGCCCATGCTAAAGGCCTGAAGCCCTCAGAATGCAGGGTAAGGAATGAAAAGGCAAATATGAACTTTTCCAGCAAACTCAAGTGCAGGGTGCAAAAAAGCATCTCCAGTGATGACATTTTAATTGTACATTAGGAGCCTTTTCAGTGGAGCCTCCTGGCTCTGCTTGTGCTGAAAGGTTGCTGGTAAGCTAAATCCCTGTAGTCCCCAAAATGCTTTGTAAATAAGAGGAGGCAGTGATGTACCCATGAGTACATGAACAGCCCCTCGGATTTTAAAACAAAGGCATGTTAGGAACCACCAGAAGGAAAGGTTTCATATCATGGGTGGGGTGGAAGTTGGCAGCTGCATCTGGAAAACCAGTTTGCAACTCAGCTGCGCTTGATGCTCAGCAAACTGACCAGGGTTCAGTAAACTGTGGCCGTGGCCCAAATCCAGCTCCATGCCTGCTTGTGGTAAATAAAGTTTTATTGGAACACAGCCATGTTCACTTGTTTATATATTGTATATGGCTGCTTTCCTTCTACAACAGTGGAGTTGCTGTTGGACAGACTGTGTGGCCTGCAAAGCTGAAAATAATCTACTATCTGGCCCTTTACAGAAAGAGTTTGCAGATCCCTACCCTAGATTAATGTATGCTGAAGGATGATTTTCATATTACACCACCAAATTAAACGTTTTGTAGGAGATTCTGTAGTCCTAGAGAAGCTATGCAAATATGTGTGGGCTTTGAGGCCTAGAAAGCTGGGCTTGAGAGAAACAGGGCTATACCCTACCCTTATTATAAAAACTTTAAAACTTTTCTGCTTCATTCTCATTCTACTTCTCTAAGATACTCATGTTCTTAGCTAAAAGTTCCTACCTCCTGTGACTTTAGGGATCATGGGAAAGCTGGTGGAATTTTATTTCCCTTGGAGCCCTCACAATCTAAACTGCTAATTCTTAAATGGAGGTGTAAACGCTTTTGATTGACATTTGGTTTAAGTATGACCATAAAAACTCCCAGTGCCACAGGTAGATTTAGTAAAAGTTAGGCATGCTTGTTCTGGCATTCCATAGTTAAATTTAAGTTTTATGGACTGCTTAGAGAAAGAATTCTTTATAGCTGGGAAGGAATTAACCTTTAAGGCACCAGTTTGCTGTAATTGTTAAAATTAGCATAGTTACTTGGGTGGAAAACTCTAAAATGTTCTATACTCTTGCTTGCTTTGGCAGCACATATGCCAAAATATTCTCTACTCTTTTATTGTAAAGGTCCCTAGTTTAGGTCTGTCACCAACATGGATGCTGAATTGAGACCCAGCACTAGAGGCCACTTCCTACCCTCAACCTTATAAAACTCATATATATATATGGAGAAGACGTCCTTTGCTCTGGATGAAAAGCCAGTGGATTGTCGCGTTGAGAAACATCCTGAGGATGCATCCAAGAGCAGTAGGGAAAAACCCCACGATCGATATCAATGGTTGATATCTGTGATGCTTCAAGACAGAAAGTGATGGCAACTCATGCTGCATAATTATTATTCTTGCTCTGTGGTTTCAAGGGCTGTGGAATTGCAGAACTGTCTTCTGTTTCTTTGTTATGAGCTCCCTGCTCTGTTGTCAGCAGGTCTGGGACTCCATGTTCCTGTCACTGGGTCCTATCACCACTTCTTATTCTGTTACTCCATTGCTCTATTTTTATGTCTTTCTATATTTATTTATTTATTTTTGGCTCCTCTAACTGGAAAAACTTCTCTTGAGAAGTCTTTCTTTTTTAGACACTTCTGGTTGATAAGCGTACTTCTTTCCACTCTCCAGGGCCAGTGCATACAAGTGTGCAGACTGTGACCTGGACAAGGCGGCCTGGAGAAAGGTGTGAGGGAGGCTTAGATCCAGAGTGCATCCATTCCTTTCAGCTTTATTAGTCTGCATCCATTTTTAAGGATGGATTTTCTTTTTTTCTCCTTTTCTTTGTTTTAAAATAATTCACTCATAGATTATTTTATTAAATTAATTTTAATCCATTTGTTTTTTATTTCTTTATTTTTTGAGCCAGTGTCTCGCTCTGTTGCCCAGGCTGGAGTACAGTGGTGTGCAATCTTGGCTCACTGCAACCTCTGCCTCCCGGGTTCAGGCGATTCTTGTGTCTTAGCTTCCCCAGTAGCTGCGATTACAGGCGTGCGCCACCACGCCCAGCTACTTTTTTGTATTTTTAGCAGAGATGTAGTTTTGCCATGTTGGCCAGGCTGGTCTTGAACTCCTGACCTCAGGTGATCTGCCAGCCTCAGCCTACCAAAGTGTTGGGATTACAGGTGTGAGCCACCATGCCTGGCCTAATTCTTTTGTTTTGATGCTTAAATTGCCCCAAATTTGGCCAGTGGGAACCCTTTCAGGTTGGCTTCTGTGTTCTATTGACATATTGCTATCATTTTTGTGGGCACCTTATTAACTTCCTGGCAAGGCAAAATGTTCCAGACTCATCTTCACCTTCCCCACCCCAGCTCTGGAATCAACCATTTCTCCAAAGATCCTTGGCTCATTTCAGTTAGCAATGGTATTTATAAACTAAGACTGGGGTTCCAGGTGTGCTCACAGCTAAATGAATGTCATTGCTTTTAGGATGCAAAAAAATAAAAAAATTTAACAACATCATGAGTTTATATTGACACTTCCAAGTCCAATCTAATCACATAAGGCCCTCCCTTGCTGTCCCCACTCCCTTTTTAATTCTTTTCTTTACATTTAGAACCAACCCTGGCTCCCAACAATATCAATCCACCTATTATGTCAGAACTGTAACATTTGCATACTTATTCATGTTCTCATCCTTAGTTTAATCCTAGCTCTACAATCATATATATTAAATACTCACCATCAGACCTTTTGCCAAAGTTTCCCCACTTTTCTCTAGGTTGGATAGTTGGATGAGTCTCATCCTCTAGTGGACTCCTCAGGAATAGCAGGTGTTTCATTATCTTTCAGATGGGAAAGCTTCTCCTGACATTACTTCTGGCTTCCAGTTCTGTTGGTCAGCTCTGGCTTGCTTTGGCTCTGCTGAGCTCCACATTTCTTTCCATCCCAGGATGTAGGCTGAAGGAGCAGCCCCTCTCTGGAACACTCTTCTCATGGCAGAGGGTAGGAACAAAGAGGTTGACGCAAATGATTCAAGTACATTTAAAGCTTCTGCTTAGATGTGGTGTACATAATATTTGCTCTCATTCCATTGGCTAAGGCGAGTCCCTTGGCCAAGTTTTCTGATGGGCCAGGAAGTACACTCCTCCTACATGGAAGCGTGGCAAAGGTGAGGAGTGGCTGATACTTTCACAGAAAAGGGAGATGTTAAAATACTCAAGGGTAAAGTACATCTTCAAGTGGGCGATTTTGTTTAGCGGAATTTCACAACTTAATTGACCACAGAACGTTTTTTTTTTGTTTGTTTTTTGAGGTACATCTTTTAGCACTCAAATTCCCTGGAGGGCACTTTAGGAAATGCTGCTCTGGTCCATCTGGAGGTGTTAGAATTGACCATAGAAAAGACATTCCTTTGGAGGTCTGGGTAAATGGAATATATGGATTTTGAAACTCGTGTTTCATTGAGTAAGAACCAGACGTTAAAACCTTCTCACATCGGCAAGTCCAGTGTTACTTTATTAGCTAACACTTCTTCAGCCTTAAAGAGCTGTCAAAAATAGATTTGGATAATAAACCTTAAATTCACCTGCTTTCTGATCTTTGTGGATCATCAATGATCTCTTTAGGAATCATCCATGCCCCAATCATCTTTTTTTTCTTCTAATAATCCATTGCTAAGGAATGATCATTTTCTATGTATTTCACCAAATAACAAAATCAAGAATCTCCATCTGGTTGTTTTTATGTCTCTCTCTAGATGATTACTGTCTTTCTTGGTAGCAGATATGTGAGTAATAAATTGCTTTTAATGATGATAAAAAATTGCTTACTGAGCATTTGATATGTGCATGGCAGGGTGCCTTCATTCTGTGGACTTTGGCTACATGGAAAGCAGAGAAATAAAATTTAAATTAGGAGCACATATTCTTTCTTTATAGCATAAGGTAAGTGTCTTATAACCTTGAAGTTAGGAGATACAGGTCATTGGCTAAAAGGATGGAAACCAGGGCATCCACATTCTAGTGCCAATGTGGGGGTACACTTGAACAATTTATTACGAGTCCTTAGTCTTCTTATTTGCAAAATAAGAGATACTATGTGGAGTCTTGAAGAGGTTCTGCTAATGAAGACAGAAAAGATGAGGAAAGTATTGCAGAAGGATGGAAATGTACCACACAGTATAGTTTAAGTTGCAGTTCTTTTTATCCCAAATGTTTGATCTTTCAAGCCTTATTTTTCTAATTTTTAATTATAAAATATATATAACATAAAATTAGCCATTTTAGCCATTTTTAAGTGTACATTCATAATGTTGTACAACCAACAGCACTATAAATTTCCAGAATTTTTTATTATTTCAAACAGGAGCTCTGTGCCCATTAGTAAAAATTCTCCATTCCCCCTTATCCTCAGACCCTGGTAGCCTTTATTCTACTTTCTGTCTTTATGAATTTGCCTAGTCTAGGTATCTTATATAAACAGAATCATGCAATTTTGTCCTTTTGTGTCTTGTTTATTTCTCTTAACCGAATGTCTTCAAGCTTCATCCATGTTATTGCACTCAAAAAGGTGGGAATGTGATTTTTGGCTCTGCACTTACCTTAGATCTAAATCAAATTAAGCCTCATCCAGGAGGCTTCAACAATATATAATTTAGTGAGGTTAGAAGTGTCTTGGGCTCATAGGTGGTGTAAATTGGGCTTAAAAAGATTTATGCAAAATTCCAGTGCAATATTAGTAAGATCCAAAGAAATCAGAACTTCATTCCTTTTTAAGGCTGAATAATATTTCACTGGGATAGTATTCCATTGTCTGAACATGCCAGGTTTTGCTTATCCATTCGTCTGTTGATCAATCGATGTCCACTTGGACTGTTTTCACTTTTTGGCTATTATGAGTAGTGCTGCTGTGGACATGGTGTACAGACCGAGTCTCATATTGAAGGGTTCCAGTTCACCTGTGCAGTCTTTTTTTTTTTTTTTTTTTTTTTTCTTTTGAGACAGAGTCTCGGTCCGTCGCTGGGGCTGGAGTGCAGTGGCCGGATCTCAGCTCACTGTAAGCTCCGCCTCCTGGGTTCCCGCCATTCTCCTGCCTCAGCCTCCGGCGTAGCTGGGACTACAGGCGCCCGCCACCTCGCACGGCTAGATTTTTGTATTTTTTAGTAGAGACGGGGTTTCGGTGGCTCAAGCCTGTAATCCCAGCACTTTGGGAGGCCGAGACGGGTGGATCACAAGGTCAGGAGATCGAGACCATCCTGGCTAACACGGTGAAACACTTCTGCAGTCTTAAAGACTTGACACTCAACTGGGCAGAGGTACAGTATCTGGCGAGTAAAAGAAGGCAGTTGGCAAATGGTTACACTTCTGGCTTGAAATGTTATAGGTTTAGTTTCTTTCCCCTTATTTTCAGGGCAGACCTTTTCCTGGAATCAAGTTTGGCTCCTAAAACCACCTTGGTGTGGTGGTGGAGCCCCAGGCGGATAAGAGCAGAAAGCCATTTGAATCCTGCTGCTTTACTTATTAATGGAGTCATTTGCTGTTGCGGAATTGAAAGTATTACAGCTGAGTGACAGTTGTTTAATATTCTGATTACATGAACTTTCTGTGTTATGGTTTTGCCATTTGACATATTAGATTTCATGATGCGATTGAGTTTGTGTGCTGGAACCATGTTTATTAACAGATACTGACATGGTTCTCCTAAGAATTTATGTTAAGCTGACTGCAGTGATGTGGGAAGTCTATGATGATAGTTGGGGGAGGCTGGGGCCTGTATAGACTAGAATCTTTTCTGTTTAAGTTTCACAGGAAAACTTCTTGGAGATGAAATCCATGTTTTCACTCATTTTGGCATATTTTACAATGATGGATGTGAGATGGGGAAAGACTGGCTCAAAAATAGGGGATTGCAGAGGTCAAAAGTCAAAGGAATTGCTGTTTTTAAAGAGATTGTCCAAGGGGGAGCCACAGGAAAGCACTCAAACTGTCTGATTTTATTATTGTTTTCTGTCATAATGCCTTCCTGGCTGTGGGTAGAAATACATACTAGTTAACAAAAGTTTTGGTCATATACAGCATTTTTTCAGGAGAATAACTAAGGTCTGCTCATTCCAAGATAGGTAACTGGATCTAGAGCTATTTCTCAGCATAGCTATGGCCTAAAAAGGTGGCAACATGATTTTTGCCTCTGTCCTCAGCTTAGATTTGAATCAAACAAGGCCTTACCCATGAGGCTTTAATAATTACTAATTTAGTGAAATTGGGCAGGTCCTGGTCTTATAAAGTAGTTTAAAAAGATTCTAAACAGATTTATGTAAAATTCCAGGGTAATATTAGTAAGATCCAAATAAATAAAAATTTCATTTCATATTCTGGGAAATTATGGGTTTAAACTAGCAGAGAGAGTCTGTATGGTTAAAAATTATACAGCAAACAGATGGGCTATACCTGTATCTAGGTTTTACTTTTTAAAATTATTATATATTAATTTTTTAAACAATGAATATAATTAATTATGAAGGTAATATTACAGCAAATATATAAAAGAAAATACTACTTACCCATAATCTAACATCCTAAAGCAGCTGCTAGTGTGTTTTGGCACAATTCTTCATAGTCTTTTTCCTCGGTGTAACTATTTAGCTATTTTTCTTTACATATTTATAATAATAATTTAAGGACAGTGTTTTATCTTGTTCTTTTCATTTAATATTGCATTAAAATATTCCCCATGTTTCTACATTGTCTTCACAGCCATAATTTTAAGTGGCTTAATGGAAGGGAAGTGTGTAATGTAGAGCATTCTGTCTATGTCCAGTTTTAAACTAAACCAGGCTATGGGCCTATGCAGATTTATCGTTCAAGATTTCAGGTATTCCAGGCAATCCAGAGGTCCATGGAATGTGGTAATTAGTAATTTTACTGAAGCATTAGGGGAATCTGAGTCACAACACTGGAACGCAGGAGCTTGCCAGCTAGAACACCAACTACTTACTCAATATAAAGACATTAACATAGTTTGTCTATTCTCAATTTGTCCCACAAGCATTTTACAGGGGGAAATTATTGTATTAGTTAATTTTTGCTGCATAACAAATCATTCACATTTTAGAGGCTTAAAACCACACGCATTTATTTTTTAGCTCACTGTTCTGTGGCTGACTGAGATGTCTGGGAGAGTTCTGGCCTGGGCAGACTCGGCTGGAGCTCGATGGTCTAGCACGGACTCAATCACATGGTTGGGTTGGCAGGCTGTTGGCCATAGTGCCTTGGCTTTTCAGTATGTTTCCTCTTTAGCATCATAGCCCTAGCTTGAGCTCATTTGCCTGAGGGTCTCATGGTTTCAAGTGCAGAAAGAGAAAACACGATTTGTGTGAGAGCATTTTTCAAGCCTTTTTTGCTTGCATCATATTTGTTAATATTCTGTAGGCCAAAGCAAGTCATATGGGCAAACCCAGATCAAAGAATGAAAAAAGAGATTCTATTTCTTGATGGGTGGGGCAGCAATATCACAGGGCAGAAGGGCATACAGGCAGGAATGGGAAGAATTATTGGAACCATTTTTGCAAATAAACCAACATAATTTCATATATAGATGTATGGTCAAATTTGGGAATCTTTAAAAATCCCTGGCAGATTCCTCCACAAACCCAAGGCCTATACAACTTGTAATTCATGGGAAGGGGGGAGCTTCCGGTTATGGGCAAGTATTGTAAATAATACTTTAATGTACTTCTTTGTATGTACAGTTTTTAAAATATTTTGAGTTATTTGGTTAGGATAGAGTCCCAGAAGAATTCTTGGGGTAATGGAAACAAGTATTTTTATGTCTTTTAATATTTGCTTTCCAAAAAGTTGTGTTGAATCATGTCCCAACAGCAGTGTATGTTTGATTACCTGTTTCACGATACTTCAGTTAGCACTGAATATTAACATTAACAAAATTTTCTAGTGAGAAGTTAAAAATGGTATCTGATTTCTAGGGGTATGGATTCTGCCATAAGAGAATTCTACAGACTGGGTGGCTTAAACAATAGAAATTGATTGTCTTCCAGTTCGGGAGGCTTGACGTCCGAGACTGAGGTGTACACAGGTTTGATTTCTTCTGAGACCTCACTCCTTGGCTTGCAGATGGCAGCTTTTCTCAGTGTGCATGAAGCCCTAGCATCTCTTCCTCTTTTTATAAGGGTAACAGTCATATTGGATGAGGGTTCCACCCTTATGACCTCATTTAACCTCAATTAACTCTTTAAAGGCCTTATTTTTCCAAATATAGTTACATTGGTAGTTAAGGCTTCAACATATGAATTTCTGGGGAACACAATTCAGTCCCTACCAGGGTGGATCTAAAAGTTGTACGGGGCCTGAAGCTTATACAATTTCAGGGCCTTCTTTAAAAAGAATGTAAAATTATGAATACAAAATTGCTAGGTCCCCGGCCTAGGGTTTGGGAAGGGGCCTGTGCAGGCAAAGGCCCTGAGGCTTAAGGTTCATGGCTTACAATGAACCCGCCTCTGCTCATTGTTGCTTTTGCACTTTACTTAACAGTGGGCATGATTGCTACTTACTTAATATTTGCCAGGTATGAAGTTAAAGCTATTGGTTTGATTATAGAGCAACAGGAGAGCAGTGTTATCATTTAGCGTGGAAGGGTCTCAGGTTTAAAGTTCTGAGTTTAAACAGACACCTAGGGTTTTTAGGAGGTCTTATTTGTTCTAGTGGTGCAGAAAAGCACTTGCGTGGTATGTTTTCGTGACAATAAAGTCATGAAAGAAAGAGTGTGTCTTATTGCCCAAAGTGCCACCTCTCCCACCTGAGCACCGATGGCTAAAACATGATCAGGAGGGGACACATCTTCATTCTTTAGTTAGATACAGGCCTTAGAATTTAGGTACCCTTGGGAGAAGGAACACATCAACTTAAATTTGCATTAAGTTATACATGCCTGACGCTAGATTTTCTGGGAGCAGATTTTCATATGGGGAAGCAAGATGGTATTAAGTACATAAACACGTGTCTTTGAAGAGAAGGTACTGAAAAATGGAGATTGAAGTGCAAATGGCAAGCTTCACTTTAAAAAATTTTAGATAGGGCAGTGCTGCTTACAGAGGACTTGGTTGATGTGCCTTAGTAGAGACCTTGTTTGCACGGGGAATCTGTTATTTTAGAAATGTGTTTCTACTGCTGTTTCTGCTTCCAAGAACGTCAGATAAAGGGGCCTGAACACAACTGGGGACATGTGGGAAGGGGGAACCTCTAGTCATGGGCAGAGGTGGGGCTGTGATGTAACAGGCATTGGCTTAGACCAATGGGAATGCAGAAACGGATGGGGCAGAGATCCTTGGGTGTAATGACTAATTAAGCATGATCTTTAAGTAGAGGTTGCAGGAAGTTTGGGGAGTTGATTGGTAGGACTGGGTAGAAAGCAGAAGTAATATAGGAGGTGGAGGTAAAGAGAAGAGAAATTAAGAAGGAAAAGTCTCATCAAATGACATATTTAAAGATAAATTAAATACAGAAAAGGTAAATATAATTTTGTTTTCTTCTGGCTAAGTAATATAGACAATTCAGATAGCTATGGAGATGATTATTCAAAATCACCGTGAACCTCTTGGCTTCTGGAAGATAGCCAATGTGATTCCCAGAGCTTAGAGGGGCCTGTCCTAACCACCAAACTGAGTTTCCACTGACACCGATACGAAACATGTAGAAAAATATTAGCATTTCCTATTCAAACAAATACGATATAGTCTGGGGACATAAGGTTATCTAATTTTCTTTCAAAAAGATAACAGTTAAGAAAGCACATAGTTTAAACAGGAAAAACACTTTGCACAATGTGACCCACTGATCCAAGCCCGGGTAGTTCTCATTGCCCGGGAAGAACAAGCAGAGCATTGTTTCAGCGATGAAAGGAAAAACATCCTCTGATTTTCCAAGTTTGTTCTGAACCAAATTTTTGGTTGAAATAGAAAGATGTATTTTTTTTTTCCTTCTCTTGCCACACTTCTTAATGTTTTAACCCATTTCTTCATGAAGCTATCTAAGTGGATGTTGAAACAGTGAATGTTAAGAAAGAGTACATTTCCTATGTAAACAAACACAACCCGGCTTAGAGAGAAAGGAAAGCAGTCCTGTCAACCCGAAAGGACCCAGCACATGGTAATTTTTGTAATTGAAGTATCCCAGGGATTCCAGGGTACATGAACAATCCATAAAACAGGAATGAGACCACACAAAAACACGCCCATGGCTCCAGGCGGGCATGGTTGAAAAGAAGCAGAGCTTTAACAGTAGGAAGCAGGGGCCTTCCTTGCATCAGAGGATCTTTGTAAATGCGCCTCTAAAATTAAAGTCCTCTCTAAGCTCCTTCCAGGTAAAAATGCTGTTTAGTGGGGCTGAAGGCTGTGAAACACCAGCAATACAGAGAGGAAGACAAAAAGACTGGTGAGGTCATGACCTTGAGCCTTTTTGTTTTCTTTCTCAAGGTCTTTTACATGCATCCTTGGATTGCAGTTTCAAGCCTGGGATTCCAACGGAATTAACGTCCACTGAAAACTTACTGTGCTCAAGGCACAGAACAGGGTGGTTTTATACACATTCTCCCATTTGGATTTTTCAAAGACAACATCTAATCATCCCCAGAGAAATTGCAACTGAGAAGATAGGATGGGTGAGACGGTCCCTAAGTCTGTCCTAGACAAGTTGTCTTTGCAAGTCCTCTGCCACAGTCAAAGGTGCTTTCTTGCTTACCTGCTGGTAAATCCTTGACTGTCTGATTTCTCTAAATAACTCTAATTGGAGCAATCAGATAATTAAAAAAAAAAAGCTGCAGGAGAGATGTTAATGTTCTAAAATATAGTTTCCATTATAATTGCAGATGAAGTGCCCTGGGGGCCAGAGTCCAGACAAGTATTTTGGCACCTCCAAGGACTGGCAGAACACAGAGAGGAAAAGAGAGACCCTGTTATCCTTCCGCAGGGGTGGCCATTCAACCTCTCAGAGATGGAAGTTAAGATTTCCTTTGGTGTAAGTGGGCAGTTTGACTGGCTGCAAGGAGAGCCTCAGTTTGTTTAATTTGGAGTAAAATTTTATGAGTTAATCTCTAGTGAGAGAAAGCAGCAGTAAACACAGAACATACTGGTCATTATTCTAAGTATTTCTACATTCTTTCTCATGCATGAAAGGAGAAAAAAATGTCACAAAAACAAGGAGGCATGGTGCTCAAATGTGTGTGTGTGTGTCTGTGTGTATGTGTATGATTTTGTTTTGATCATACCATCTGGTGTGCAACATACCCCAGGAGTGTGAAGGCAAACATTTACCAAGAGATTCACGTGATTTCTGCTGTGTATACTCATATTTGTAGAAGACGCTTATGTTTTCAGAAAGTGGAGATAAACATAGATCACTCTGCATTTATTAATGCAGCCCAGTTCTTTGCAGACCAAACCGTTATTTATTTTAGTGGGCCTTAGAAACTCAGGTGTGTTAAAAAGCCAGAGAGACATACACAATCTGGAAATGATCACTGTCATGTCTGAGGAAAATGTTACCGTGCTCCTCAAGTTTAATAATATGGGCAAAAAATTCAGGGATATTGCTATACGATGGTGTGCTGAAAAGTGGATTAAATCTCGATTAAATCACAACATAAATAATGCCTTAAAGGCAAACTTGAAATGGTCTTAAAAACAAAAGAGGTAATTTACCTGATTTATTAGGGGAGAGAAAAAGTAGCTTGGTGTGTGTTCTGTGGATTTCATGTTTAATGGGATGGACTTTTAGGGAAATGGCTGGGGATTTGAGGAAGCTAAACGAAAAACCCCTATATACTGGCTGGAGTTTTAAGAGGATAGAGGGAGGGAAAAATCACCCATCAACCAACCAACCAAACCAAACCAACAGAGTCCGAGTGCCCCAGCACTGGAAGCGAGACAATTGTTTCTTAGGGGGCTCCTGGCTACCAGGAGGCTGCTCAATAAGGGAGCACTTAAACTTCAAAAAGGAAAAAGCAGATTTATTAGGAGGCACACATGAGGCTTTAAGGGAATGTTCCTGGTAACTGGGACTCCTGCTGTTCTCATTCCTGTGCCTCTGTATTGCTGAAAACCCTTCTGCAAGATCCAAATATGCCTTTGGTTTTTTTTTTTTTTTTTTTTCCCACACGTGTTGCCACTGGAACGTTTTGCAACACCAATCTCTCTGAAAAGTTCAGGATGTAGGGTACTTCCTCTTGAAGGTCTCTTAGTTCTTCATAAGGAATTGACCATATTCAGCTTCACTATGTGGGGGGCAGTGCTGGGGTGGGGTGGGGTTGCTGGGAGACATGTTCCTTGTGGGTCATGTGTTCCCGTGGGCAAAGGATATCACCTCTTGGGGCTCAGTTTCCTCATCAGTAAATAGAGAATCTGCTCTTTAAGGGCCTTGCCAGGTCTAAGATCCTGTGATTCTCAGTGGGCCAGAAAACTGAACCTCTGAGCGACCAAACCTCAGAGTGACAGGACGGAATAGTTTGCCAAAGGTCATGCAGCAAATGCTTGTCAGTCCTAAAAAGAACTTGAGACTGTACCTGTCTTGTGACAACTGGACTCTGACATCTGACAAGGCAGGGGACTTTGCAGGGCAGTGGCCACTCCTGTCTTGCTCACCATTGTCTGCCTAGAGCACGTGCCACATAGTGGGCAGAAGATATTTGTGAAATCAATCAATGACAGTTTAAAGAGAGAAATAAGGGACTTCCTAGGAGCAACTCGGTTTTGAGAGTCAAGTTCTCTCAGCTGTCTGGCAGGGCACCCCACGCAAGCAGTTAGTGTGAATTTGGTGTGGAGGAGGGTGGACGCCCTAGCATGCTAGAAAAAGACTTGGTAGAATGATAGTTTGAGAGATTAAAACATTTCTATCTGTCATTGAGACTGATGGCAGAGCCTGGACTACTGTGTCACTGATCCAGACACAAAGTGTGATAATTGTGGAGGCAGTACAAGGAAAATTGGATGAAAACTTTGACTCTGGACACTGATGAGTAAATTGGCAAATCTTAAACTATCTAGGGTTGTGCAAGAGTCACCCAGACTGATCAGACAGATGAAGAAAGTACGTTGCTTGCTTGAGACTCTTCATAAAACAAATCACGTGTCTTTGAATTAGCACGTTGTGACCCAGTAGACACACACCAACAGGAAATGAAAGCTTTGGGATATGATACTTATCTTTATTCTGTGCAATACACTGATATTTTATGTTCTATTTTGTTTTTATTTTAGTTTTTTTCTTTATGGAAAAAAAGTTTAATTTTTAATTTTTGTCGGTATATAATAGGTGTATACATTTACGGAGTACATGACATACTTTGTTACAGGCATAAAATGTTTAATTACATCAGGGTAAATGGGGATATTCATCACCTCAAGCATCCATTTCTTTGTGTTATGAACATTCCAGTTGTACTCCCTTAGTTATTCTAAAGTGTACAGCAAATATTGCTGACTGTAGTCGCCCTGTTATGCTATCAAGTATTAGATCTTATTTGTTATATATAACCATATTTTTGTGCCCATTAACCACCCCCATTTTCCGTCTTCCACACTACCCATCCCAGGCTCTGGTAACTATCATTCTAGTCTCTATTTTGATGGGTTCAATTGTTTTAACTCCCACAAATGAGTGAGAACATGCAAAGTTTTTCTTTCTGTGTCTGGTTTATTTCACTTAACATAACGCCCTCCAGTTCCATCCATGTCACAAGTGACAGGATCTTATTATTTTTATGGCTGAATAGTACTCCATTGTGTATATGGACCACAGTTTCTTTATTCATTCGTCTGTTGGTGGAGACTTAGGTTGCTTCCAAATCTTGGCTATTGTGAATAACATAGGAATGCAGATATCTTTTTGATATCCTGATTTCCTTCTTTTTGGGTGTATACCTAGCAATGGGATTGCTGGATCATATGGTAGCTCTATTTTTAGTTTTTGAGGAACCTCCATATGGTTCTCCATAGTGGCTGTACTAATTTACATTCCCACCAACAGTGTGCGAGGGTTCCTCTTACTCCACATACTTGCCTGCCTTTTGTATAAAAGCCGTTTTAACTGGGATGAGATGATTATCTCATTGTAGTTTTGATCTGCATTTCTCTCTCAGATGATCAATGATGTTGAGCATATGCCTGTTTGCTATTTGTATGTCTATGTCCTATTTTGGGAAATGCCTATTTAGACCTTTTGCACATTTAAAAATCAGATTGTTAGTTTTTTTTTTTTCCTGTAGACTTGTTTGAGCTCCTTATATATTCTGGTTACTAATCCTTTGTCAGATGGATAGTCTGCAAATATTCTCTCCTATTCTGTGGGCTGTCTCTTCACTTTGTACATTGTTTCCTTTGTTATGCAGAAGCTTTTGAACTTGATGTGATTTCATTTGTCCATTTTTGCTTTGGTTGCCTATGCTTTGGTTGCCTATGTAGTATTACTTAAGAAATGTTTGTCCAGACCAATGTCCTGGAGAGTTTCCCCAGTGTTTTCTTGTAGTAGTTTTATAGTTTGAGGTCTTATAGTTAAGTATTTAATCCATTTTGATGTGATTTTTGCATATGATTTTTGCATTTGATTTTGCATACAGTTTGAGGTCTTTTAGTTAAGTATTTAATCCATTTTGATTTGATTTTTGCGTATGATGAGAAATAAGGGTCTAGTTTCATTCTTCTGCATATGGATAGCCAGTTTTCCCATGACCATTTATTGAAGAGACTGTCCTTTCCCCAGTGTGTTTCTGGCACCTTTGTCAAAAATGAGTTCACTGTAGATGTATAGATTTATATCTGGGTTCTCTC
This sequence comes from Piliocolobus tephrosceles, assembly GCF_002776525.5. Classification (NCBI taxonomy): domain Eukaryota; kingdom Metazoa; phylum Chordata; class Mammalia; order Primates; family Cercopithecidae; genus Piliocolobus; species Piliocolobus tephrosceles. Next base: position 55,195,468 of record NC_045441.1, read on the forward strand.
TTCTGTTCCCCTGGTGTATGTGTCTGTTTTAATGCCAGCACTGTGCTGTTTTGGTTACTATAGCTTTGTAGTATGATTTGAAGTCAGGTAATGTGATTCCTCTGTTTTGTTCTTTTTGCTCAGTATGGCTTTGGCAATTTTAGGTCTTTTGTGATTCTACATAAATTTTAGGATTTTTTTCTATTTCTGTGAAGAATGTCATTGGTATTTTGATAGGGATTGCATTGATTCTGTGCATTATTTTGGATAGTATGGACCTTTTAACAATATTGATTCTTCCAATGCATGAACATGGAATATCTTTCCATTTTTGGGTGTCCTCTTCAACTTCTTACATCAGTGTTTTATAGTTTTTATTGTAGAGGTCTTTTACTTCTTCGGTTAAGTTTATTCCTAGGTATTTTATTTTATCTGTGGTTATTGTACATGCGATTTCTTTCCTTCCTTCCTTCCTTCCTTCCTTCCTTCCTTCCTTCCTTCCTTCCTTCCTTCCTTCCTTCCTTCCTTCCTTCCTTCCTTCTTCCCTTCCTTCCTTCCTTCTTTCCTTTCCTTTCCTTTATTTCCTTTTCTTTTCTCTTCTTTCCTTTTTTTTTTTTTTTTTGAGACAGAGTCTTGCTCTGTTGCCCAGCCTGGAATGCAATGGTGTGATCTCAGCTCACTGCAATCTCCACCTCCTGGGTTCAAGCGATTCTCCCGCCTCAGCCTCCTGAGTGGCTGAGATTACAGGCACGTGCCACCGCACCTGGCTAATTTTTTTTTTTTGTATTTTTAGTAGAGATGGGGTTTCACCAGGTTGGTCAGGCTTGTCTCGAACTCCTGACCTCGTGATCTGCCCACCTTGGCCTCCCAAAGTGCTGAGATTATAGGCGTGAGCCACCGCACCTGGCCAATTTCTTTTTAGATTGTTCACTGTTGGCATGTAGGAATGCTACTGATTTTTGTATGTTGATTTTATATCCTGCAACTTAACTGAATTCGTTTATCAGTTCTAACAGTTTTTTGGTAGAGTCTTTAGGTTTTCCAAACATAAGATCGTGTCATTTGCAAACAAGGATAATTTGACTTTTCCTTTCCAATTTGGATGGCCTTTATTTCTTTATTTTGTCTGATTGCTCCAGGTAGGACTTCCAGCACTATATTGAATAACAGTAGTGAAAGTGGGCATCCTTGTCTTGTTTCAGATCTTAGAGGAAAGGCTTTCAGTTTTGTTTCCCATTCAGTAGGATACTAGCTGTAGGTCTGTCTATTTTAGCTTTTAAAAATGTTTGATACAGTGCACTAAGTTGATTCCATGACCAATGCACAATCTGAAAACAATACCCTGAGATGCATTTTAAGATGGATTATGGCAGGTACAGAGTAGGCATTTCATCTTGTTTTGCTTTAAAAAAAGAGCTTTATTGAGATATAGTTTGTATACCATAGAATTTACCCACTTAAAGCATACAGTTTAGCTGGGCGCTGTGGCTCCTGGCTGTAATCCCAGTACTTTGAGGGGCCAAGGAGGGTGGATAACTTGAGGCCAGGAGTTCGAGACCAGCCTGACCAACATGACGAAATCCCGTCTCCACTAAAAATACAAAAAATTAGCCGCGTGTGGTGTTACATGCCTGTGATCCCAGCTACTGTGGAGGCTGAGGCAGGAGAATCGCCTGAACCTGCAAGGCGGAGGTTGCTGTGAGCCAAGATTACGCCACTGCACTCCAGTATGGGTGACAGAGCGAGGCTCCATCTAAAAAAAAAAATAATTAATACAGTGTACAATTTAACGGTTTTTAGTGCATTCACAGATCTGTGCAACAATCCTCACAGTCAATTTTAGAATGTTTCATACCCCAGAAAGAAACCCCTTATCCTTTACTTGTCACACCTCATCCCTTCATCTTCTTGGCCCCCCAGCCACAAGCAACTACTAGTCTATTTTCTGTCTCTATAGATTTGCCTATTCTAGACATTTCATATAAATGAAATCATACAATAGGCTGTCTTTTGTGACTGTCTTCTTTCACCTAGCATAGTATTTTCACCACATTGCAGTGTGTATCAGTATTTCACTCCTTTTTGTGGCTGAATAATACTCCACTGAATGGGATATACCACGTTTTATTTATTCATTCATATAGGCATTTTACTTTCATTTATAATTTAGGCTATCAAATCTCCCTAAACTTACTAATTCTTAACATCCAAGAAGATGTGTGCATGGCGGGAACCCGGGACACCTATCTTGGTGAGAACGTTTCCTAGCCCCATCTATAACCTCATGGTTCACTCTCTGAAAAGTCTGCCTGCTTTCATTGGCAGGAATCACAGGAAGGATCAGGTGTGCAGGGAAGAACTAGTTCTGACGGAAATGAGGGCCACAGAGCACTGGCTTCTCCCTTCATTGGCAGATGGACAATTGCAGGAGCAGTGAACGTATTGATTCATTGGTCAGGATCATGAAAAGTGCTCTTTGGAACACCCTGTTCTGTCCTTAGAAGAACGCACAATGCACAGAGCCTCCTGGCGTGAAGAAGACCTTGATCTGTCTCACAACGATTTCAGATGAAACTCCTTACTCAGAAGAAAGTTACTCCCAACTGAATTTCATCACCCCGAATTCTTTACATTTGCTACTTTAAGGCTCTTTAGACTCACCAAAATCACGAGGCAAACTACTAAACTGCAATTTCAGTCACTTTTAGGGTCAATGTTATTATTTTTCTAAAGTCTCATTTCATGCTTTTAAATGAAAACGTAAGTGATATGTATACTGATCCCCAAAGGAGACCGTGGGTATACCCTTGTCCTCCAAGGACCTTACAGCACTTGATAGAGGATTTGATTTAATGTTCACTGAAAAGCCACCTTTGGCTTGACCTGATTTCTGGAATTTTCTCGGTTATTGAAACTGTGCAGTTTTTCTTGGCCTTGTCTCTGACATTCCATGCTGACATGGCTGTGTCTGCCTCCACCATGTCTGAAATGTTCTTTGCATTTTCCTTGGATTTTTGCTAATCCATTGTCCTGCGTGATGGATTCAGAGAAGAAATGCTGGAATGCAGAACCAGGGCAGAGGGGAGATGTTGCCCCTTGGAGGGAACTCTCAGGCTTCCATACAGTAAGAGGTAACCGGAGCAGGATGACAGTGGTGCCATGCAGCCTCAGCTGACGTCTCAGCCTCACCCGGAAGTGGCAGATGGCGGTTCCAGACCGTGGCTTTATATATGTGTATTGAGGTGCTGGGCGGCGGGGGCAGAGAAAGAGAGCTCTCTTTCTCATGCAGCAGGCTCTGAGAATAAGTCATATGGATTGTTCCCATGAAGGGAGAATAGAGTAGGAGTTTTATACTCAGAGGGACTTGTGTTTGGACTACACTCTTCATGAAATTTATTCAACAGATACTTACTGAATGCTCAATATGTACCAGGCACCATTCTAGGCATTGAGGATGTGTTGCAGGACAAACTAGAGAATGTTTCTGTCTTTATGGAGTTTTCCCTCTTTTGTCAGGGGAGACATCAATATAGAAAATATCTATGTATAATTTTGTATTGCATAGAGATAAAGCTTTTGAAGAAAAATAGAGCAGGTGATGGATGAGAGTGAGGTGCTATGATAGATGAAGGGGCCAGGGAAGGTGCGTTTTAAGGAGGTGATGCTTAAGCAGAGGTCTGAGTGAAGCAAGAGACTGAGCAGGCGACTTCCTGGGATGTCTATTCCTGGCTGAGGGGGCAGCATATACAACAGCCCTGTGGATGGTGCTTGCTTAGCACATTAGAGGGGCAGCAGGAGGGACAGTGACTGCCACAAGGTGACTAAGGCTGGTCACTAAGGGAGAGTGGTAGGAAGTAGGGTCACAGGGTAGCCAGGGGCCCAAACAGGCGGGCCTCACAGAGGCAGGCCTCACACAGTGGGGTCTGATGTGATGAGCTCTCCCCATTTCCTGCAGCCTAGAGGTGATAGGATATGAGGAATGTGAAATGCACTTGGTAAAATGTGAGTCATCTTCCTCCTCTCCTAAGAGATGTCAACAGGCCCATTTTTCATGCGCTCATCCTCACTTGACTTGCTCAGTCCACCAGGATTGACACATAGTGAAGTTGGTCTTGGTTGGGGCATTCGGAAAGTCTAGATCATCTCTACTTTTAAATATCACTATGCCCCCTGGGCACTGACTTCAATGTGGTGGAGAAAGGGTGGGCAAAACGTGCACCATGAGAATGTTTTCCCTGGAGGGCCAGTAGGGACGGCATTTAGAGTTTGTCATCGTGTTTGGTGCCCATTTCCTCTTTGCCTGGGCATGAAGCTGGCAATGGCCCCAGGGTGCTGGACACCCCCTTGGCTCGCACGTGGATCTTCTGTGATTCTAAGACTATATTGTGAATGGTCACTTTAGTCCTCAGCACTTTTTAAAAAATCTCTTTGTTTTCCTGACAACACAGGACAAAGCTCTTCAGAGAATAAATAATAATATGAATGTAAGCAAAGTGTAATGGTGCCCAGGAATGTAGCCAGAAGATGGTGAGAACATTGGTTCACACCTAGACAAGCAGTTATCACATGGAAGCTTATTTATGCCATCAAAGGTCCTGAATCACCCTGATTACAGTGAATACTAGGGATCAGCTGCAGAATCTGTAGCTCTCAAGCCCTCCCAGAGGGTTTTCTACCAGCTTCCAAGGGAGCAACATTTAGGTTAATGGTTTCCAACCTGGTATGGGGAGGAGGTAGGAGCCTCTGGGAGTGTGCAAGATGATACATTTTGGGGGCTGGAAAAAGAAGAAAATTTAAAAGAAAATTTTCTAATTTTCTTTAAAAAAGATCTCATCGGTTGGTGATTTTTTTCACTCCTTTTCCTTCCTTATTTCCCTTTCCCTTCTCTTTCACCTTCTTTCTCTTTCTGTTCTATCATGTATTAATCTACTACTTAAGAGATAGACTCTGGAATGAAATGGCCAGGGTTTGAATTTTGGCTGTCACTTCCTAATGGCATTCCCATTCCTTTGGGTAAGTAACTAACCCTCTGTGTGCACTAGCTTCTTCATTAGCAAAATGAAAAAATAACATTACCCATCTGATAGAGTTATTATAAAGATGGAAACATTCATATATGTAAAGTGCTTAGAAGAGGGCATGGCACACTATTATATATTTTGACACTATTTTCCTATTATTTCAATAGGGCTATAATTTATAAGTAAATAATTGAATAATTTATATTAAATTAAATTATTTAAATACATTAAATTATTCAAATAAGTATGAAAACATGAGGTGTGGCTAGCCAGTTTTCCCAGCATAATTTATCAAATAGGGTTTCCTTTCCCCAACTTTTGTGCTTGTATACGTTGTTAAAGATCAAGTGTATGTGTATGTGTATACGGTTCCTACAATTTTTCACTGATGGGGTGGATGATATAAAAAATCTGGAGATCTCTCTTTGAGGCGATGAGAATCATTTTTATCTAACAACCATGACATTGGGTTGTGTAAGGACACCGTTTGTTGATGGCTCTGATTTTATAAAAATGGAGCAGGTTTTAGTATCAACACTACAGAGAAAACATTCAAGATACAAAGAAAGAAAGCCTCAGAAAGGCACCCAGCTCCTTTCTAATTATTAACATTTTCTGAGGCTGGTCTAATGGAGAGCTGAGCTGCAATGAGAACACAGAGACTTTCCAGACTTCGGAGCCCTGAAAAAGCAAATGATTCTGGAATAATTGTACTCTCTGCATTCTAGTAACAGATCCAGAGAGAGATTAAGTTTGAAAATCAAGAAAACCTTGGAGATCCTTCAACTAAAGAGTTTTTTTCCAGGGGAAAGGGAAAAGGAATAAAGTGAGATTCATTTTAATTCAGGATATATTTGCCAGATACTATCATTCTCTTGGGCCTCCAATTCTCAGTGTTTCAAATTAGAACGATCTCAGTTAACCCACTGTTTGTCAGGCTGATGACTGACACCCAGTGTGGTCTCAGCCTTCCACTTTTGAGCTAAGTTTCCTTGGGAACCAGGTGTCTCTTGTGTCACTTCCCTTTCATCCCCCTTCTCCCCATGGACTTGAAGTGCCTCTTCTTCTCTGCCTAAGTGACTTGCAGGTTTGGGGTAGGGAGAGCCAAGGGTGGCCCATCTTCTTTCCAACCAGCCTTTCATGAACAGCAGATGGAATTCTACCTATAAGGGAATTCCAAGTGTGGGTTTTATAAAACTCAGCATTGGCTCTGGCTCATGGATCAGTAGCAGTCTCTGTGTAGAATAAAATGAAGTGTCTGTATCCCGACTCTTAGCAAACGGCCACCCTCCTACAGCCACCCAGAGTAAACCAGATCATTAATTAGCCTGGCTGTCCAGGAGAAAGCTACATGTAAATTCTCCAAAACAAAAGAGAAAAAAACCCAACCCCCCCAAACCAGAATGATAACACTTCTTAACAACAATTTTTACATAAATTGTATTGGAAAAAAGATTTAAACATGTACAGAAGTAGAGAGAGAGGCATAATGAACCCTTTTTGTACTCATCACCTAGGTTCGAAGATGACCAGTCATGGCCAACCTTGTTTCAATTACAGGTCCCCCTGGCATATTTTGAGGCAAGTCCCAGACATGGTATTATTTTATTTATACATATTAAAAAAGACCATTTAGGATATTGAAGCACATGGTGAATGGTAAGAGGCAGAGGAAATCAAACTAAGCCGAACGAAAAGCATTAAGTGCACCTGTGAGATTATGTGAGACCTTTATAAAAGAATTGGGTAAAAAAAATGGCCAAATGGTAATCAGTCTCCCTATCCTGAGGCAGCCACCAGGGGCGCCTCTGATCATGAATCTCAGCAATCGACCAAGAAGTAAACTTTAAAAAAAAATTTTTTTTAGTGCTCTTTTGCACCCCAGTAATACTACAACCATGACTAAGGACACATTAAAGGAGTAAGCTAGATCCTGGAATCTGGTTGTAGTCTCAGAGGGGCTTCTGATGTTCCCATGAGCTTAAAGTGTGTAATTCACTCTTGGAATGATGGAATTACTAATTTACATACATCAACCAGAAATTTTGAAATTTCTGGGAAATAGTAGCAGGGTTGGTATAGAAAAAAATAATAATGGCCAATTTGCCTTCTAAAAAGGAATCTGCAGCCAGGCGCAGTGGCTCAAACCTGTAATCCCAGCACTTTGGGAGGCCAAGGCGGAAGAATCTCTTGAGCCCATGAGTTCGAGAAAAGCCTGGTCAACATGGTGAAACCCCGTCTCTACAGAAAATACACAAAATTAGCCAGGCATAGTGTGCGTGCCTGTAGTCCCAGCTACCTGGAAGGCTGAGGTGGGAGGATCACTTGAGCTGGGGAGGTTGAGGATGCAGTGAGCTATGATCGCACCACTGCTCTCCAGCTTGGGTGATGAAGTGAGACTCTATCCCTAAACAAACAAACAAACAAACAAACAAACAAACAAACAAACCAACAAACAAACCTGGGGAAGTTTCCAGTGGTCATTAAGTTACTCTCAATTGTCACCCTGCTTGAGAGAGTAGACATCAATTCCCTTTTCTTCCTAGAGATACAGTCTAAACAAGAAATGGTAAGTGAGTGACTTTGTTTTTGTTTTTGTTAGAAGCCTGAAATTACAGAATGGTTTATCCTGCACTTCTTACACATTTGTTTTCTTCTTGGAGGTCCTAAATAATTTCTTTATTTTACACGTTTCACTCAAACAATTCTATTTGTTTCTATTGCCGTTATCCTAACACATCATGTTCAACTTCCTTCTGCTTTTTAAAAATTCTAATAATTTCAATTTGGTGATTAGTGCCACAGGAAAAGATACAGTTTTAACATTAAAACAATTTTTCTTTCACCTAAGTAAACCATTAAAGACAATGGAAAGGAGAACAAATGTGTTTTTTGAAAGCCAGGATTTTTTTTTTTCCCATTGTATCAGCTCATTGCAGACAGCATGTGTACAATTCACTTTTGACTGAATCATAATAAATATGAGACAATATGGTATAAACTACTTTTTTATAATACAATACTCACCAATAAATTCCACTTATAACCTTAAATCAAATTGGTGCAGATGCAAAAATTATGTAAAACTGGTGGTACCTGCTCCTGACCTTGTGGGGGCCCTCCCAGATCTTGACTCAATAAACTTTTTCTTCCCTAAAGATCTGGCAGTTATTCCTATCAAGAGAATACAATGGGGGTGCTGAGAAGTGGGGAAGTGAAGCAATGATTCAGAGACCACCAGGGCCCTTAAGAAGATTAATTTGTATGAGGTACCTGAAAAGTTGGAAAAATCTCAATGCATTTCTGAATACACATATTCATTTTGAGCTGATTTCTGTTCCTCTTGTGCGCAGTAAAATTTCAAGGAATGTAGTTGAGGTCTGGAGATTTCCACAAAGAGATTAAGAGGGGCTATAAACTGAAGAAATAGTGGTTTTGTGTAACTGTTGGGCATGAAATATTTTCAGTACCAAGATGTCCTGACTTTCAGTGTGGAAACTGAGTAAACACCTAGTAAACATTCAGGGAACATTTCTATTAATGCTTTTAATAATAGGGCACATGATTTAAATCTAAAAAGAACCTGTGTCTGTTATCTCAGAATAATGTGTGAGTCTGTTTTTATATTTATTTCATCAAGTAGCTGCTGACATGGCTTAGTTTTCTGTTAGACAGCGAGGTCTGATTTTGCATTTTGTTTGGGAGTCAACCCATTTCGGGCTGCCAATAAGCATGTTTATTTACTATTCATTGGATTTTATTATCCTAACCAAACACTTACACTTGCTTCTCTACTTTTAGAAGAGGTTGGGTCCTTTATATTGGGTCCATATGAAACCCTGAAATCTTCTCTTGCAATGTGTCAGTCATTCCCAAGTGGAGACAGAAAGACTATTTCTTGTCTCTTTCCTGTAGTGTAGACACTGGGCTCATTCTGTAAGGGCTTGGATGGTGATAGGGAGCTTATTCCTCTTGGGATGGTGAGGGTCGGGGATTTCATGGAGCCTTGCCCAAGATTTTGCTTACTTCTAGCTCAGAGCAGCCCCAGGGTGTGTGAGGAGCAGAGAGTGACTGAAGCAGACATACAGTCAGGTGGCCTGTGATGCAGCCTCATACCTGCTGCCTTAAGCTTCGTGGACTCGGGCAACTACACTTCCCCTCCTCGAGCCTGTGTTCCTCTCTGTAAAATAGGAATCATACTATTTACCTTCAGGGTAGATGTTAGGGTTAAACAAAAGGCCTTCCAAAGTACTATGTAAAATATAAACAGTTATTTTACTCTCATCATCTAGTTATATATAGAGTGGGCTGGTATTGCTGAGGGATACTGAGCTGCAGACTTACTTGAGAGGGAAAGAAAGGGCTGGAATTACAGAGAGATGGTTGGGACCTGGTCTTGATCCCAGGTATACCCGTTGCCTTTTGTTGGGTGTGGCAGCTGAATCCAAACTCTGTTCCCAGAGGAAAACTTTGTTTTATTGTTCTGCTGGAGTCTGAGGAATCCAAAGCGAATAAGACCCAATCCCTCATTTCTTGGTTTGCAGATGCCCTACAGAGAGAGATTCACAAGTTTGCAGGCACTGTGAGATGCCTGCTGAACTGCCATTCTTCCCTTTCTCCTTACCTTACCTTCAGCACCTTGATTGGCGTGTGTGTGTGTGTGTGTGTGTGTGTGTGTGTGTGTGTGAATATGGCCAGCCATAAAGTATAAAATACTTTGTGGCTAAGCCAATCATAGTATCATACTGTCCCTTAATAGAGTCTCACTTTCTCACTCAGCCTCTTTGGGGCATGTTCTTGTGGAACAGTTATGGCTAATAAGACACAGGGAGATGTCTGTGAGTGCAGATTTACTTCCCAGATGAAAAAAACATGTTTCTTCTGATAATCTCCTTCCTGCTTAACTGGAACAGTGGTGTGAGGGCATGATGTTAGAGTTCTGGCAGCCACCTTGCAACCATGAGTCAATTAGCAAGAGGATGAAAAGCCAATATACTGATGATGGTTGGTTGAAGGAAGGAAAAGGCATGAGTTTTGAATAATAAAATTGAGCTACTGAAACAGTATTGAATTGATTCCCTTTCAGACTTCTTATTTGTCTTTTGGTTGAAAGCTACTGTTATTCAGGTTTTGAGTTATTTGTGTATAAACTCATTGGCTAATGAAATGCAATATTCAAAGCTGGGCATGGGAGATGTGGCGTGAGGAGAATGGGGAAAGCCTTTACAAAGTTAGGAAGGGTGAATAATAATTCAATGGACAAAGAAAAAAGGTCAGATGCACATTTCAATTACAAGAAACAGAATATGTAATGAGTCCAGAGGCGCAGCATTGCATGGAATGTTTTGGATACTATAAGTGGTCTAGCTTGGTTAGATGCAGTGCTCCTCAGGAGGACTACACCCCAGGGATAATTAATAAATGTCATAATGCCCAGACAGTGATTCTAGTGTGTAGTGGGAGGCATACTAAGTATCTTGCAGTATAGGTTGTGAAACTAACACAGATATCATGCAGGAAACCCATGTGGAAACATGATCTGGGCTGTCTTCCTTGTGGACATAACATCACCTTTTGGGGAAATAAGACTTCATTCTTCAAATGCTGAGGAAGAAAAGGGGTGATTTCATTATTTAGGGGAGAGAGACTGTAACCATGCTTAAAGAGTGGCTGGGGTCCTCCTGACAGCCACTCCTTTGAATGCCATTAGAATGGTCTTTGTAAATATTTTCAATTTCTCATTTAGAAATTTGTCATTTTTGACATTTTTTAAAAAAGTCAACTCTGGAACAAGAAGTAAACTACCCACATGAATGAAAAAAGTTGTTTTTATGTTTAGCAGAGATACAACTATTCATGCAGTAGTTTAATTCTAATAGGAAAAACCACAGGCAAAACTAGTGTAGTTGATTTTTTTTTTTAAAGGATTTTAAGGACTAGAGAGTGGGCATATTTACAAATTAAAAGAGGTTGAAAGCTTGCTTTTTGATTACAAAATAATACATGCACATGATAAAACTATACAATCTATACAATGAATGCTTCCTACAATTTTCTTTTCCCCAGATAAACACTATTAATAGATTGATAAATTAAAATATATTTATATTGATAAAGCAACATGTTACTTCCATGCAGGAATGGATAAGACCTATTTTTACATTTTTGGGGGCAATGCACTCTGTAGGAGCCATCTTTTATTTATTTTTTTAATTATTAATTTTTTTTTTTTTTTTTTTTGAGACAATCTCACTTTGTCGCTCAGGCTGGAGTGTAGTGGGGCCATCTCAGCTCACTGCAACCTAAGCCTCCTGGGTTCAAGCGAATTTTCTGCCTCAGCCCCCACAAATAACTAGACTTACAGGTGTCTGCCACCACACCCAGCTAATTTTTAAAAATGTTTTTAGTAGGGACAGGGTTTCACCATGTTGGCCAGGCTGGTCCCAAACTCCCGATCTCAAGTTATTTGCCCTCCTCAGCCTCCCAAAGTGCTGGGATTACAGGCATGAGTCACTACACCTGGCCAGAGCCATCTTTTAAATACACAGTGGAGGCTTTTCCAGGAGGAGGTCAAGAGGAAAACTGCTTTTTTTGTTTTCCAGGTTCATAGGGCAGAGCTAATATTCAGCTTGCATGAACCAGTCCAGCTGGTAGATGTGGTAAGCATCTCTTCTGATTGGTTGGGGCCTATATCCAGTGGTTAAATATTTTGAATATTACCCCCCTACCATGGAGTGAACTTTGTTCTTCCCACCAAATTAATAGATTGAAGCTCTAACCACTAAGTATGTGACTGTATTTGGTGACAAGGCCATTACAGAAGTAATTCAGGCTAGATGAGGTCATGCGGGTGGGGCTCTGATTGATAGAATTAGTGTCCTTATTAGTAGAGGCATCAGAGCAGTCATTCTCTCCTTTTTTACTCTTGCTCTCTCTCTTCACCATGTGAAGAAACAGTGAGAAAGTGGCCATCTGCAACCCAAGAAAAGAGCTCTTATCAGACACCAACTCTGCTGGCATCTTGATCTTGGACTTCCCAGCCTTCAGAACAGTGGAAAAACGAATTTCTTTTGTTCAAGCCCCCAAGTCTGTGGTACTTGGTTATGGCAGCCTGAGCAGACTAAGATACCTCCCATTAAATATTAATTCTCCCTGAAAATTCCAGCAGTTCATTTAGTCATCTTTAGGATACGGTAACTTGAAAGAGATTTTTTTGGTGGCCAATTGCAGCTTGTCTGTTATCTGTAATTACATAAAAGCAGATTGCAAGTTTAAATTTCGATTGCATCAAGCCTCTAGGTTCAGTGTATGTCACCTCTGTCCCCTCTGAACACCCTCTGGAAGAAGGCGTTCCTACTAAAGAGGAATTCTTCATCCAATTCCCAGCCAGGGGATAACCTCAGCCCAGAGCTCACAGCCCACAGCCCACAGACATCTTCCTTCCCCCCAGCCCCTAGAAAATCTTAAAGCATGGGTAAAGAAAAAAGGAAAATCTTCCCATTGGACATATCATGCCTCATATGCTTTGCTATATGAAGATAAACCAAACAATCATTTGGGATAAATGTATCCTGGGGTGGGCCATGGGAAGGAGAGGAGAGACAGAAAAATAATTTGAGCCAAATTATAGTTGTTGCAAAAATTTGCATTTGTCTTTAATTTTCCATTAACAAACATTTGGTCTGGCTGTCCATGAAGGATATTTTCCTTTTGTGTTGTTCAGAAATAGGTGAATGTGTTGTGTAATAAGTGTTGACAGAACACACATAAGCCAAGTGATGTTAGAACTTCCATTTTGTTTTGTTTTCAGTTTGGATTTATTTGAAATCTCTTGGCTTGATGAAACTATTCTTAAAGAGAAATTGGCTTATCTTTCTTGGGGCTTTCTTGTATTAACCTAAAGATGACTTTATTTTACAACCTATTAGATATTTTTCTTGATAGGGTTCTTCAATATTTCTTATAAAAATAGTTTATTATTATTCATTTTTACCTCCTTTTGAATAGCTTTTGAGAGATTCCTTATGTACATATGAGATCTCTTTGGTTAGACTGAAATTTATTTCAATACATGATGCAAAGCTATTTTTAAAAACTTATTATTGGAAAACTCCAAAGAATAGTTTATCACATTGACATCCTTTGACATGTGGGACAGATCCAAGCCTTCCTAAATAGTTGAATAGTTGTTTAATTTCTCCATCCCAGTATTCTTACCCAGTAGGATTTGCCTGGAGTGCCCTTATGACACCTGTGCACCTTGGTCTCAAAGATGACCAGACCATGTCTGGAAGTGAAGGAACCTTTCTTTGCCATGCATGGCAGTCATTGTTGAAACTAACTACTGAAGGAATAAGGTTGTTTATTCTCATTCCCTGAGCCACAGGGCAAGGTTAATGTGGAAGCTGAAAAATGTTTCATGGTTATGTGGTTTCACTGTAATAGTTAGGTGCTGATGTACCCCTTCTCAGCACGAAGCCAAGATCATCAATGGGAAGGACTCTCATTCTCCATCAGTGAAGGGAACACTGTTTCCACATCCCATTCAGATTGAACAGATTTCATGTGCTCTCTTTTCTCATTAAAAAAATATCAATGAATGCTCATTTTATTTATAGGCCATTTATTCTCTTGGAGAGAACAAAACTGCAGAATCTTGATGCTGTGAGGATGTGGCTTCAGATGATGGTGGGTTTCTTGAGAAAGAGCCAGGAGGATTGTTTCTGGAGGAGAAATGTCAGCATTTTTCTTGTGGGACTTTAATTGGAAATAGGATGGTGGTTCGGCCTAGAGAAGAGATCAAAATGAAACAAGCTGGTGTTTTCACCCTCGTCCCTTAATGGACCATAATCCTGGTCATAAAAACCCACCACTTAAACTTTGGCAGTCTTCCTTTCCCAGGAAGCTTTATTACTAAGTATTAGCTTGAGTCAAGACATAGCTTCTCCGAGCCACACTTGAGCCAAGTCTACTGATGAAGAGAATGCGTTTGTGGGCAAGTCAGTGCTTCCCTATGTTCCTGCAATAAGCTATGCGTGGTCTTCTGAGACTGCCTGACGTTATCTGGGTGCAGAAAATATACTTCAGCCCATTCCATACAAACCATATCTCTGGCTAACGACACAAAGGGAGGTGTGGAGAATTCTGAGCCACAGGTTTTTCCAAGAGTGGCAAGCCAATACATAATCACAAACTACTTTAGGGACTTTGACCATGCGTTGAGTGAATTCAGTGTGCTCTGGATAATCTCATGAAGAGGAGTCAGGACCTGCAGGCCTATGGGGAATGGTGTTCCTAACCAGCCCTCACTCACTTATGCCTTGTGCTTGATCTGTTTGCCTTTGTGCCAATCAGATCCACCCTGGGTGTTCTTGACCTTGGCATTTGGCCCTGGACATTTCATGGTCAACCTGATCGGTTCCATCCAGTCTGCCAATCAGTTCTTCCTCTATGCAAGTAGCAACATGCTGAGCAGGCATCCACGGTTCTTGTTACATCCCCCAACTTCTCTCCATAGTAATAAGAAATGGGATTTGCTCCAGTGAAGACCCATCCATGACTACTTTACGTAGCTTGAATGTCAAAAGCAGACCCACTCCAGGGACTACCTAGACTGAGGATAAGCCATTATTTCTATGATTTTAACAAAAAAAATTCATGTCCAAATTAACTCCCCCCCCCCCACTTTTTTTGTAGGTGCAATAAACTTCTGGTCACTCTTGTAGCTTAAAACATTTAAAAATGCACTAGAAGATGAAGTGTTTTCATTCAAGTTGACTAAGTCTTATTTTTCCAAATATATGATTAAAGCCTTAGATTTACGTGGCCCTACTTGCCCCAGAGCACTTCACGGATCCCCCAGATGAATGCTGCATTGCTAGCCTGCATCCATGCAACAGTGGTGGGGTGAGAAGCCAGCCTGGCCCTGCCTGGCAAGCTTTCTGAGGATGAAGCAAAAATCATTTCTGTGTCTGAAATGAGACGGGGGATATTGTGTAGTCAGGAGGAAATTATCCAGGTTGGATTTGGGCCAGGCCAGTAGGGTTCATTTGCTCCTCTTGCAAAAATTACCATCTGGTCTTTAATGACCCGGAGTGGTCAGGCTGGCATTAATTTACACCTCATCCCAGGGAAGCACCTCTGAGAATAAGCATGCCTGTTAATGTAATACGGTTCCTTGGCTCCAAGGGAAGGAAGGGTGTGGATGCTAAGTGGAGATGGGAACTGTTTGCTCAGAAGAGAATGTATTCTAAAACGAGGGCAGGAGTTCACAAAAAGGCCACCCTTCGAAATAGAAGCCAGTGAGAACCAACACAAAGGGATGAGCCCAGACACTATTCATGTGCTGAGTACATTGGCAACATTTACCTGTTCATTTGGCAAAGGCTTGTGGAAGGCTCACCAGGCAGCAGGCACAGCGCTAGTGGCGTGATGGCATACAGAGATGAATGGGCTGCGGTCTCTGCTCACAGCTTAGGGAGAATGTGGATGCCAGCATGTGCTTTCATAGAGGCATATTCAAGATGCTATCACAACACCGGTAGGGCAGAAAGACTTCCTGGTGGTAGAAAATGTAGAGAGAATCAAAATAAAGGGTTTTCCAAATTCATTGAAGGTAACTGAAGTGTCAGGAAGAGATGCTTCAATATGACATTTTTAAAAAGCTATAATAATGGTTTATATTCATTTGGTCCTTCCTACAGGTCAGTTGCTGTTCTAAGCACTTTACATATGTAATAAATAACATTAATCCTCCCAACAACTCTACAGAGTAACTGCTAGTAGTATTCACATTTTCCAGTGGAGGGAAATAAGGCACAGAGAGATGAAGCAACTTGGCCAGGGCCGACCAGATGTGGCAGAGTCTTGATTTGGACTTGGAACAGGACAAAAACTTATATAAAAAGATATGAGAAAGAAACAATACAAAATAAAAAATTATCTTGTAAAACAATACAATTTTGGTTATTAACAAAGAACTATATATTTTTTTCTTTTTTTTTCTTTTTTAATTATACTTTAAGTTCTAGGGTACAAGTGCACAACGTGCAGGTTGGTTACACATGTATAATTGTGCCACGTTGGTGTGCTGCACCCTTCAACTCGTCAGCACCCATCAACTCATCATTTACATCAGGTATAACTCCCAATGTCATCCCTTCCCCCTCCCCCCTCCCCATAATAGGCCCCAGTGTGTGATGTTCCCCTTCCAGAGTCCAAGTAATCTCATGTTCAATTCCCACCTATGAGTGAGAACATGTGATGTTTGGTTTTCTGTTCTTGCGATAGTTTGCTGAGAATGATGGTTTCCAACTGCATCCATGTCTCTACAAAGGACACGGACTCATCTTTCTTATGGCTGCGTAGTACTCTGTGGTGTATATGTGCCACATTTTCTTAATCCAGTCTGTCACTGATGGACATTTGGGTTGATTCCAAGTCTTTGCTATTGTGAATAGTGCTGCAATAAACATATTGTGTGCATGTGTCTTTATAGCAGCATGATTTATAATCCTTTGGATATCTACCCAGTAATGGGATGGCTGGGTCATATGGTATTTCTAGTTCTAGATCCTTGAGGAATCACTATACTGTTTTCCACAATGGTTGAACCAGTTTACAGTTCCACCAACCGTGTAAAAGTGTTCCTATTTCTCCACATCTTCTTCAGCACCTGTTGTTTCCTGACTTTTTAATGATTGCCATTCTAACTGGTGTGAGATGGTATCTCATTGTGGTTTTGATTCGCATTTCTCTGATGTCCAGTGATGACGAGCATTTTTTCATGTATCTGTTGGCTGTATGCATGTCTTCTTTTGAGAAATGTCTGTTCATATCCTTTGCCCACTTTTCGATGGGGTTGTTTGTTTTTTTCTCGTAAATTTGTTTGAGTTTTTTGTAGGTTCTGGATATTAGCCCTTTGTCAGATGAGTAGATTGCAAAAATTGTCTCCCATTCTGTAAGCTGTCAGTTCACTCTGATGGTAGTTTCTTTTGCTGTGCAGAAGCTCTTTAGTTTAATTAGATCGCATTTGTCAATTTTGGCTTTTGTTGCCTTTTCTTTTGGTGTTTTAGACATGAAGACCTTGCCCATGCCTATGTCCTGAATGGTATTACCTAGGTTTTCTTCTAGGGTTTTTATGGTTTTAGGTCTAACATTTAAGTCTCTAATCCATCTTGAACTAATTTTCGTATACGGAGTAAGGAAAGGGTCCAGTTTCAGCTTTCTACTTATGGCTAGCCAATTTTCCCAGCACCATTTATTAAATAGGGAATCCTTTCCCCATTTCTTGTTTTTGTCAGGTTTGTCAAAGATCAGATGGCTGTAGATGTGTGGTATTATTTCTGAGGGCTCTGTTCTGTTCCATTGGTCTATATCTCTGTTTTGGTACCAATACCATGCTGTTTTGGTTACTGTAGCCTTGTAGTATAGTTTGAAGTCAGGTAGCATGATGCCTCCAGCTTTGTTCTTTTGACTTAGGATTGTCTTGGCAATGCGGGCTCTTTTTTGGTTCCATGTGAACTTTAAAGCAGATTTTTCAATTCTATGAAGAAAGTCATTAGTAGCTTGATGGGAATGGCATTGAATCTATAAATTACCTTGGGCAGTATGGCCATTTTCACAATATTGATTCTTCCTATCCATGAGCATGGTATGTTCTTCCATTTGTTTGTGTCCTCTTTTATTTCACTGAGCAGTGGTTTGTAGCTCTCCTTGAAGAGGTCCTTTACATCCCTTGTAAGTTGGATTCCTAGGTATTTTATTCTCTTTGAAGCTATTGTGAATGGGAGTTCATTCATGATTTGGCTCTCTGTTTGTCTGTTACTGGTGTATAAGAATGCTTGTGATTTTTGCACATTGATTTTGTATCCTGAGACTTTGCTGAAGTTGCTTATCAGCTTAAGGAGATTTTGGGCTGAGATGATGGGGTTTTCTAAATATACAATCATGTCATCCGCAAACAGGGACAATTTGACTTCTTCTTTTCCTAACCAATACCCTTTATTTCTTTCTCTTGCCTGATTGCCCTAGCCAGAACTTCTAATACTATGTTGAATAGGAGTGGTGAGAGAGGCCATCCCTGTCTTGTGCCAGTTTTCAAAGGGAATGCTTCCAGTTTTTGCCCATTCAGTATGATATTGGCTGTGGGTTTGTCATAAATAGCTCTTATTATTTTGAGATATGTTCCATCAATATCGAATTTATTGAGAGTTTTTAGTATGAAGGGCTGTTGAATTTTGTCAAAGGCCTTTTCTGCATCTATTGAAATAATCATGTGGTTTTTGTCTTTGGTTCTGTTTATATGCTGGATTACGTTTATTGATTTACATATGTTGAACCAGCCTTGAATCCCAGGGATGAAGCCCACTTGATCATGGTGGATAAGCTTTTTGATGTGCTGCTGGATTGGGCTGGCCAGTATTTTATTGAGGATTTTTGCATCAATGTTCATCAGGGATATTGGTCTAAAATTCTCTTTTTTTGTTGTGTCTCTGCCAGGCTTTGGTATCAGGATGATGTTGGCCTCATAAAATGAGTTAGGGAGGAGTCCCCTTTTTTCTGTTGATTGGAATAGTTTCAGAAGGAATGGTACCCACTCCTCCTTGTACCTCCGGTAGAATTTGGCTGTGAATCCATCTGGTCCTGGACTTTTTTTGGTTGGTAGGCTATTAATTATTGCCTCAATTTCAGAGCCTACTATTGGTCTATTCAAGGATTCAACTTCTTCCTGGTTTAGTCTTGGGAGAGTGTAAGTGTCCAGGAAATTATCCATTTCTTCTAGATTTTCTAGTTTATTTGCGTAGAGGTGTGTATAGTATTCTCTGATGGTAGTTTGTATTTCTGTGGGGTCGGTGGTGATATCCCCTTTATCGTTTTTTATTTCATCTATTTGATTCTTCTCTCTTTTCTTCTTTATTAGTCTTGCTAGTGGTCTATCAATTTTGCTGATCTTTTAAAAAAAACCAGCTCCTGGATTCATTGACTTTTTGGAGGGCTTTTTGTGTCTCTGTCAGTTCTGCTCTGATCTTAGTTATTTCTTGCCTTCTGCTAGCTTTTGAATGTGTTTGCTCTTGCTTCTCTAGTTCTTTTCATTGTGATGTGAGGGTGTCAATTTTAGAACTTTGTAGCTTTCTCTTGTGGGCATTTAGTGCTATAAATTTCCCTCTACACACTGCTTCAAATGTGTCCCAGAGATTCTGGTATGTTGTATCTTTGTTCTCATTGGTTTCAAAGAACATCTTTATTTCTGCCTTCATTTCGTTATGTACCCAGTAGTCATTCAGGAGCAGGTTGTTCAGTTTCCACGTAGTTGAGTGGTTTTGATTGATTTCCTTAGTCCTGAGTTCTAGTTTGATTGCACTGTGGTCAGAGAGACAGTTTGTTATAATTTCTGTTCTTTTACATTTGCTGAGGAGTGCTTTACTTCCAACTATGTGGTCAATTTTGGAATAAGTGCAATGTGGTGCTAGAAGAATGTATATTCTGTTTATTTGGGGTGGAGAGTTCTGTAGATGTCTATTAGGTCTGCTTGGTGCAGAGTTGAGTTCAATTCCTAGATATCCTTGTTAACTTTCTGTCTCATTGATTTGTCTAATGTTGACAGTGGGATGTTGAAGTCTCCCATTATTATTGTATGGGAGTCTAAATCTCTTTGTAAGTCTCTAAGGACTTGCTTTATGAATCTGGGTGCTCCTGTATTGGGTGCATATATATTTAGGATAGTTAGCTCTTCCTGTTGAATTGATCCCTTTACCACTATGTAATGGCCTTCTTTGTCTCTTTTGGTCTTTGATGGTTTAAAGTCTGTTTTATCAGAGACTGGGATTGCAACCCCTGCTTTTTTTTGTTTTCCATTTGCTTGGTAGATCTTCCTCCATCCCTTTATTTTGAGCCTATGTGTGTCTCTGCATGTGAGATGGGTCTCCTGAGTATAGCAAACTGATGGGTGTTGACTCTTTATCCAATTTGCCAGTCTGTGTCTTTTAATTGGACCATTTAGTCCATTTACATTTAAGGTTAATATTGTTATGTGTGAACTCGATCCTGTCCTTGTGATATTAGCTGGTTATTTTGCTCGTTAGTTGATGCAGTTTCTTCCTAGCATTGATGGTCTTTTCATTTTGGCATGTTTTTGCAATGGCTGGTACTGGTTGTTACTTTCCATGTTTAGTGCTTCCTTCAGGGTCTCTTGCAGGGCAGGCCTGGTGGTGACAAAATCTCTAAGCATTTGCTTGTCTGTAAAGGATTTTATTTCTCCTTCACTTATGAAACTTAGTTTGGCTGGATATGAAATTCTGGGTTGAAAATTCTTTTCTTTAAGAATGTTGAATATTGGCCCCCACTCTCTTCTGGCTTGTAGAGTTTCTGCCAAGAGATCTGCTGTTAGTCTGATGGGCTTCCCTTTGTGGGTAACCTGACCTTTCTCTCTGGCTGCCCTTAACATTTTCTCCTTCATTTCAACGTTGGTGAATCTGACAATTATGTGACTTGAAGTTGCTCTTCTCAAGGAGTATCTTTGTGGCGTTCTTTGTATTTCCTGAATTTGAATGTTGGCCTGCCTTACTAGGTTGGGGAAGTTCTCCTGGATGATATCCTGAAGAGTGTTTTCCAACTTGCTTCCATTTTCACCCTCACTTTCAGTCACCCCAATCAGATGTAGATTTGGTCTTTTCACATAATCCCATATTTCTTGGAGGCTTTGTTCATTTCTTTTTCCTTTTTTTTCTCTAGACTTCTCTTCTCGCTTCATTTCATTCATTTGATCTTCAGTCGTTGATACTCTTTCTTCCAGTTGATCAAGTCAGTTACTGAAGCTTGTGCATTTGTCATGTATTTCTTGTGTCATGGTTTTTATCTCTGTCAGTTCATTTATGGCCTTGTCTGCATTGATTATTCTAGTTATCCATTCATCCATGTTTTTTTCAAGATTTTTAATTTCTTTGCACTGGGTACGTAGTTCCTCCTTTAGCTCTGAGAAGTTTGATCGACTGAAGCCTTCTCCTCTCAACTCGTCAAAGTCATTCTCTGTCCAGCTTTGATCCATTGCTGGCGATGAGCTGCATTCCTTTGGAGGGGGAGATGCGCTCTGATTTTTTGAATTTCCAGCTTTTCTGCCCAGCTTTTTCCCCACCTTTGTGGTTTTATCTGCCTTTGGTCTTTGATGCTCGTGATGTACTGATGGGGTTTTGGTGTGGGTGTCCTTTCTGTTTGTTAGTTTTCCTTCTAACAGTCAGAACCTTCAGCTGTAGGTCTGTTGGAGATTGCTTGAGGTCCACTCCAGACCCTGTTTGCCTAGGTATCAGCAGCGGAGGCTGCAGAAGATAGAATATTGCTGAACAGCGAGTGTTGCTGTCTGATTCTTGCTCTGGAAGCTTCGTCTCAGGGGTGTACCCCACAGTGTGAGGTGTGAGGTGTTGGTCTGCACCTAGTGGGGGATGTCTCCCAGTTAGGCTACTCAGTGGTCAGGGACCCACATGAGCAGGCAGTCTGTCCATTCTCAGATCTCAACCTCCGTGCTGGGCGATCCACTGCTCTTTTCAAAGGTGTCAGACAGCTGTCAGATTCCACCCAGAGGTGGAGTCTACAGAGACAGGCAGGCCTCTTTGAGCTGCGGTGGGCTCCACCCAGTTCGAACTTCCTGGAGGCTTTGTTTACCTACTAAAGCCTCAGCAATAGCAGGCGCCCCTCCCCCAGCCTCGCTGCTGCCTTGCAGTTAGATCTCAGACTGCTGTGCTAGCAATGAGGGCGGCTCCGTGGGCGTGGGGCCCTCCAGGCCAGGTGTGGGATATAATCTCCTGGTGTGCTGTTTGCTAAGACCCTTGGTAAAGTGCAGTAGTATGGTGGGAGTTACCCGATTTTCCAGGTGTTGTGTGTCTCAGTTTCCCTTGGCTAGGAAAAGGGGTTCCCTTCCCCCTTGCACTTCCCAGGCGAGGCGATGCCTCGCCCTGCTTCAGCTCTTGCTGGTCGGGCTGCACCAGCTGACCAGCACCGATTGTCCAGCACTCCCTAGTGAGATGAACAGGGTACCTCAGTTGAAAATGCAGAAATCACCCGTCTCCTGTGTTGCTGGCACTGGGAGCTGGAGGCTGGAGCTGTTCCTATTTGGCCATCTTGCTCCCGACTAGAACTATATTTTTTAGAGACAGGATCTTGCTCTATCAGTCACCCAGGCTGGAGTGCAGTGAGATGATCATAGCTCACTGCATGCTCGACCTTCTGGGCTCAAGTCATCCTTCAGCCTCAGCCTCCCATGTAGCTGGGATCACAGGCACATGCCACCATGCCCGTCTAATTTTTAATCTTTTTGTAGGGACAGGATCTTGCCATGTTGTCCGTGCTGGACTTGAATTCCTGGTTTCAAATAATCCTCCTGCCTTGGTCCCCCAAAATGCTGGGATTACAGGCTTGAGCCACTGTGCCTGGCCTGTATATTTTCTTAATATTAAATATATTAAAAAAGAGACCAAATCACCTTGTGATTCTTTTCTTTTGACCAATGGAATATTTCTTGTGTTGTTAGAGGAGAAAGTGAAGCATAGTTAATTATAACTTTGAAGCAGTCTTATTTCAATAGCTGTTAAAACCATTCTGTCCAATACAAATTTCTGTAAACTTTATAAATAGTTGAAATAAACTAGTTTTTAATAAATCAGTAAATTTGAAAAAATTCAATGAATTGGGAATTTAGATAAATGGATTATTCAGCAATTGATTTTCAAGTAAATTAGATTTTGATGAACTGTTTTTCTGTTATTGCTTTAGAGCCAATTCTCACACCTGGGAGACAATAGGTAAGGCTCAGCAAATGCTTTCTCTTCTACCTGTAGTCTGCAGACTGGGAAGACAATTTCTTTCTAAGTACAATGACACTGTAAGTGGCAACCAAAGAGATCTACCAATAGGATGTGATAAAGAAGCAGGAAGGTGGGTCTGGAAAAGAGATTTTAGTGCTAAAATTTATGAATGAACAAATTCAATATTCAAACCCAGCTCTAACTCCAAATTCCATGGCCTTGCTATGGAATACCTCACAAAAACATTGTTATATGAGTGTCAAGATTCCAGTAAATACCTTGCACGGAGGCAGAAGAATAGACCGAGCTCTCAAATGTCCTGAGGGCCCCTTCCTGTACTAGCTTTGTAGAAGTATACCCACGGTGTCTTATCTCTTAAAAGCACCATGCAAAGGGGGCCAGAGAGAAATGTGAAGGAGACAAAACACAACAAAACAAAGCAATGAACCTACCCAAAGCTCTGAAGTCAGTAATCAATGATTGTATTAGGCCATTTTTTTTGCATTGCTATAAAGAAATGCTTGAGGCTGGGTAATTTATAAAGAAAAGAGGCTTAATTGCCTATTGGTTCTGCAGACTGTACATGAAGCATAGTACCCACAGCTACTTTTGGTGAGGCCTCAGGAAGCTTACAATCATGGTGGAAGGCAAAGGGGGAGCCAACGTATCCATGGTGAGAAGGGGATTGGGGGCGAGGTGCCACACACTTTTAAACAACCACATCTCCTGTGAATTGAGTGAGAACTCACTTATAACCAAGGGGATGGTGTTAAGCCATTCAAGAGGGATCTGCCTCCATAATCCAGTCACCTCCCACCAGGCCCTACTTCCAACACTGTGAATCACATTTTAACATGACATTTGCCAGGGACAAACATCCAAACCAGATCAATGATGTTAAAAAAATGATACTGGCTGGGCATGGTGGCTCATACTTGTAGTTCCAGCACTTTGGGATGCTGAGCTGGGCGGGTCACTTGCAGTCAGGAGTTGGAGACCAACCTGGCCAACATAGTGAAGCCCTGTCTCTACCAAAATACAAAAAAAAAAAAACCAAAAAACAAAAAAAAATTAGCTGGGCATGGTGGTGGGTGCATGTAATCCCAGCTACCTAGGAAGCTGAGGCAGGGGGATCACTTGAACCTGGGAGGTGGACGTTGCAGTGAGCTGAGATCACGTCACTGCACTGGAGCCTGGGTGACAGAGTGAGACTCTATCTCAAAAAAAAAAAAAAAAAAAAAAAAGAATACTAACTCCTCTGACATCCTGCTGAAGGAGGCAAGAGATGGGCTGTGTGACCTTGTCCAGCCCCTTCCACTCTTGTAAGACTGACAGCTGCTGGATTTTCTGGGACCAATTTGTTGTACCAATGACTTGGCCATACTGTCTGTAAGTACTGCCAGGGGAATGCCTTCCCTGAAGTGTTTCTATAGATGGTTCCATCTTAGCATTTTCATACCCACCTTCTATAGAGTTTCTTAAGGAAATTCTTTGGAATCTGTTCTACCAGTTTTCAGGCACACCATTCCAATGTGTTCAAATTGTGTCTGGCATCACTACCCATCAAGTAGGTGGCAATGCACAAACTCAGCACTGCTCTGCCTAGACTGCATGCATCTGGTTTGCAATCAGAACAACACTGAGATTTCATTAGGGTATAAGGAAAGTTCTAAAACATACTCCTGCCAGAATGCCTTGATGATAATAAATTTGAGGCACTAACATCATGCTGGTTAGACTCTCTTGAAGACAAGCCCTCCTTCCAAGAATGTGGTAATGTGTGGGCCTCTTTTTTGGATATTTCTGCGTTTCATACCTATTGCATGTGCCCTGTTGTGGATCTCTACTTTTCTTTCCTATAAAACCTTTTAATAAAGGATGACATTTTTAAAACAGAGAGTATTTTCTCCAAAATCCTCTTTGGTGGCTGTCTAATGAAATTTTTTTATTAAGCATAAAAATAGGCTGTTAATACTGGAGACATTCTTTAAACAGGGCTACCACTCACTAGAGGCCCAAGAGGATGTGCTCAAAATGCAGGCTTGTAAGAGACAAAGCTTTTGTGGCCGTAAGAGCTATTCTGCTTCAGAGTTGTGAAAATTTGTTTTTGAAACTGTTTTTTGTGGATTTACAGTACTGTATCTGCCTGGCAACAAGGAGCTTATACAGTTTGGCAAGAATTTTTTCTCTGTCCTTCTCCAAAAATCATCTTCATCACAGATCACAGAAGCCTCAGAGATCTCCACTTCCACTGACTGGCAAAGTATCGTACAAATTAAACAGCTCTGATGGTGTACAGAGAACTGCCAACATCTTCTTTTCTGGTGCTTTTATCTTCAAAAGGGCAAAATTGGCCCGAACCATATGTATTTTATACATCTTTTATGTATCTGTACAAGAATAGTTAATCCAAACTAAGCAATATAACATTTTTCCCACCACAAATTTGGTAATATATACAAAGATTGCAGCTGCCCATGGGTCTGTTTTGCTTTGCAAGCTGTCTTGATGGACAAGGCTCTATTTTTAAGCTAACACTTTATTTTCATTTGTCAATGCAGTTTTAACCTTGAAATAATACTTATAAAATGGAAGCATTTTTATATTGCTCCAAATAGAACTTTCAAGAAAAAAATTGCAACTGTTAAAAAGCATCTTGGTCTCTCAGTTCCAAGATAGTAATTAATTTAGAAACATTATCAACTTATTTTGTAATGCCAAAACTTTCAGTTTGGTTGCTTGACTGTGCATTTGCTATTTGAAAATAGAAAATGGAAATAATTTGTGCATAGGTTACGGAGTATTTTGGAAAAAGACCTATGATCTGGGAAATGGTATGTTGGTTTGCATTGCAAAGCAGTAAGTGAGTGAATACAAAAGTGTTTGTTCTATGTCCCTCTGAAGTAATTGAACTTGAGGAAAATGTCATATTGAGATTTTGAGAGGCTAGGGAGGTGAGAAGAAGGATCTTTCAAAACAAGGGGAAATCTCAGGGGAAACAGTATGGAAACGATTTCATCTCAGGAATTCACACAGTGACAGACACGTCACCGAGGAATGGTGGTGTGGATGGCGCAGTAAGAAGAAATAGTTGGGATGTAGATAAATGTTTTAAAAACTATGGTTGGATTTGTCAATACACCAAGAATAAGAAATGCTTTGTGCACAGTAATAAATACAAAGTACGGTTTATTTGCAAAAGTCAGCGGTGTATAAGCCATAGCCTTCTGCTAAAAAACTTAGTTCTAGAAAGCAAAAGGGGGAATTCCTGTCATTTCTTATGATCTCAAAGGGATGTTGGAGAGAAGAGCACAGCATTTGTCACTTGCTTTGAGCATCATGTGCTACAGTCGTGTTGAGAAGTGAGAGAAGCACTCTGGAGACATAATTTCCAGTGAGGTTCTTTTCTCGTGTCCACTAACATCTCTAACCACAGACACACATGCCTTTGCTTTAAAATATTCTCGAAAAGGTACTCCATTTTCACAGCAGAAACCCTTTGCTGAATTCAAAAATAGGTTTTATTAATTAATGAATCATCACTTTGAATTGCCCTGCTGACCTGGATATATTCTTTACAAAATGCTCTTCCCTTTAAGTTAGAAGATGGGTGTGCATCTTTTTGTTAATATTTTTAAGAGAAAATTAGAATTTTTATTCTAGTTTTCTAGTGGCAAATCTTTAAAAAAATTATAATGTAAAATTTCAAACCCCAAACAAAAGGAGAAAATAGGCTATAAAGAAACCATATGTATTCATTATCCTGCTTTAGCAATTACTGTATTTTGCCAATCTTGGCCAAATCTTTATAAAGTACAAGTGTCAGGTTATACTTTCTATATTGAGACATATTCCTGTAAAGAGGCATATAAATTGAACTATTGTAAATTTATTGGGAAATCTTGCTCTTAAAAATTATCTTAAGTCCATTGGCTAAAGTGAATAATCATTCCTTTTTCTGTTTTTTAGAGTAAATGCTTTTTGTCCTTCCTCCCTATCTCTTCTCCTCCCTCTCCCCACTCCTCGCTCTTCCCTCCGTTTGTTTTGTTTCAACTTTCTGCAATATCTGGACTGGGAAGTTGTCCTTTTCCATAGGATTATGCATGCTGATAGTTTCAGTGGGAAAGAGGTAAAGAGTGTTATGAAGAGGATTTAAAAGTATATATCTGTGTGTGTGGTTCATGTTTTATGGTCAATCTGGTGAAGCCACTTACTTCCAGCATTAGTAGTAATCACATTTTGATTCCATAATTGCCCACTTTACATTTAACTCAAGATTTCACCAGGTAGGAAGTCAGGTCAAAGTTGTGCCTCTTAGGGAGTGAATGCCTCTGGTGCTTACCAGGGTTTTGGAGAACACAGCCTGTTTCACTGAAGTCTGGGTGTGGCTCTCTCCTTGGGATAGAAATATATGACTTCTTAAGCACTGTGGTGGACCCTGCTAGAAACCTTCCTAACATCCATTCTTTCCATAGTGACAGAATTCTAATCCTGTTTGGGGTGGCAACGTCCCCACCTAAACCACTGTATGTCCCAGCCTTCCCAATGAGACATGAATAGAGGTTTGCTGGGATTTTGGGGACAAATTGTGCTTTTCTCGTGTAGGCTGGTGTCCTGTCCCCTTCTTCCTTTCCCCCTTTCCTTCTGTGTGGATGGGGTACCACAGGAGGACCGCTATCTTGTGACCATGAGGTAAGAAGCGTGAGGAGTAGATGAGAGAGGGAGGAGGCTGGAACCCAGCTCCTGCTGAGGAATTGCTACACCTGCCTGCACCAGCCACCTCAGGATTTCTTGCTATGTTTGAGAAATAAATCCTCTTTGATTAGAGTCAGCTTTCTGTTACCTGTGTAGAAAGGCAATTTCAGATAGACTCATGCATAATATATAGGAAATTATGCTGTTTCTTCACCTCAACCTTGGGTAACATCATTGTGCATGTCTTGAGTTAGGGAAACTGTCTGAGAGAAACGTGAGCAGGACTCAGCCCTCCAAGTAGTGAATGTCTTTCTTGAAAACAGCCCATATTTTCTTGACTTCCTGAACACTTTCATAGGAACTAGTCATATCATTGAGTCACAGATGATTTTTAGACATGTTACGGGGATCGTTTTCCTTGGTGGTGTGAATTTGCTTTCAGTGTGTACATGCACTGCATAAATAAAATAATCTAGAAAATTTAGGTTTGAGTAGCTCTACACTTAAAAATGCTATCATTGTTTAGCAGAGACAGTGCCAAATAGGGTGGCTTCTTCTAAGGTGAATAAATCAGGCATGGGATGGTATCACTACAAGGCCTTCAAATGCTCTGAGAGCAATGTGTAAAGGCCATTAAAGATTTTTTTTTTTTTTGAGAAGTGACAGATTACCTAACACAATAATCCATGCTATTGGACAAATTGGTTTGAAAAGAATACAGCTGGCTTCGTTTCAACACCACTAATGCTACGAATGGCAGCAACCAAATGATACCTGGAGGGCAGGGGCCCTTGTGTGACAAACCTGGCTCTGGGCCAGCTGAGGGGAATAAGCTCAAAGAATGTTTTCTTCTTGTTTTTCTGTCTACATTTGGCACATGGCAGCCACATAAGGGCTGTTAACATCAGATGTTGTGTAAATCTAAACAGGTAAAAAAAACAGGATCAATTTTTTAAGATAGAGAACTTTCCAGCAATTCATCTTGAACACAGAGCTCTGGCATTCCTCACTCTCTGTGAGGACTCCTGTTGCAGCAGATAATTTATGACTCCCACATCTTGGCATTTCGTTAAAGCCCAAAGCATTTGACAAACTGTATTTTCAGAAAGTTTTTTCCGTGAGTCGGTTTCTAGCAGGAGGAATTTATGATGAGTTGACTTAATCCTTGCTTTTCGGAGGCGTCTAAAAAAAGTTCTTTCTATAAACAGTAGAATTGCGTGTAGGGGATGGCAGACCAAGCAATGGCTAGAATGTCCTTGTGAAGGAAATCTCACCCAATGCTGTTGTAAAGGCCCCTGTGTGCTGCCCAGCTTTCGTGTCTACCTCCTGAGTTAATTGTGCTGTCTGGAGGTTGGCAGGCTTCCAGCCTTACCTGGACCAGTTTTGCTCCCAAACCCAGGTTGCCTGTGTATTCACTTATTACATCTAACCACTGTGAAATCATTCACAGACTTTGGAAATCACATATGTAAGGTGATTTATTTATATATTTTGACTAATAATCTTAACTTGTCATTTCATTTTTAAAATTTGATAAACGGACTGGGAGTTGGAAGAGGGAGCTGTTCGTGTTAAATTTATAACCCTGCTTCCTGGCATTTTTGGGTTGGTTATTGCTATTGGATTTCTTTTTTGGTCAGAAACGTGTGTGTTTGTGTTTGTGTGTGTGTGTATTGGGGTCTCTTGCTTGTTCCTTCTGGTTTCCCTCAATATGTCAATATTGTGTTACACAGAAAATTTTTAGAGGTGAAGCCTTCAGAGAATTTTTATTCACTGAGAAAGAGGAAAACTGAAAAATGTGAATATAGCATTTTGTCAGTGTAATTTTTGCCTTTTCTTGCTGTATATACACAATGTAAAGTTAAATGGCACTTCAGCAGTGATTCAGTTATTTTGATAGGCAAAATGGAAAATTCAAACTCTTAAATATATTTTCTTGTCTGTTTCCCCAATTATTATCATCTATGTGGAATTCAATGATGGTCACAATTCCATTTCACTTTGAGCTGAATACACATCACTTCTTCTTAAATCTTTCTTGTGTGTTTCTATGACCAAGAGAAATGAACAGGGAGGTGTGGGGCAAGTGTGTAGGTATTTCATATTACTGTTCCAATTGCTTGAGGGATAATATGAGTAATACTGGTTACTTATGTTGACTGAATGCACAGTTGACTGATTGGTCTCCTGCAAGTCTTGGCCTGTACAGACATAAGTCCATGTAGCTTGGGTTAAACAGCAAGTACAGGCAAAGAAAATTAGCGATGTGGCAATTATCTGGATAATTCAGATTTAAAACACTACTTATCCTTGAAATGGTTTCAAGGGAAAAATGGTTTTGTGGGGACTTATTTAGATCAGGGTTTGGGAAACTTTCTGTAAAGGGCCAGATAGTACATATTTCAGACTTTGCAGACCTGACAGTCTCTATTGCAACTAGTCAACTTTCCAACACAGAAACAGCCATAGAAAATACTTAAAGGGGTGGGTATGGCTGCATTTCAATAAAATCTTATTAATAAAAACAGGCAGTGGATCAGATTTGGACAGCTTTCTTTAGATGTTCTATATGGGTCTTTATTCTCTAAGTTGTGTAATCACTAGATCACCAGTGATTATTCTGCCTCGTGGGAGTGGAAAGGGCACATGTGTGTGTTAAGTACGTGTGCATATAGATCTGATCAATGCTGTTTATGGACGTTAAGCTGAATCAGACTTAAACAAACCCTGAAGCATCTCAAACTACTCGGTTTCAAAATTCAAAATGTTTTACATAGTCTTTTCTCCTGTCAATCTTTTCAATTGTTCCAAGCCTTCCCGTCTATGTGCTGTAGACAGCAAGGCCAAGAGTGCTGACAGACAGTGGGAAGGGCTGTCTCAGAGGCAGAGAACGAAGGATGGGAAACTGACACCTTCTCGAAATTGAAGAAGACGACATGGTCTGAACTGCCTGGAGAAGCGAGTAAATGGGATGTTTAAGCTGAATTAGGGTGTGCAGGTTTTTTGAGGTGTATTTATCTGTCAGGGATGATTACTGCTTTTGTCTGCCCCATTCTTGCTCCATGATCCATAATGACTGAGTGGGCACACAGCACCGGCCAGAAGAACCAGGGACCTTCCCACGTGTTCGAGGTGGTTCTGGTGGTGAGGATGTCTTTCTGTTCAGACTGGAAAGTCTGAGTTGTGAAAGTCAGAGTTGTCTCTGGCCACGCTCCCTGAAGTGTAGAAAGCCCTTTGGCAGTAGACAGTGTGGCACCAACGGCCTGCAGAGTGATGAGATGAACAGGAAGTGTCACCTCTGATCTCTGATGCTCTCCTTTGACTCTGTGAACCACCCAGTACCTTCCTGATCATCCCCTTTATTTTGATTTAGCTATTTTTAGTTGGGAATTTTACAGCCACAATCAAACAGTCCCGGGTGATTTTTACCATCTCATTGGTAAAGTATCTGTCTTCAAATGTCAAGTTGTATATAAAATCTATATTTTCATAGTAAATCTGTTTCTTTTTAACAAAACTGATGTGTCTATCTTCCTGTTACATTCACTATGTTCCTAAGAGAGGCAAAAGATACCTTCCAATATCTTTTTATCTAGATAATTCTATCTAGAATGTTGTGACTTTATACGCACATACTCACAAGACACATACACAACCACACCTACCTCCTCTTTCTTTGGAGTAAAAGTTGCTGATTGGAGACAACTACCTTTTACAGACTTCAGAATGAACAAATAATAAAAATAGCAAAGAAAATTTCCAGAGAGGTTGAAGCCACTATAGCAGAACCCAGCAGTTGTTTAAAAATGTTTTCATTGCTCTAAGGGAATTTCTTCTACTTTGGATTCACAAAACCATATGACTGGTCTCCTCTGACAAAGTGAAACAGAAGCTATGACAGACTTCACAACAGAAAGTCAAGTGGAGAGCTGGAAATGAATATAATCAGTGTTCACAAACAAGCTATACATTTCCAGGAAGAAAGATTCCATTTGACATATTAATTTTTTGCATGAGGCAGTCCACAAAAATCTTGATAAACAGTGTATTTCCCAGTGTCCATTGGACTCTGTGCAATGTGGTCCAAGCCAAAATGGACACAAATTTATGAAAGAAAAGGAATCTTTTTGATTCTCAATAGTCAAGATATTCTTTTGACTTTTTATAACTCAATTACAGTAAAGTTTACAAATCTTAAGTGTGTAGCTTACTGAATGAATTTTCATCTGTGTAGATATCCATGAAACCACTACTCACATCAAGAGTTACAGTATTTCCAGCATTCTAGAAAGTTCCCCCATGCCCTCTCTATATCCTCACCAAAGGCAACCACTATTCTGAACACTGTAGATTACTTTGGCCTGTTCTTAGGCCTCATATAAATGGAACTGTAGGCTATGCATTATTTTAGATTTGACTTTTTTTTACTGTACAGTGTGTTGGTGAGAATCACCCACACTGTTGAGTATATAGCAGGATACTTTATTTTTATTGCTGTGTAATAGTCCACTGCACCAATATACCACGAAGTATTTAATTATTTTGTTGCTGATAGAAATTTGGATTGTTTCCTGTTTGGGGTGATTATACATTAATGTGCTAGGAATTTTCTTGTACATATCTTTGAGTACACACATGTACTCTTTTCTCTTCATTAATATACCCGGGAGTGGAATTTCTGGATCATAAAGTATGTGTGTGTTTAGCTCTAGTAGATACCGGTAAGCAGTTTCCAAAGTGATTGTTCTAATTTACTGTCCCACCAAAAGTGCATGAAAGTTCCTTTTGGTCCATATCCTCATCAACATTTGGCACTGTAAGTCCTTTTAATTTTAGTTCTTTTGATGATTGTATTAGTCTGCTCAATTTGCTGTAACACAGTACCATAGACTGGGTGGCTTAAACAACAAAATTTATTTTCTGACAGTCCGGGAGGATTGAAATCCAAGATTAAGGTGCTAGCAAATTCGATTTCAGGTGAGGGCTCTCTTTCTGGCTTATAGATAGCTGCTTTCTGTGTGGCCCTTTCTCTGTGCATGAGCATGAGAAAGAGTCCTCTGGTATCTCCTTCTCTTATAAGGATGCCAGTCCTACCAGATTAAGACCCTGCCATTATGACCTCATTTAACCCTAATTTCTTATCTAATTTCCCAAGCAAAGCCTCATCTCCAAGTACCATCACATTGGGAGCTGGGGCTTCAATATATGAGTTTTGAAGGCCATCTGGATGGCCAGTAAGCATATAAACCTTAAGTGACTGCTTAAGGTTTAAGCCCATTAAAAAATTGGTTGTCATTCTCCTTATTGATTTGTAGGAGCTCTTTATATATTCTAGATGCTAGTTGTTTGACAGATACGTTAATCACAAATACCTTCTCCCAATCTACAGCTGACTGTTAATTATCTTCAACTTGTGTTATGATGAACAGAAGTTCTTAATATTAAGGAAGTCTAGTTTTTCAAACTTTCATAGTTTGTGTTTTTTGTGTTTAAGAAGTTTTTGCCCACACCAAGTTTCTGATAAATTCTCTTAAGCTTTCTTCTAGAAGCTTGGTTGTTTTAACTTTTGCATTTGAGTCTATGTGGTACCTTAAATTAATTTTCTCCTATAATGTGAGGTAGAGGCTCAAAGTTTATTTATTTATTTATTTATTTATTTATTTATTTATTTATTTATCTAGTCTAGTTGAAGGTCCATTTGACCCAGAACCATTTGTTTTTAAAACTCCCCACTGAATTACAGTGCGTTTTTATTGTAAATCAGATGATGACTCTACATGGGTCTATTTTTGGGTTCTCTATTTTGTCCCATTGGTCCATTTATCGTTGTCTGTGCCTCCATCCCTATCTTTACTACTATAGCATCTTACATCGTGTTATCTGATTGTGTAAATCCTCCAGATATGATTTTTAAGATTGCCATGGTCAGGTCCTTTGCATTTTCATATACATCTTAGAATCAGCTTGTCAGGTTCCACAAAAATCCTGTTGGAATTTTTATTAGGATGACATTGAATTTTTAAGTTAATTTAGGGATAATTTATACCCTAACAATGTTGAGTCTTCTAATGCATGAAAGTGACTTATTCCTTAATTTTTTAAAGTCTTTCAAAATTTCCCTCAGCAATGCCTTGTAGTTTCTGGTATATAGATTTTGCACATTTTTGTTAGGCTTGTTCCTAGGTATTTTATGATTTTTGATACTATTATATTTGGTGTTTTTAAAATTTCATTTTCTAATTGTTTTCAGTAATTATGCAATTACTTTTTGTATCCAACAATCTTAAGTTACCTTAATAAATTGAATAGTCTATAGTTTCATTTGGATTATCTATGTGTACTTAATCATCTCCTCTATGAATAATGTTTTACTTTTTTCTTTCAAATCTTTTACTTTTATTTCTTTTTCTTGCCTTATTGTGTAGGTGAGAGCTCTGCTATAATATTGAATAGAAGAGATTCAAGAGTGTTTTCTTGTGTTGTTTTCAGTCTTGGGGAGAGTGTTAGATGAGTTTTATAGGCATCTTTTATTGAATTAAGAAGTTTTTTTGCTATTCTTAATTTGCTAAAAGTTTAAGTCATGAACAGTTGTTGAATTTTATTGAATGCATTGTCTGTGTCTATTAAGATGAATGAACATATTTTCTCTTTTATTATGTTATGTGGTGAATTACTTTAATTTATTTAGTATGTTAAGCCAACTTTGCATTCCTGGAATAAATCCCATTTGTTTGTAATGTGTTAATTTTTGGCTGTATTATTGGATTCAATGCATTACTATCTTGCTTAGGATGTTTGCATCTATAATCTTCCTTTCTTATATCACATTTTGATATCAATGTTATGCTCCTCAGAAAGAAAGCTAGGAAGGGTTTCTTCTTTCTCTATTCTTTGGGAAAATTTGCACACAAATTCACAAATGAAGTCATTTGGGTACACGGCTTTCTTTCACGGATATCTTTAAATTATGAATCCAATTTCTTGAATAGATTTAAGAGTATTCATGTTTCCTCTCTCTTTCTGAGTCAGTTGTAAATAGTTTTCTTCCAGAATTCATTCATTTCATTTAAAATTTCAAATTTATTGTCGTAAAGTTCTTTATAACCTCCTCTTATTATGTTTTCAGTGTCTGTAAGATGTGTAGTAAGGTCCTGTTTTTCATCTTTGGAATTAGTTACCTGTGTTTTCTCTTTTTCTAAATTTACCTTGCTGGGAATTTATAAACCTTACTAATTTTTTCAAACTACCAAACATTTGTGTTTATTGACTTTTCTCCATTGCGTATGTATTTTATATTTCATTAGTGTCTGTGTTTAACTTTATCATAGCTATTTTAACATTTTTACTTGTGCTTAATTCGCTACTTTTTCCATAAGCTTTTTGAGACAGCAACGTATTAATCTTCAGCCTTTAAAAACTTTAACAATATGTGTATTTACTTAATTTAAAAAATATTTTTAACACATGCATTTAGTTCTATGAATATTCCTGTAGGCACTGCTTTAGCAACATTCCACAAGCCTTGATATGTTGCATTTTCACTTGGTTCAGAATATTTTCTAATTTCTATTTCTATTCCTTTGATGACCTGAGGAATATTTAAATGTGTGTTGCTTAATGTCTAAATATTTGGTGATTTGTTATCTTTCTTGTATTGATTTCTCATTCAATGCTACTATGATCAAAGAACATAGTTGAATTTAAATCTTTTGAAATTTGTTGAGACTTATTTTATGGACACATTTGTGGTTTATTTTGGTAACTGCTTTACAAGCACTTGGAAAGCATGTGGGTTCTCCAGATGTTGGGTGGGGTGTTCTAAATATGCCAGTTAGGTCAAGTTGACTAATCCTGTTGTTCCAGCCATCTTTATTTTTTGCTGACCTTTTATCTGCATGTTCTATCAGTACTGAGAGAGGTGTATTAAGGTTGGTGCTACTCTGTCCAGCTGCAGAGGCCAGCCTGACTTTAGGGAATATGTGCATGACACTTCCTGGAGTCATAATCAAAACTCATGCTGAGTATGAATGTCAACTAGGAATTGGGCCTCAATGGACTGGACATTTCCAAGGTGAGTCAGAGGCCTGTGTTGAAGGTTCAGTGCCATGTATGAATGACAAGTCAACCTCTGTCAATTATATAATTGTAATTTTGTAATTGTAGGATTGTAATGGTAATTTGGGTAGGATTTTTGATTTATTTGGCCGGCTATTTCTCCTTCTTTAAGTCAGACCACAAAAATGGTCACTCTTCCCAGGCTACAGAGAATACACATAGGCCCTGGCCATGGTCTATGTCAAGACAGTGAGAAACGGAAATGTGACTGGACAGAAGGCCGATGCTGGGAGTTACCTAGGAATTACCTTCTACCTGTAGCGAACTGCTTCCTCAGCAAATTCTGATTTTGGAAGTGGAACATGACAACACCTGAAGCATGGGTTCAAGCATTTCCCCAAGTCCCTTTCTTCATGGTGAACGCTTTCTAGATGGGCGTATATGCTGGCTCCAAATTGTCCAATGCTGTGGGCTTGGTATTTGCGAGGGACCAACAAGTGTGCATAGACTCCTTTGGAGCATCAGGCTGGGGAAGAACAAAGGATTTTGAATTCAGAAGACCTAAAATTAAATCCTACTCTGGCACTTTCTGGTTATCTGACCATGGACAAAACTACAACCTCTTTAAGCCTCACTGTTTTTATTTGTAAAATTGGATTCACGGGATTTATAGGCAGGATGAAATAAACAGGAAGCTCCTAGATCTATGTCTGGTCAAAGAGATAATATATGTTACTTCCTCCCCCTTGCTTCCTAGTCTCTCAAGTGAAAGAACTGAAGAATGTCCCTACCTTTGGGGTTAGTGTTGAAAACTAAGAATGGGATTGGCTGAGGAACCTAGCCCTGGGATAAGGCTGGGAATATAAGTGGTCTGGGTTGACAGGTCCAAGGCCTATGGAACATTGAAGTTTTCCCACAAAAGGAATGGGGACCAGTTCTCAGCTGTATTAGACCCTGCTTATTCCCCTCAGTTTATGCTGACGCAGTTAAACCTCCCAGGAGAATTATAAACCAGCCCATCCAGGAAAGATGTGACTGGCACTTCACTTCTCTCCAAATGTGGAAAAGCCCCTCACACATCAGAAGTCCATCCAACTATAATTCTAACACTTTCCTTTTTGCACAGGACTGGGATCTGTTAGCACTCATCGCTGTCTGAGATCTGCTGTAAAGCACATCCTAGGAAAATGTTATTGCAGCCATGGAAGGAGGGCTGGTAGTTCTGGCTCAACAGGGGCT
The DNA here is from genome assembly GCF_002776525.5 of Piliocolobus tephrosceles. Classification (NCBI taxonomy): domain Eukaryota; kingdom Metazoa; phylum Chordata; class Mammalia; order Primates; family Cercopithecidae; genus Piliocolobus; species Piliocolobus tephrosceles. Next base: position 55,232,252 of record NC_045441.1, read on the forward strand.
CCAACAGAGACGAAAGCATCTGCTGAAGCTGGTGAGGGCAAGGCAGGGGTGATGACGTAATTCTGAGGGCCTGCGGGAGGCTCTGGGAGCCCTACCCTCCCTCTCTGCTTGAGTACCCAGGTTGTTCTGGAGTCCAGAGGACAAGTATTTTGGGCAGATCTGATCCTGTCTGAACTGTGAGAACATTACAGGCAAAGTGTGGGATAAACACATGCTGTGGAAGATCTCCTCATCTTGGGATGGGCTTCATCTCTAGCAGGCTGCACTGAGAGTGATTCTGGAGGCTCTTCTGGGCTCAGCTGGAAATCAGGCTGAGGCTAATTAGTGATGTCTGCCATGGAGCAGGGACAGGCTGGCCGACCAGTTGCTCCATCATTTTTTCTTTTTTTTTAATGTTTAATTTTTTTTCAAGTGATATGTTCATATAATAGAAAAAGTCAATGATACTACAGGGCATGTAAGGAAAACCATGGTCCCTTGTCTCACCTCTCCATAGTTGAGCCCTGCCCTCTACCCCCACTGTCCCCTCCCCCAAAGCCAAACTCTTTGCATTTTTAAAAGCTGTGCTTCTTATGTCCGTATTTCTTTTTTTCTTTTTTTTTTTAATTAAGGGCATTTTAGAATATATACAAAAGTTGAGAGAATAGTTTGAGAAATCCAATGTTCCATCACCCAACTTCAACCACTATGCATCACTAATCTTGCCTTCTTTCTTTCTGGAATGCAGTGGTGCCATCATGGCTCACCGCAACCTCGACCTCCTGGGCTCAAATGATTCTCCAGCTCAGCCTCCCCGATAGCTGGGACTACAGGCACACACCACCACACCCTGCTAATTTTTGTATTTTTGTAGAGATGGGGTTTCACCATGTTGCCCAGGCTGGTCTTGAACTCCTGAGCTCAAGCGATTCTCCCACCTCAGTCTCCCAAAGTGTTGAGATTACAGATTTGAGCCACCATGCCCGGCCTATATATATATATATATATATATATATATATATATATATATACACACACACACACACATATATACACACACATATATACCCATATATATACACACATATATATACACACACACACATATATATATGCTTACATTTTACCTCTATATTTCTAAATAATAGAGTTATATTTGAGTCTTTATTTTCAAAGCCAATAGCATGGTTGCTCTATGCCGGGGATCCATCTATGTTACAGAAAGTCTGCAAGTCACTGAGGGGCAGAAAGATGCCTTGGGTGAGGCATGATGGTCTCCTAGCTGGGATCCCTCCCCCTGTGACCTCCCCTGCAGAGGTTGGCCTTCTAAGCAGTTGACCCAGCAGTGAGCTAACATGGGGTTTTGCGCTTTCACTTTGTGAATTCGAGCACAGTTTTAGAGATCCTTGCTCCATACAAGTGTATGTGGAGCAGACATGTGTGCTTATGTAATAGCACTCAGATTCCTTCCTGACACTGCAAAGGTGGTAACGGCAATTGTTTCTGAAGTAGCCAGAGTGGTGTAATGGAAAGAACTCACGGTTTGTTGGAACTAGTAAGCTTGGATTGAAATCGGGCTCTGTCATGTAGCAGCTATGTGACCTTGGGCAAATTATATAAACTTTTTGTCTCTCTTTTTTTCACATGTGTCATGCAGGACAAGAATGCTTACCCTGAAGGGGCGTTGTTGTGAGGACCAAATAAAATAACATTCACAATGCACTGGAACAGGATCTGGCATGTAGCAGGAACTCAATAATTTCATATGCTCTCTCTCTCAGTTCATATACTATAGTACATAGTATCTATTCATAGATGCATGTGTATAGATATCATACATAATATTTTACTTTTTTCATAGATAAATGGACAGCAAATCTAATTCACTATTTTTGCATATTTACTATTGTATTTATTTGAAAGATTTAGTCTTTTTACTTTAACTTCTACTTATGACTACCTAAAATAAAAATGTAAGACATAATAAAACAACTCTTTTTAGTAAAACTTCCTCAATATAAATTAAAAATCTTACCAATAGAATTCTTTTCAAAAATAGGTTTTATTAGTTTCATGTAATGCCAACTAATTGAAGAAAAGGATTCTCTCTTGGTTGGGCCTGCTTTAGTGGACATGTGACTCACACAGTGAAAAGTGTTTCAATCAGGGCTCCTCTGGTTGCAAGTGCAGAAAGTAATGCAAATTAGTGTAGGCAAAGAGGAATTTTATTGGCTCACAGCTGTGGGAAATCTAGAGGCTGAGTTGTCTACAGTCATGTCACGGTGTAGGGGCTCATAAAACATTGCTAGATTTTTATCTTTCTCTTGCCATCTCTCCATCACTTAGCTCTGTGCATTGACACCGATTTGTAGTTTCTTCCACTTTTCAAAGGTATTCAAAGTGACTGAAAGCATCTCTAGTTTGTGTGGTCTTTGCAGCTCTCAATCCTAGAGGGAGAAGAACTTTTTTCCCCCAGAATCCCTACGTCCCATCTCAGGAAAGACTCTGATTGGCTTAGTTTGGTCATGTGCTCACACCCGTGATGAGATGGTGAGCACAGGGAACGAGTGGTTGCCACGGTGGGCAATCTCACTAGGACCACATGGAGCTAAAGGGGTGATTCTCCAGAGGAAAATCAGAGGGTTGATATGATATAACGAATGTTGTTCAGAGTAAAGAAAAATAAAACACATGATCATATCAATAGATGCAGAGGAAGTATTTAACAAAATTCAACATCCATTCATCATAAAAACTGTAAGAAAACTAGGAAGAGAAGAGAACTTCCTTAACATGAAAATGACATCTATACAAAATTTACAGCTAGCATCGCATTTAATGGTGGAACACTGTGTGCTTTTCCCCTAAGGTTGTGAGTAAGGCAACAATGTACACTCCCACCGTATGTACTCAATGTTAGAGGTCCTTGCCAGTGCAATAACTAAGAAAAGCAAATAAAAGGCATACAAATTGAAGAATAATAAAGTGTCTTTAATTTCAAATAACATGCTCATCTACATGGATTATCAAAAAAAAAAAAAAAACTACAAAGAAGCTACTAAAAGTAAAAAGTAAGGAAAGCTGTACTACACAAAAATCAAATGCATTTCTATAATTGAAATTTATAAACAATCTGAATTAAAAATTCAAAAAAAGAGTAACAATTGTAATAACATAAAAAAACACTAAGCACTTGGGGATAAATCTAAAAAATATGTAAAACTTGTATTCCTCAAAATAAAAATTACTGATGTGAGAAATTAAAACATATTTAATAAACAAAAAAATACAGCATTCTTTATTGATTGGAAGGCACATTAGTGTTAAGATGTCAGTTTTTCTCAAATTGACCAACAGATTCAAGGCAATCCCAGTCAAAATCCAGCAGGCTTTTATTTCTTGTAGAAACTAACAATATTTTATATGAAAAATTTTAATATGCATATAAGTAAAAGGAAATAACTATGTAAACACAATAAAAGGAAATGACTATATAAGTAATAGCAAAAGCAATTTTAAAAAATAAAGAACAGATTTTTTAAAATTATACTTTAAGTTCTAGGGTACATGTGCATAACGTGCAGGTTTGTTACATGTGTATACATGGGCCATGTTGGTGTGCTGCACTCATTAACATTAGGTATATCTCCTAATGCTATCCCTCCCCCCGCCTCCCCACAATAGGACCCGGTGTGTGATGATCCCCTTCCTGTGTCCAGGTGATCTCATTGTTCAATTCCCACCTATGAGTGAGAACATGCGGTATTTGATTTTCTGTTCTTGCGGTAGTTTGCTGAGAACGATGGTTTCCAGCTGCATCCATGTCCCTACAAAGGACACGAACTCATCCCTTTTTATGACTGCATAGTATTCCATGATGTGTATGTGCCACATTTTCTTAATCCAGTCTGTCACTGATGGACATTTGGGTTGATTCCAAGTCTTTGCTATTGTGAATAGTGCTGCAATAAACATGCGTGTGCATGTGTCTTTATAGCAGCATGACTTATAATCCTTTGGGTATATCCCCAGTAATGGGATGGCTGTGTCAAATGGTATTTCTAATTCTAGATCCTTGAGGAATCACCACACTGTTTTCCACAATGGTTGAACTAGTTTACAGTCCCACTAACAGTGTAAAAGTGTTCCTATTTCTCCACATCCTCTCCAGCACCTGTTATTTCCTGATTTTTTAAAGATTGCCATTCTAACTGGTGTGAGATGGTATCTCATTGTGGTTTTGATTTGCATTTCTCTGATGGTGAGTGATGATGAGCATTTTTTCATGTGTCTGTTGGCTGTATGAATGCCTTCTTTTGAGAAGTGCCTATTCATATCCTTTGCCCACTTTTCGATGGGGTTGTTTGTTTTTTTCTTGTAAATTTGATTGAGTTCTTTATAGGTTCTGGATATTAGTCCTTTGTCAGATGAGTAGATTGCAAAAATTTTCTCCCATTCTGTAGGTTGCCTGTTCACTCTGATGGTAGTTTCTTTTGCTGTGCAGAAGCTCTTTAGTTTAATTAGATCTCATTTGTCAATTTTGGCTTTTGTTGCCTTTTCTTTTGGTGTTTTAGACATGAAGACCTTGCCCATGCCTATGTCCTGAATGGTATTACCAAGGTTTTCTTCTAGGGTTTTTATGGTTTTAGGTCTAACATTTAAGTCTTTAATCCATCTTGAATTAATTTTCATATAAGGAGTAAGGAAAGGATCCAGTTTCAGCTTTCTACTTATGGCTAGCCAATTTTCCCAGCACCATTTATTAAATAGCGAATCTTTGCCCATTTCTTGTTTTTGTCAGGTTTGTCAAAATCAGATGGCTGTAGATGTGTGGTATTATTTCTGAGGGCTCTGTTATGTTCCATTTGTCTATATCTCTGTTTTGGTGCCAGTACCATGCTGTTTTGGTTACTGTAGCCTTGTAGTATAGTTTGAAGTCAGGTAGCGTGATGCCTCCAGCTTTGTTCTTTTGACTTAGGATTGTCCTGAGACTTTGCTGAAGTTGCTTATCAGCTTAAGGAGATTTGGGGCTGAGATGATGGAGTTTTCTAAATATACAATCATGTCATCCGCAAACAGGGACAATTTGACTTCTTCTTTTCCTAACCAATACCCTTTATTTCTTTCTCTTGCCTGATTGCCCTAGCCAGAACTTCCAACACTATGTTGAATAGGAGTGGTGAGAGAGGCCATCCCTGTCTTGTGCCAGTTTTCAAAGGGAATGCTTCCAGTTTTTGCCCATTCAGTATGATATTGGCTGTGGGTTTGTCATAAATAGCTCTTATTATTTTGAGATATGTTCCATCAATACCGAATTTGTTGAGAGTTTTTAGCATGAAGGGCTGTTGAATTTTGTCAAAGGCCTTTTCTGCATCTATTGAGATAATCATGTGGTTTTTGTCTTTGGTTCTGTTTATATGCTGGATTACATTTATTGATTTGCATATGTTGAACCAGCCTTGCATCTCAGGGATGAAGCCCACTTGATCATGGTGGATAATCTTTTTGATGTGCTGCTGGATTGGGTTAGCCAGTATTTTATTGAGGGTTTTTGCATCGATGTTCATCAGGGATATTGGTCTAAAATTCTCTTTTTTTGTTGTATCTCTGTCAAGCTTGGGTATCAGGATGATGTTGGCCTCATAAAATGAGTTAGGAGTCCCTCTTTTTCTATTGATTGGAATAGTTTCAGAAGGAATGGTACCAGCTCCTCCTTGTACCTCTGGTAGAATTCGGCTGTGAATCCATCTGGTCCTGGACTTTTTTTGGTTGGTAGGCTATTAATTATTGCCTCAATTTCAGAGCCTGCTATTGGTCTATTCAGGGATTCAACTCCTTCCTGGTTTAGTCTTGGGAGAGTGTAAGTGTCCAGGAAATTATCCATTTCTTCTAGATTTTCTAGTTTATTTGCGTAGAGGTGTTTATAGTATTCTCTGATGGTAGTTTGTATTTCTGTGGGGTCGGTGGTGATATCCGCTTTATCATTTTTTATTGCGTCTATTTGATTCTTCTCTCTTTTCTTCTTTATTAGTCTTGCTAGCGGTCTATCAATTTTGCTGATCTTTTCAAAAAACCAGCTCCTGGATTCATTTATTTTTTGGAGGGTTTTTTGTGTCTCTATCTTCTTCAGTTCTGCTCTGATCTTAGTTATTTCTTGCCTTCTGCTAGCTTTTGAATGTGTTTGCTCTTGCTTCTCTAGTTCTTTTCATTGTGATGTTACGGTGTCAATTTTAGATCTTTGCAGCTTTCTCTTGTGGGCATTTAGTGCTATAAATTTTCCTCTACACTCTGCTTTAAATGTGTCCCAGAGATTCTGGTATGTTGTATCTTTGTTCTCATTGGTTTCAAAGAACATCTTTATTTCTGCCTTCATTTCGTTATGTACCCAGTAGTCATTCAGGAGCAGGTTGTTCAGTTTCCATGTAGTTGAGTGGTTTTTATTGATTTTCTTAGTCCTGAGTTCCAGTTTAATTGCACTGTGGTCTGAGAGACAGTTTGTTATGATTTCTGTTCTTTTACATTGATGAGGAGTGCTTTACTTCCAACTATGTGGTCAATTTTGGAATAAGTGAGATGTGGTGCTAGAAGAATGTATATTCTGTTGATTTGGTGTGGAGAGTTCGGTAGATGTCTATTAGGTCTGCTTGGTGCAGAGTTGAGTTCAATTCCTAGATATCCTTGTTAACTTTCTGTCTCATTGATCTGTCTAATGTTGACAGTGGGGTGTTAAAGTCTCCAATTATTATTGTATGGGAGTCTAAGTCTCTTTGTAAGTCTCTAAGGACTTGCTTTATGAATCTGGGTGCTCCTGTATTGGGTGCATATATATTTAGGATAGTTAGCTCTTCCTGTTGAATTGATCCCTTTACCATTATGTAATTGCCTTCTTTGTCTCTTTTGATCTTTGATGGTTTAAAGTCTGTTTTATCAGAGACTGGGATTGCAACCCCTGCTTTTTTTTGTTTTCCATTTGCTTGGTAGATCTTCCTCCATCCCTTTATTTTGAGCCTATGTGTGTCTCTGCATGTGAGATGGGTCTCCTGAATATAGCAATCTGATGGGTGTTGACTCTTTATCCAATTTGCCAGTCTGTGTCTTTTAATTGACCATTTAGTCCATTTACATTTAGGTTAATATTGTTATGTGTGAACTCGATCCTGTCCTTGTGATATTAGCTGGTTATTTTGCTCGTTAGTTGATGCAGTTTCTTCCTAGCATCGATGGACCTTACATTTTGGCATGTTTTTGCAATGGCTGGTACTGGGTGTTACTTTCCATGTTTAGTGCTTCCTTCAGGGTCTCTTGTAGGACAGGCCTGGTGGTGACAAAATCTCTAAGCATTTGCTTGTCTGTAAAGGATTTTATTTCTCTTCACTTATAAAACTTAGTTTGGCTGGATATGAAATTCTGGGTTGAAAATTCTTTTCTTTAAGAATGTTGAATATTGGCCCCCACTCTCTTTTGGCTTAGAGCGTTTCTGCTGAGAGATCTGCTGTTAGTCTGATGGGCTTCCCTTTGTGTGTAACCCAACTTTTCTCTCTGGCTCCCCTTAACATTTTTTCCTTCATTTCAACTTTGGTGAATCTGATAATTATGTGTCTTGAAGTTGCTCCTCTCAAGGAGTATCTCTGTGGTGTTCTCTGTATTTCCTGAATTTGAATGTTGGCCTGCCTTACTAGGTTGGGGAAGTTCTCCTGGATGATATCCTGAAGAGTGTTTTCCAACTTGATTCCATTTTCCTTGTCACTTTCAGGCACACCAATCAGACGTAGATTTGGTCTTTTCACATAATCCCATATTTCTTGGAGGCTTTGTTCATTTCTTTTTACTCTTTTTCTCTACACTTCTCTTCTTGCTTCATTTCATTCATTTGATCTTCAATCGCTGATACTCTTTCTTCCAGTTGATTGAGTCAGTTACTGATGCTTGTGCATTTTTCACATAGTTCTCGTGTTATGGTTTTCATCTCTATCAGTTCTTTTAAGGTCTTCTCTGCATTGATTATTCTAGTTATCCATTCATCCATTCTTTTTTCAAGGTTTTTAGCTTCTTTGCGCTGGGTATGTAGTTCCTCCTTTAGCTCTGAGAAGTTTGATTGACTGAAGCCTTCTTCTCTCAACTCATCAAAGTCATTCTCCATCCAGCTTTGTTCCGTTACTGATAATGAGCTGTGTTCCTTTGGAGGGGAGATGCGCTCTGATTTTTTGAATTTCCAGCTTTTCTGCCCTGCTTTTTCCCATCTTTGTGGTTTTATCTGCCTTTGGTCTTTGATGATGCTGACGTACTGATGGGGTTTTGGTGTGGGTGTCCTTTCTGCTTGTCAGTTTTCCTTCTTACAGTCAGGACCCTCAGCTGTAGGTCTGTTGGAGTTTGCTTGAGGTCCACTCCAGACCCTGTTTGCCTGGGTATCAGCAGCGGAGGCTGCAGAAGATAGAATATTGCTGAACAGTGAGTGTTGCTGTCTGATTCTTGCTCTAGAAGCTTCGTCTCAGGGGTGTACACCACCGCATGAGGTGTGAGGTGTCAGTTTGCACGTAGTGGGAGATGTCTCTGTTAGGCTACTCAGGGGTCAGGGACCCACTTGAGCAGGCAGTCTGTCCATTCTCAGATCTCAACCTCTGTACTGGGAGATCCACTGCTCTCTTCAAAGCTGTCAGACAGGACCATTTACCTCTGCCGAAGTTTCTGCTGCTTTTTGTTTAGCTATGCCCTGTCCCCAGAGGAGGAGTCTACAGAGGCAGGCCGGCCTCCTTGACCTGTGGTGGGCTCCACCCAATTCGAGCTTCCCAGCAGCTTTGTTTACCTACTTAAGCCTCAGCAACGGCAGGCGCCCCTCCCCCAACCTCACTGCTGCCTTGTAGTTAGATCTCAGATTACTGTGCTAGCAATGAGGGAGGCTCTATGGGTGTGGGACCCTCTGGGCCAGGTGTGGGATATAATCTCCTGGTGTGCCATTTGCTAAGACCTTTGGTAAAGTGCAGTATTAGGGTTGGAGTTACTCGGTTTTCCAGGTGTTGTGTGTCTCAATTTCCTTTGGCTAGGAAAAAATGCCTTGCCTTGCTTCAGCTCTCACTGGTTGGGCTGCACCCATGGACCCATGACAACTCTCCGACACGACCCAGTGAGATGAACCTGGTACCTCAGTTGAAAATGCAGAAATCACCCATCTTCTGTGTTGCTCATGCTGGGAGCTGGAGACTGGAGCTGTTCCTATTTGGCCATCTTGGGCACGCCCTGTTTTTTTTTTTTTTTTTGAATAGGGTCTTTTTCTGTCACTCAAGGTGAGGTGCAGTGGCACAAATATACATCACTGCAGCCTTGAACTCCTGGACCCAGGTGATCCTCCTGCTTCAGCTCCTGAGTAGCTGGGACTTGAGGCACATGCCACTACATCCAGCTAATTTTGTTTTTTGGAATTGAGGTCTTGCTGTATTTCCCAGGCTGGTCCCAATCTCCTGGCCTCAAGTGATCCTCCCATGTCAGCCTCCTAAAGTGCTAGGATTATAGGCATGGGCCATCATGTCAGAACAAGAATAACTCTTTAAAATTTGACACATTATAGTTGTACACCATCTGATACAGGCAACTACAAAGCTATTTGAGCATGACGACATGGTGTTGATGTAAAGTTAGAGGTATAAATCAATAGAATAGAAAGTCCAAAAATAGACCTACACATATATTGTCAATTGATTTTCCACAAAGATGCCAAGATAATTCAAAGGAGAACAAACAGTGTTTTCAACAAATGTTGCTGGAACAATTTGAAAGCTATATGCCAAGAAAAAAAAAAAAACACACACCAATAAAACCTTGACTCCTACTGGCTGTGTGACCTCACCCAAGTCTCATTTTGAATTGTAACCCCCACATGTTGGAGAAAGGGCCTGGTGGGAAGTGCCTGGATCATGGGGGAAGATTTCCTCCTTGCTGTTCTTGTGATAGTGAGTGAAATCTGATTGTTTAAAAGTGTGTAGCACTTCCCCCTTCACTCTCTCTGTCTCTATTCTGCTCGGCCATGGTAAGATGTGCTTGCTTCCCCTTCCCCTTTCGCCATGATTTTAAGTTTCCTGAGGCCTCCTATCCATGCCTCCTGTACAGCCTGTGGAACTGTGGGCCAATTAAACCTCTTTTCTTCATAAATTACTTAGTCTCAGATATGTCCTTATAGCAGTGTGAGGATAGAAGAACACACTTCCCTAGGAAAAAAAGAGAAAATGTTATGACCTTGTGATGGGAAAAGATTTGTTAGTACACAAGGAAGAGTAATTAAAAATGATTAATTGGACATCAAAATTTTTAATAAAATCTGTTCTTCAAACAACATGTTCAGAAAATGAAAAGCCACAGAGAGAAAAGGGTTGCAAAATACGTATCTAGCAAAGGAATTGTGTCCAGAATGTATAAAGAACTCTCAAAACTCAATAAAATAAAAAATAATTCTTAAAAAATGGACAATTTATTTGAGTATAGATTTAACTTAACAAGAGCATATAAGTACCTGAAATGATACTAAGATCATCAATTATTAGGGAAATGGCAAATCAAAACCATGATGAAACACTACCACACACTTACAGAAAAGCTAAATTTTGGGGGGGATTTTTGGGTCTTGTGATTCTTTTCATATTATTTAAAGAGGCCGGGCGCAGTGGCTCAAGCTTGTAATCCCAGCACTTTGGGAGGCCGAGACGGGCGGATCATGAGGTCAGGAGATCGAGACCATCCTGGCTAACATGGTGAAACTCTGTCTCTACTAAAAAATACAAAAAACTAGCCGGGTGAGGTGGCGGGCGCCTGTAGTCCCAGCTACTGGGGAGGCTGAGGCAGGACAATGGCGTAAACCCGGGAGGCGGAGCTTGCAGTGAGCCGAGATCCGGTCACTGTACCCCAGCCTGGGAGACAGCACGACTCCGCCTCAAAAAAAAAAAAAAAAAAAAAAAAAGAAAAAGAAAAAGAAAAAGAAAAACAAATGAAAATAAAGATTGTATACACTTATGTAAGAAAAGAATGTCGTTAAGGGAAAAACAATTGCATCATTTACACAAATTATTTGGCATGTAATTATGGGTTATGCTAAAAAGTCAATATGGTATACTTTTTATCAAATAGTTTATTCCTCTATTTAATGCCATTCTTCTCTGCAAATGTGTTTGTAGTATTAATTTTATATCAAATAATTTATTTATAGACAATAATAAATTACAATGTTCTTGAGCACCTAACTTACCTTAACCCATTTAATAGTCTTCACCCAAATTCCCATTTTACAGATAAGTAAACGAAGCCTGGGAGAGTTAGGAAGTTTTCCCCAGTCACACAATTAGTAATGAGAAAAGCTTGAATTCAAACCTGGGAAATCAGGCTACAGAGCTGGCATTCTGACTACTCTCTAATGACAAAAGGAAATTTCCATTTAGCCTGTGCTCCTCTATGTGCACAGGTCACAGGACCACAGATGATAAACCAAACCAAATCCATGTTACTTGTAATACACATTATGCTATATATTCTTAAATAAAATTTATTCATGAAAGATTCAGATGTTAAAGATGGCAACAATAGACCCTGGGGACTACAAGAAGGCGGAGGGAGGGAGAGAGACCCGGGTTGAAAAACTGTTGGGTACTATGCTCACTACCTGGGTGATGGGACCATTTGTACCCCAAACCTCAGCATCATGCAATATGCCCATGTAGCAAACCTGCACATGTATCCCCAAATCTAAAATAAACATTGAAACTATAAGGGGAAAATGATTAACATGTAATCATTATGGTAAGTATCTCAGGGTGTGGGAGGGTCATAGCAAAACAAGATCAGGTCCTCTCCCTTAAGAAATTTATAATTTGCTTGACGAGATAAAACATTTAAATGGGAAACATTTTTTTGAAAACCCAATAAAAGCAAAGCCACTAGCAGCCCTATTTATATGTGCTGGCGAACAAGAACTAAAATCATGTCCTGGGCTGACTGGGTTCAGCTAAGAAAGCTTTTGAGAGAAGGTGAGTTTTAAGGTGGGCTGTGAGAGAGGGACACACATGGATTAGCGAAAGCTAGAGGGAAGGCTTTAACAATAATAAACACTGGGAATTATAGCTGACATTTGTTTGTGTTACCATGTTCCATTCACTCTGCCAACTCCTCCATGTTCATGCTCTCACAGAACCCTCACCACAACCCTGTGAGCCAGGTACTATCATTATCCTCATTTTAAAATATAGAGAAACTAAGTCATAGAGAAGGTTAGGTCACATGTTTGAGGTTACTCAGCTAGTAAGCAGAACGGGGATTCATACTAAAGTTGGCCGACCCTAGAACCGAAGTTCCCAACCACTATGCCTGGGGTTTATCCCATTTAAAAAATGTTAAGCTCTGTCATGTACCAAGTACACTGGTAGGACAGAAAGAGCGTTTACAGGGTTCTAGACGTGAGAAGTTACTCTCGGGGGCTCAGGTGACTGACTGCATGTGTGTTGAGTTCCTGCACTCCGGTGGCAGAGCAGTTGACCTGTCACAGGGCATTTACAGACATGAGAGGCTCAGCATGCCCTACACCAGGAAATTCCCAGTGTCCACTTTGTCCAAGCCTGATCATTACAGTAATTTCCACAGGGTGTCTTTCTCGGGGCCATACGTTATCAAGGCGCTGCCAGCAAAGTGAAGGTTGGACTATAAAGTGGCAGTCTAATCCGAAACCAGTGAAACAGCAGGGAAAACCATTCACAGAGTTTGCTCGCATCAGCATAATCTCAGTGAATCATCCCCAAGGACAAGCCTAAATGAGCAGGAAAGGCACGTGGATGAAATATAATCATCAGATACAGTGGAAAAGACATGAGAAATCAACGAAAGGAGCTGAATGACATTTTCTGACCAACCTTTGGTCATAGTTTTGGCTAAGTGTCTACAGGCACACCCAAAGTCCTTAAGTCCTGGGAGCCCACAAGGAAGAAACAGGATGTGTGCTTGTTTATTTTGTGTGCACGCATGAGTGTGTGTGTATGTGCGTGTTTAAATTCATGGCCAGCAACTCTGTTGTATGTGTTAAATGGCTGAAAGTTAGAAGAGTGCCAGGCTCGGCTTTAACTGGATTTTCTAAAGCATAAATAAAAGGTAGGGAAGGGAGATGCATTCTTTGATGGATGTCTTCCCTCAAGTGTGCACAGCTGGCCGAGTCCCTCTCTTGCCTAATTAAGGGGCTTTATTCTGCTCACGCTCAGAGCTGCTGCCTGCGTGCTTGTCTGGAAGCCGACACCAAGCCCATTTGGCCAGCAATACCTCTAGAGGTGGAGCTGGCCCAGAAGACTGGACCCCCAGAGTGCTATGGAATGTCTATGGGAACAAAGGAGGACCTAATGGACAGCAGAGAAACACGATGCCCAGCTCTGGTCTGGTAGGAGGTCCCTAGAAGAATGGCTTCAAGTGAGACTTAGAAATACACCCAATGGGTTAGCCTTTGGGAAGCGTAGTGAGAATAAACCTCCAGTAGTTTTTGAAGGTCAGCCTTTGCTGTGAAGGGAGGTAGGATAGGGGTGGGCTTTCAGGGGCTGAGAGAAAAGAGAAACCATCCTGCCATCTTGCCCTCTACTGTCCATTTTCCTCACCAGGACCAGGTATAAGGGAGGCAAGTTGGGCACCGAGGGAGACAAAATTTCAGGAGCTGTTGTGTACTGTTGTGTACTTGCAGTACTGTAGCCACAGGGATCTTTCAAACATGCATACATGAGTGTATCAAAGACAGAGACCAAGTGCTTTAACTGGGCACTGTCAACCTGGGGATCTCTTGAATGTAAAATTCACATTGTAGGTCAGAAGGGAGATTCTGAGAGTCTGCCCTTCTAATGAGCTGCCAAGGTGATGCTGATGCTGATGCTGCTGGCCTGGGGCCACAGAACAGTGAGGGTTCAGGTGCCAGCAGAGTCAGGATGCCAGCTGGGGCCGGCCTACTACCTGTTTTTGTAAATAAAGTTTTATGAAAACACGTTTATTTACATATTGTCCATGGGTGCTTTCTAGTTACAGCAGCAGAATTGAATAGTTGCAACAGATTGCATGACCCATAAATCCTAAATTACTGTCTGTCATTTACAGAAAAGTTTGCCAGTCCCTCTTTATGAAATCTGTCTTTGTTTATCGTCTGTTAATTACATTTTGGCCAAAAGTCATGCACTTTCCTTTCTGGAGCTTTGCAGTTAAGATTGCCTCTGCCTTGATGTTCTGTCCTTTATCTTTTAAACTTTTACCTTGCTTCTCTAATTTCAGCTTAGATGTCATTTCTTCCATGATGCCTTGCTTGACTTCCAAAGACTGAGCTACGTGACTCTCATATATGCTTCCAGAGAGTCTCAAACTTCCCGTTGTGACATGAATGGACACTTATTGCCCTAAATGGTGATTGCCTATTTCATCATCTAGATCTCATGTTAGACCATAGGCTTCTTGAGGAGAGACCATACCTGTTAACTATTGAATCTGAAGCTCCAGGCACACAGTGTTCAGCTTTAAAGTTGACGACTTTATGACAACTTTAGACAGCTTTCTTATGTTTAAGCACTCTGAATGGAGAGACATCTTGAGATTCCAGAAAAATTCAATCTAATCTGCTTACCAATACTGGTTTCTTGGAAGAGGATAAAATATTCAACAATGCCATCACACTCACCCAACACCACACATGCTCAAACACAAACACACACACACAGCTGTTCTTGGCTCTCATTTCTGGGCTAGGCAGAGAACTTACATACATTTTGAGATTAAAAGCCTTGAGCACTTAAGAATGGATCTATTTTTTTCTTGAATCTTCTGCGCTGAGACATTTTAGAGCTGTATAGAAGTTTCAACAGAAGGAGATTAAAACTCTTGTTTATAATGATTCTTGGATTGTATTTATTCCTGTTCTCCTTTAATAGGGAGAATGAAACTCCAGTTCAAGGGGCCATTTCAGGAAAATAATCAGCCATTAGGTCAACTGCCTCTTTCAAGAGAATAAGCAGTGGTTTATAAAGCTCATTTCCAGTCAGCGGGGCCAGTGGAATCTTGGGTGAAAAGCCAAGGTCTGCCCAGTGAATACTGCGGGCTGGCCTGGGATCTGGCTGTTATAGACAGGCGTCTGCAGTTGCCTCGGATTCTTTCTTGAACAGTGCAGTATGCGCTTCCAAGGTGGCCCTTTTGCAGTATGCAGGAGGTGTCTAGTGGCAAGACTTACAGACTTTAAGCCAACCATTGACTGAAGGTTTATAAGATTATCTTGATCAGATGGTCTGAGCTAACCAGATGCCTATCAAACCAATGATTCTTCAGTTCCTTCCTGAGATGTTTAAACCACTGCCACAATGTTTGCACATCATGAGGCATTTACCTCTTTTCCTCACACTCTTTATTTCTGTTCATTTGTGGTCAGTTCCACCAGGCCTCATTCCCTCAAGTTCATGGTTAACTATCAGAATCTATGTGTGTCCAGGACCACTGCTTTTTTTGTTATCACAGATGAGTGCTTATGACTTTTTAATATCATAGGCATTTCCTCCGCAATCTCTCTCACTTTCTTTTTGAAGTGAGAAAAAAGCTCCTTAAGAGAAATTATGTAACTCCAGAAACAAGAGCCAGCATTGGAGACATCCTGTGACGGTGAAAAGCCAAATTCCAGATGTTGGGTTTTGATTCTCCAAAGAAATGTGTTCAAGGAAGGGAGGGATTGGAGTCAGATCAGGAATTCATTAGAGATCTGCTGATTTCCCTCCCTGCACAGTTAAGCGCTCAGGGCACGCAGCTGACACAGGCTTTGGGGGTCAGGGCTGAAGTGGGCAGTATCCTGGGCCCTAGCTGCCCAGCAAGCTGCAGGCCTCTGTCTTTCAGATGCCTGGGCCATTTTCCCTCCTGATGCTCTCAATAAATGTTTACCGCAGGACATCTGAGGCAGTACATATAGGACAAGGTCCTTGGAGGAGATGTAATATTATTTATTTTTCTTTGTGCCAGTCTGAATATGTCAAGTGAGTAATTTCTGGACTTTTGTAAAGTTTGACCTCTTTTTCCCTTTTTTTTATGTGAAGTAGTTGCTCATTTCTCTGTTTTGGTTTTGTCATAGTTGGGATTTTTCAGGCCACACACAGTCATACTTTTTAGTTTTGGCAAGGAGTAAACAGCCAAAGCTCATAAATTACATTCATAAATATTTAGTGTACTTAGATGTGCTGAGGATTTTTAAAGGAAAGGAAAGAAAACCAAGGTGGGGTAAAAATAAGCTTTAGCCAGAGAAAAACAAAATCCTTTCTTGTTTGAAAACTCGAAAGCAGTCACTGAGAAATAAAAATGAACTTTGGAAGTGTTCAAAGGAATTGTATTCTGCTCCCAATGTAATAGCAAGGAAAACATCTCTTGATTTCAATAAAATTTTGGATTAGGTGCTTGACAATGACAGGGTGAAGAAATGGTTGCATTTAAGAGTCAATAAATCATGGAGAAAAAGAAATGATGATCCTGGAACCAGCTAATTATCTAATATAGAGCTGCTCTGGGTCAGACAGTGGGCACGAGCCAGGGAATCTGGTTTCTTGTCTTCCACTCCTTGGGGGGAAGCCTGCATTGTCCTCCGGTCTCTGAAAGAGAAAATTAGGTGTAACCCACTTTAAGAGACACTGAAGTACAGCCATTTGGATATATTGGAATGAGATAGGAATGATGCTTGCATTGGAAAGATTCTTTACTTTCTAAATGTATTCACCCCCAGATTTGTCTAGTAGCTGCTCTAGTACATTTAAAATAAAATAGAATACCTAAAACATTGTTGTTTTTTTTTTTAAAAGAAAAACACACAAAAAAACCCAAAACTTTTTAGTAATGCTCCATTGCATAAAGAGAGATGTTCTTGTGCTAACTAATTTCCTCTTAGGTTTATGAAGCTATTGGCATTAACATCATTTTTTCATTTTCCTGCTCAAAAACCTCCTGTGCCTCCCCATTGTCTATTGTAAAGTTTCTCAACCTTGGTGCTATTGACATTGATGTCATTGATTGGGTGGCTGACAGGCAACAGAAATTTATTTCTCATGGTTCTAGAGGCTGGGAAGTCCCATATCGAGGGGCCAGTAGATTTGGTGCCTCTTGAGGATCCACTTCCTCACAGATAGCCAACTTCTAACTCTAACCCCAGAGGGTGGAAGGAGTGAGAGGTCTCTCAGGTCTCTTTCATAAGGGCCCTAATCTTATTTATGAGATCCCCACTTTCATGACCTAATCACCCCCAAAGCCTCCACCTCCTAATACCATCACCTTGGAGGGGAGTGAGGATTTCAACATAAGAATTTTGTGGGGACATAAACATTCAGACTAAATTACATCCCCACTGAGTCGTGACAGGCCCAAAAATGTTTTTGGGCATTGCAAAATGTTCCCTGTGGGGGAAAAATCAGTCCTGTTTGAGAAACACTGGTCTATTGAATAAAGAGTATAGATCTTTCCTTCTCCACTGTCGAGGGTTTAGTCTCCACCTCCCTTTCCCTCTCCTTGAGGCACATCTACCTCCCAGTCCCCAAGCTACATTTGTTAACACCCTTTAGTTCTTTGTTCACATGTTTTCCCCCACTTGAAATGCCTTTCTTCTTTCTAGTTCCTATCTAAACCTTACCATACCTTCAGAATACATCTTCAGTCCCAACTCTTTCAGCATTCCCAATCCCATTTGCTTTCCTCTTCCTAATACAAGTAGTATTTATTGTCCCTCTTGCTCTTTTCAGGACAACAGAAACTCCAGAGGTGTTTAGGGACACCTGCGAGTAGAGAAACCTTGAGCTCCTGGAGAGACCCCTGGGGATGAACTAAGAACCCAGAGTAAAGATTATTGCTCAGGATAGCCCCAAGAGTTCCCTACACTCGGAGGGGAACAGATGCTCCTGAGAGAGGACGAGGCCCAGTGAAGCATTCAACTAGGTTTGGTGATATTTGGTGGTCACTTGAGTAGATTGATGCTGAAAGTCCAGATGGGGCAAAGGAACGTGGCCACTGGGGAAGGATGACAACCTTGAGGACCAGCTTCATTGGTTGCTGATACCTTGCCACCAAATAACTCAATTTAGGCAGTCAGTGGCAACACCAAAAGGGTGGCTTTGAGGTTTGAGTACCACACGATTCTGTCAGATTCCCCACTAGCCATTTCTGATAATAATAAAAATAAAATAATAACAATTATTAATATTATTCCATCACTGAGAGTGATCAACTGTTCCAACTTGTCTGGGATGGGTTGGACAGAGACACTGAAATGTGGGGCTTTCTGTTGTATATCTGAGATGGTCCTGTGCATACCGGAAAAAGTTGGTCACCCTACTACCACGATTACTACTACAACTACTGCTACCATTAATATTCTAATATTTTCTAATATTTCTAATATTCTAATAGTTTCTAATATTCTCTTTTAGGTGCAATTTAAATTTTCTCAATTTATGCAAAGTTAGTTGAAAGCTACTTCAGAAAAAAATTTTGTTTGAACCATAACATATAATGCAACACACAAACACCTTCCAGTGGGAACTGCCATCCCTAACAAAACTTCTTTTAGATAGAATTCTGCCATTGCTTGTTGCCAATAGAGTGTCCTCAATATGACACTGGGCTGGGAGACTCTTCCGTCACATTGCGCCCATCTGATTTGGGTCAGAACACTCATGGTAATGAGGTTCTACAGTCTTGAAGGAATGTCCAAATATCTGAGTATGTCTTCTTTTCCACTTATGCAGCTTAGACCTCTTTTCTGGTTAAGTCAATTGAGTGATCCCACTTACATGGTCTGAGATTGCTGTAGGCAACTATTCCATTTACAAAGCGCCATGAGTTCCAGATAATCTAATTGGTTAATCAGGATTCTCCAGCAAAATGAAACAGTCCAACAAAACAAAAAAAGTCAACAAAACTAACTTAATTGTGTTTGTCTGAGTAGACTTGGCCACAAAAATACCTGTCCTGAATTCTAGTCTCATATCCATTATTGAAAAGCCACATAACTTTGCATAGATTAGTTGACTGTGATCAGCTGCTGACTTTCTCCTCGGTAAAAAAGAGATGATATTAGTTGGTTATGCTAGTGATTAGTTTGTATCCAACGAGGTGAGAGTATGCTGAGAAGTGTAAGGTGTTATGCAAATGGAAGTCTTTACACTGAAAGCATTCTCTTTTGGTGACTTTTAAAAAAGAGTGTTATGTTAACCTTATCCTGGATTTGCGTTCAAAATCTTACAATACATTGCCATTCAATTTCATGTGCTCAGAGGTTCTGTGTGTTATAACTGCTATTTTTGGCAAATGTCATCATTTCATTCACCGAGCTGTCCTGAAGTTTGGGCCCTGAGGTAGCACATATGGAATGAGGACAATGGAATTCTCCATCCTCCAACTCCACTAAATTCTGTGGGATTTCACGCAGTGGCCCCTTGATGGTAACTCTGAGCCACAGAGCTCCAAAGTATAAACTGTCAAAAGTATTAAAAGCCCTTACTCCAGATGAACAGAGGTGATTTCCAATCTAAACCCAACCTCAAAATTCTAGCTGAAAAGAAAACTATCCAATTCTATGATTCCCAAGTGATGTTTGAACCTGGGCTACTAGGGCTGGGTAGTAACTAGGATGTTGGGACTACTCTACTTTTTCAGTAGTATTTGTGGCAATGAAAACATCGAGGTTATCGTAGTATGTACATGGGTGTGTATGGGGAGATGGCGGAGTGCACCAGTTGTTGAATCAGACTGACTTGGGTCTAAAGAGCTCTGTTCTATAGCTGTGCTTTGAATTAATATCGAATAAATAATATTATAATTTCTATTGTTATTCTTGCTCAGTTGAGATGAGAATGTGGTCTTTGCATCAAGGATGCCTACTGGGGTGGATCACAATAGGACAACCCTGAAGAATGCCAGTGGGCAGATGGTTCAGGACAGAAAAAAATTAGCTTTGGTCTCATCCAGTCAGCTTGACTTTCATGTAGGAGAAGCAGCAACTGGAAGGAAGGGTATGGAAAGCTGATTTCCAGTAAGCGCCACTGGTAGATGGAGCAGGAATAGAGGCAAAATGACCTATAGCCTGTAGCAATGGTGAGAAACCTTCAAAATGTGTGGCTGGAGACAATCTCCAGGAGTCAGTTGCAGCCAGGTCGAAACAGGCCCGCTAAAAGAAGGGAAGATGGACCTCAAGGTGATGCTTGTTGCTCTCAAGGAACCCTGCCTCCAGCAACTTCAGCTGCTTGAGGGTTCCCAGATAAACTTTACTCTTGACCGTGAATAGAGATGCCCTAGTCTTCCTCCCCACCATGTACTTTTTCTAGGCTCCATCCCATTCGTAGTCATTTCCATGTCCTGAAATCCAGCACACCCTTCAAGGCCTGTCTCAGATGATCCCTTTTCTGTGGAATGATTCCTCTGAAAGTGTTCTCTCCCTTCTATCTAGCTATGATGCACAGACTAGTGGGGTAAAATCAAGAAACAACTTGGGGATTTGGGAAGGATAGATTTTGGAATGAGAACTTTTATTTTACCAAGGAATGATGTTTAAAAATGCACAAACAAAACTGTTTTCTATTTTATTAAAGTTAGTGTGTTAATTTCAAAGGCAGGAAGGATATGATTTCTGAATAAACAATAGTTATTAAGGTAGAAGACAGTTAATGCTACCAAAAAATATGTCTACATGTGTTTTTGCATCATTTCACATTAGACTTCTGATAATTTTACTATGGGTTTGGACCCTTCTGCAGATCATGGTATTTGGCAATCTCAACCCTGTGATAACTTATTGGTACCTCTTTGGTCCTTCTTAAGGTCCTCATCATGCTGACATTTTTTGTGTTCACGGCTGTTATGTCTACATTAGTAGGACCCAATCCTTACTTATTTCTGTATACCCTAGAGTTCTTAGCCTAGAGTTGATCCCTATGAACAATGAATAGCTGGATAAAGGTGCTGTGATTGAACAAGATAGACTTGTCCAAGCACAGAAAAAATGCTAGGGGCTTTTTCAGGGAGTATTTTACTGCCCTATTTCTGAGAGTTTTATACTGAAATCAGAGCTATAGTAGATTGATTGCATTAAGGGCCCTTATTCTATACCCCTCTCTGACCCATAGTCCTTTAATCTTGTAGTGCTCTACAAGGGACCCAGCCACATGACTTACTCAGAATAATTGGATGTTAGCATGCATCATGCAAATGGAGGCTTGAAAAGGTAATTGCTTATTTCTGCTTGTGCTCTTGCCATCTGCTATTGCCTTGAGAGAAATACGTTTGAGCTAGCCTGCTGGAAAACTGAGATAGGTGAAAAAAGCCGAGTCACCCCAGTCATTCTGGTTAAGGCCAACCTACATCAGCTAGCAAACAGCCAACACCCAAACACATGATGAGAAAGCCACTGTTATTGGCAGGAACAATTGATGGATTGATGTGCAGCTGACAGAGACCTCTTAAGAAAGCCTAGCAAAGATTGGTTGAGCTCAGTTCAAATTAGCTGGATCCTACAGACTTGATGAGTTTAACTAGTGTTTGTTGTTGTTTGCAGCTGAAATTTTGTGGTGGTTTGTGGTGCCGCTTTATTGGGGCAATAGACAATTGACACAAGAGCCTTGGCTACAAGGTAAAACTGGGTGGTATATTAGTTTCTCAGAAATTTTGTGACAAGCAACCACAAATGGGTGGCTTAGAACAACAGAAATTTGTTGCTTCACAATTCTGGACTCTAGAAATCTGAAATGAAGGTGTCAACAGGGCTGGTCTCCCTCTAAAGGCACTAGGAAAGGATTGTGCCATGTCTGTCTCTTAGCTTCATGTAGTCTTGGCATTCTTTGGCTTGCAGATGCATCATCCACTCCTTCATCTTCACATATGTTCTCTGGTCTTTACGTCATCTTCTATCTTTGTGTGTCTGTCCATATGTCCAAATTTGCCCCTTTTATAAAGATGACAGTCATATTGGAATAGGGCTTATCTTAGTCCACTTTGTGCTGCTCTAACAGGGTAATTGAGACAGAGTAGTTTACAAAGAACAGAAATTTACTTTCTTATGGTTCTTGAGGCTGGGCAGCCCAAGGTCAAGGCATTGCCAGGTTTGGTTTTCTGGTGAAGGCTGCTCTCTGCTTCGAAGATGGTGCCTTGATACTGCAGCCTCTGGAGGGGAGGAATGTGGTGCTCTCACTTGGTGAAAGGTGGAAGGGCAGGCTAGTTGAATGCTGTATTAAGCCTCTTTTAATAGTGATTTAATTCTGTTCTTGAGGGAGGAGTCATTATGGCCTAATCACCTCTTAATGGTCCCACCTCTTAATTTCATCACATTGGCCATTAAGTTTCAACACCTAAATTTTGGAGAAGACACAGTCAAACCATAGCAGGGCCCATCCTAATGACTTCATTTTAACTTTACCACCCTGTTTCCAAATAAGGTCACATTCTGAGGTACTGACGGTTAGGATTTCAATATATACTTTTTTCAGGGAGGAGGCACAATTCAGCCATAACAGGTGGCAAAGTTACAGTGAGTTACAACTGAAAGCCGTGAGAACCAGTCACATGGTATAATTTAAGCCTTCTAATATATCTCCTTCTCAAATCTCTTTCCCCAACCCGCTAGAATTATCCTATGGCCTGCCATTTTATCATAGAAAAAGTTCCTTCTAAAATATCTCTTTGGGATGTTGGAGGATCAAGATAAAAATCATTATTAGCTAACATCTGTGTTATAAACTGAAGTGAACAAAAAGAGGACTAAGCCAGAAAAAGAAATGGGAAGAGAAAGAATTCTATAAGGAGAAAGTGGCAACTCGGTAGGCATCTCTGAGCCTGGACCTAGTGGCAGTACTTGCCTCCTAGGGGGCAGCTGGGAGGAGTATGCCACCTAGGATTCATGCTCAGATTCCCAGGAGGCATTCCTGCGCTGCACAGGGATCCTGACCCGAAAAAACTGTCTTCCAGCAAATGATTTGCTGCTGTGAATCTCTTTACTTATTCTGAGTTAATTAAGCTTATGTAAAATGCATCTCAATGTTTCCAAAACAATGCACCACAAAATACCAACGTTTTGATGCTTAAAACCAAATTAAATAAGACAAGCATACTGCCTTTTGATGCTTCAGTGGCATAATGCTTTGTACTTTCAGACTTTCTCAGCCAACAAGAGAGGGGCTTCTAAATTTTGCAAATACACTATCAGCCAGTCCTATCAGCTTTTCTGAATTCACTGCTATAGAAGATGCTTTGTCCAGCTCCAGCTACAAATTTTCCTGCCATTTTGGCAAGATTTATTGTCTTTCAACACTAGCCTCCAGCATTTCTTGTCAAACCATAGGCCAGGTGCAAATGAACCATTTCATTCTGGCTTTTTTCAAGTTGTAAAAATTAAACCTTCCCTCTAAGATAAGGAATTCTGCTTTGAGAGGGCTTAGAGAAGAGAATAAAGAGACTACCTACTGGCCATTCACCAGAAACCATTTGCAACCTGCAGCCAAAATGGTCTGCACATGGTATGATTGCTTTGCCTACCTTCTAGCAGAACTCCAAATGTACCACTTGGCTATTCCCACAGAAACCACTCTGCTAATTTCCACAAAAGAAGCAGTACTTGGTTTGGACAGATGCCTTGTCTCTCTCTATCCTGGGCAATTTGTTAATGGTTAGGTGCATTCTGGTTCTGAAGAGGTTGGAGACAGTGATGAGTATGTGAAATGACAGATGAGTGACTCTCGACATTGGCTGCACAGTGGAAGCACCTGTGCAGCTTTAAAAATACCCGTGATGGTGAATTTTATGTGTCAACTTTACTGGGTCATGGTGTGCAGATGATTGGTTTAACACTATTTTGGATGTTTGTGTGAGGGTGTTTTTGGATGAGAATAACATTTAAATCAATAGACTTTGAGTAAAGCTGATTGTCCTCCCTAATGTGGGTGGGCCTCATCCAGTCAGTTGAAGGCCTGCATAGAATGAAAGACTGACCTTTGGACTTGAACTGGAACATTAACTCTCTCCTGGGTCTGCAGCCTGCCAGCCTACCTGGCAGACTTTGGACTCCTCAGCCTCCGTAATCAAGTGAGCCAAATCCTTAAAATAAGTCTCTCTCTATATATACACACCCTATTAGTTCTGTTTCTTTGGAGAACCCTGACTAATGCAATAACTGTATCTGAGCCCTTTCCCCCAGTGATTCTGATGCAATTGGTCTGGGGGTTGGTCAGGGACACTCATGAGGAGGGTGTTAATTTTTATAGATCTTTGGGTGATTTTCAGGTGATACCATGGTTGACTACCACTGCCAGAGCTTCTCTCTGCCCCTAACACATAAAATGGTTCCTGGCTCAAATCACGTAACCAACATCTGAGTCCTGACTTTACTGTTAATGGGCTGAATAATGTTAGGCACATGACTCAAACTTTTGGAGCCTCAGTGTTCTTATCTGTAAAGTGGGGATAATGACACCAGGACAATTTGATTGTTGTGAGGGTGAAGAGAGGTCAAATAAAATGACCTACAGAAAATCACAATCTTTTCATTTTTATTAGGTGGGATGAATGCCTGCATCTTGTGTACATGTTACTTCTGTAATCACCATGCTGTATAAAACATGCCTCTGTAAGAAGGGTGGGTTTTTTTGTTTTTTTTTTTCACCCTTAGATACTAACCTTTAGCCTCTCCTCTTGGACAAGCAGCTTGGTCTCAGTGGTTTTCCTAGTGTGGCTGAGAGCCCTGGATCTGACCTGGTTTCAGCACAATGGGGGCCAAGCCAGGATGGGTGGGACCCTGCATATTTGAGATTCGACAATTATTGTTGACTTCAGGCCTCTGTGTGGGGGCTCTGCACAAGGGGACTATCTGGGACTATGATGAAGTCATAGGTCACTTAGAAAATGTTGGTGAAACAAATTGAAATATTGTGGCCAAATCACAGCTGCATAAGACAGCAGGAGACATATGTGACCGATTTTCATGGTTAGCTGAGAGGTGCACCATTGCCTGGGGTGAGAGACTTCAGTCATGCATTGGTGAAAATGATCTCCCTCCATCTCTGGCCGATGGGCAGCTTGCTGTTGATCATGTATTAATTTCAGGTGGTCATGCCCCTATTCAGGTATCAGGGTGCCTGGCTGCGAAGCACGCTCCTCCATGTGACATTTGAGAGGGACATTTGAGAGGGTTAGGGAAACCACTTTTCCCATACTCTGTCATCTTGAGTGGAATGTATTCAGGACATGTAAAAAGCATGCCCTTTAATTTATGGCAACATAAACAAAACCTAAGCAGCCTGAGCTGAAACTACAAGATGAGGGAGACAGGAGAAAAGTGTGGGTGTGCTTAATGCACTTCATGTCCATTCACTCATGTGCATGCGTCTGGGCAGGACGGCTGCAGAGTTTGGACCATGAACACATACTTTGCTCATGTTAAAATTGTGAAAATAGTTGGGTTTGTTTACATCCTGCATTGGAAGAGGACATTTTTAATAGCTTAAGGAAGATGTGTCATTTGAAAGGATTGACAAGTAGGAAACCTATATTCAAACTATATGCAGAAAAGCCTATACCAGGTGTGGACATTTTCACCCCACACAGGAAAATAAACTATTAGATGGCAGTTGGTGGAAACCACCAAGCAAGATCTGACAGTTTTTGATGGGCCTTATTTATTCATCATATGCTTATAGGCTGCCTCTGGGTCAGGCTCTGTGCTCAACTCTGAAGGGGTATGAAGATGTGTTCATCCAATGTCTGCCCTGAAAGGATTTACATTAAAATGTATTATAAGGCAGTAATTAACACAGTATACAAGTTTCACTTTTTACTAGTGGTGTAATTATATGTAAATTACTTTGAGACTCAGTTTCCTCTTCTGTAAAATGGATTTGATGATCATGGTAATGATGATGATCATGATGATAATAATGATGACGGTGATAGCAAACGTATATTGTGTACTCACAACCTGCCAGGCTCACAGGCATGGAACTCAGAAGCATGGAACTTTCATGTAGTCCTCATTCAATTCTCACAATAAACCAATGAGGTAGGTTATTATTATTTTCATTTTTACATCCTTTATGGGATGTAATGAAGATTAAATGAGTTAATGTATACAAAGCACTTAACACAACACCTGGCATTAGGAAACCCCAGTAAGTAATTGGCAATAATCATGAATATTAAAATTTTAATTAGTGAATAGAAGCCAGTTCCCAAATAATTGTCATAGCTGCTTTAGAAGAGGTATAGGCAAAATGCTGTGAGGGTTCAGAATGGGGAGAGTAACTGTAGAAAGAACAAAGATTTCACAAGGGAGTTGGACCTTCCAGAAAGGATGTGATCACAACAGGCAGCATGGCTACAAAGGCGTGCAAGCAAAAGCACCAGCATGAACAAGGCCAAGAGGCCACATGGAGCAGGGGATGTTTGGGGCAACTGGAGTAGGCTGGTTGGCTAAAGGAGCAGGAACTATAGGAGTTAATAAAAAAAAAAAAAGGCGGCCCTCTTGTGGAGCACCTTGGATGCATTCTAAGAGTTTACAGTGAATTTGGCAGGTAGGGAGGCCACCGAAGGATTCATTATAAGTGGAGATAGCCACTGTCAGAGCTGTTTACTTCTTGAATGCAGCCTTCCAAGAGTTACCCAGGGAATACATAAAATATTAGCAAAGCCATTGGTCCTGGGATTTAAAATGAACTCTGGGCTAGGCCACAGTCCAAAGTAGATGAGAGTTTGGCTTTAATGATGAGGATTAGGTCAGATCTGAAAACCCACAGGGGTTAGATTTAGCTGGTCTGGTCCCTGCATCAACAGCAGTGCCAATATTTTATCTGTTGTTAAAGTGATTTCACCCGTCTTTCTTCTACCCTCTTGCCTGTCTAAGAGAGACACTTATAAGGACCAGCAAGGAGTGCCTGCACATAACACACAATGATGACAGTGCATGTGGAATGGAATTTGTATAAAACTTATCACCAAACGCTGGAGGATACTCTCCACCCCCTCCCCACTTCCTCCATTATTTCTTAATGGGACAAAGAGTGATCCAAAAACAACCAATGAATTGTGTATTTCTTGCATGCCTTTGATATGCAAGGCACAGAGCTACAAGCTACATGTCCTTGGCCCCTCTCCCCTAGGAGCTTACAGTTCCAGTGAAGAACCTAAAGCACAAACACTGATAGCTGTAAGGTAAAGTGGAAAGGGGTAAGAACATTTAAGGAGAGCAGAAGAGTGCTTGTGTTGGGGAGGAGGGTGCAGGTGGTAATGATGGGCCTTCTTTGGAGAAAGTCAGCACCTATCACTGCTTATTTTGTCCTCTATATTTGAGTACACCATCTGCTGTGGGCTGTATGGTGCAGTGTCTTGATATTGGACAGGTCTTGGTGTGAATCTGGGATCCACCTTTTACTAGCTTGGACTCCTCTAGTAAAATTTTTGAGCTTTGTTTTCTATCAAACGGGGATGATATTGCAGCCATGCATTGCCTATACATTGTGAGAAATGTATTGTTAAGCAATTTCCTCATTATGCATACATCATAGCATGTGCTTACACAAACTTAGATGTTATAGTCTACTACACACCTAAACTATGTGCTATATCCTGGGCTACAAACCTGCATGGCATGGTATTGTGCCAAATACTCTAGGCTACTGTAATACAATGATAAGTATTTGTGCATCTAAACATATCTAAACATAGAAAAGATACAGTAAAAAATATGGTATAAAAGGTAAAAAAGGGTACACCTTTGTAGGGCACTTACCATGAAGGGAGCCTGCAGGACTGGAAGTTGCTCTGGGTCAGTCAGTGAGTGAGCGGTGGGTGAGTGTGAAGGTGTGGGGCATTACTGTACATGACTGTAGGCTTTATAAACACTGTATACTTAGGCTACACTAAATTTATAAAAACTTCTCTCTATAATAACAAATTAAACTTAGATTACTGCAACTTTTTTACTTTATAAACTTTTTAATTTTTTAAACTTTCTGACTCTTTTATAATAACATTTAGCTTAAAACACAGACACATGATATAGCTGTACAAAAATTCTTTATATCCTTATTCTATAAGCTTATATTCTGTTTTTAAACTTCATTTTTTCTACTTTTTAAACTTTCTTTTGTTAAAAACGAAGATAAAGACATACACATTGCAGAGCCTAGTCTAGGCTAGGCTGCCATCTGCAGTGGCAGCTCTCCCCAGATGCAGCACCCCACTCATGTTAGTAACGTGGGTGTCAGTTGAGCTATACACATCCTCCACACTCAGTTTAACTGGGCTGACTTAGGCCACGTGCCTACTTCTGAATCAGGAACAATCTTCATAAGTTCCTATGCCAATTATTGGCAAACTGTGTGACCTTGTGTAAGTCACTTAACCTCTCTGTGTCTAATTTTTAAAAAATATGTCAAATTGACTTCACAATAGTATCTGCCTTATACTGGT
The DNA here is from genome assembly GCF_002776525.5 of Piliocolobus tephrosceles. Classification (NCBI taxonomy): domain Eukaryota; kingdom Metazoa; phylum Chordata; class Mammalia; order Primates; family Cercopithecidae; genus Piliocolobus; species Piliocolobus tephrosceles. Next base: position 55,260,674 of record NC_045441.1, read on the forward strand.
CTTGTCAGAATTTAATGAATAGTGGTTAGCTTAGATCAGCTATTTTTCAAACCATCTTCAGCAGCCTAGTGCTAAGTCATGAAGTAAATTTAGTGGACTGTGACTAGCTTGAAAACCAAACCAAACCAAACCAAACCAAACAAAACAAACAAAAACCAAGATAAGACCAGAGCAGACTGCATATGATAAAGGTAAATATTGTTTCATGATACTCTTGTTTACATTTTGTATGTGTTTGTATGTGTATTTGGTTGTGATGGAAAACAATTAATATACTGCTTAATGAAAAAATTTGAGAAACATTAGCTTGAGCCAATGAGGGTGAATGGCTGAGGCTGGAATTGTTCCTTTAATTAGGGCATTGTGAGGAGAGAAGGAATAGATGAAAGGGAAAAATACAAATTGCAAACCCCTTCTCTGGGGCTTACCAAGTGCCAGGCATTGACTTAAGAGCCTTAGGTATATTACACAGCATTGTTGGAGATAGACAACTTTAGCAACCCCATTTTACAGAAGAGAAAACTGTGGGAGAGAAGTTAAGTAACTTAGTAATGCCATATTGTTAGCAGTGGTGGAGCTAGGTTCAAATTCTTTGATGTTCTCTCCAGCCTAAGGTCATGTAGAAGAGTCCATGGAAGGGAGGGGTTGGAAAGAACATCAAAGAAGGGCTTTTCATGATTGCAAATTGGTCTTTCCAAAGCTGTGTTCCTAATAATAGCTACTGTTTGTTCCAAGTTGTGTATTTAGTCAGACTATGTATCTGGAGCTGCTGTAACAAAGTAACATAGACTGGATGACTTAGAAACAACAGACATTGGGGCAGGTGCTGTGGCTCATGCCTGTAATCTCAGCACTTTGGGAGGCCAAGATGGGTGGATCCCAAGGTCAGGAGTTCGAGACCAGCCTCGCCAACATGGTGAGACCCCCCCCCGTCTCTACTAATAAAATACAAAAATTAGCTGGGCGTGGTGGTGGGCACCTGTAGTCAGGAGGCTGAGGCAGAAGAATCGCTTGAACTGGGAGGTGGAAGTTGCAGTGAGCGGAGATCACGCCACTAAAGTCCATCCTGGATGAAAGAATGAAAGAGTGAGACTCTGTCTCAAAAAAAAAAAAAAAAGAAAAGAAAAGAAAAGAAAAAAGAAAAAAAATGCATTGATTTCTAACATTTTTGAAAGCTTGAAGTCCAAGATCAGGGTGCCAGAATGGTCAGGTTCTGGTGAGGGCCTGCTTCTGAGTTGCAGACTGCTATGTTCTCATTATATTCTCATGTGGTAGAAAGAGGGTGAGAGAGCTCTCTGGGGGCCTCTTTTATAAAGGGATTAATCCCATTCACGAGGGCTCCACTGTCATGACCTAATCACCTCACCTTCTAGACTATCACCTTGAGGGTTTCAACATATGAACTTTGGGAGGACATAGACCTTTAGTCCACTGCATCATGTTATCCTCAGAAGACCTTTCAGCACATAGTCAAGTTTTTCAAAGGCTCTGAGTACATGTGGGGTGACACTGGTTGGAGACAAACATAATTTCCTTTAAAACACATCTCTGTTCCCCTGAGGTGTGGGAGGTAATGTTTTCATAATGCATCCAGAAACACACAGTACTAGCCACTGAGAGCATATGGGAGAATGGAGGGAGGCTCTGTTTGATTCTGATGTTTAGAAGATACTCTGATCTCTTTCTGGGGTATTTGGAAGGGAAATGGGAGGACTGAACCAAGTGACCTTCACGTGCCCTGGTATAGGTAGGAACAACAAAGCAATCCCCTGAAAGAAGCCTGACCTCATTTTATATAGGGTCATCTTGGCAGGCTAATCTAATACAGTAGAGGAAGAATTTTTAAAAAGAGTCCCAAGAGGGCTAATAAAATGGCTTTGAATTTCATTACGTTTGAGAGACGGGCACTAATTCAATTAGCCACAAAATGAGCATTTTCTACGCCTTGTGTTTGAAGCAGTTCTGAAGATAGACTGCCTCTAAGCAAATGCTGAGCTGCCTTTTAAAATAGTCTTCCTCCTAAAGACAAACAGTCCTTGTCAAAATTGATCCGGCTCCTGAACTGTTACTTTCTTCCTCTGTGAAATGCAGATCATAGTGGTGCTAGCTCACTGGTTTGGTGGGAGGATTGTGCATTTAGCTCAGCACTGGGCACAAAGTAGCCACTCGATAAATGACAGCTATTGTTATCAGTTCTTATGGTAGTGATCTTGTAACCACAAAACAACAGAGACTTTCATTTTTTTTTTTGGAGGATCTTTCCTTTTTCCCAATGTTTTTTTTTTTTCCAGGCTTCAAGGATCTTAGAGACTATAGGGACAGTACATGGGAGAGAATTAAAAACAAGGATAAATGATATTTCACTTGAAATACACAGCAAAGTTTAAAGGGAATGGAAGAAAAGAAAGAGGTAAAATTTGCTCTATCAGACTTTTCAGAGAATTTGGAAAAGACCTCAGTAAAATAGATTAATTAAACTACAAGGCCACACACGGCGGCTCACTCCTGTAATCCCAGCACTGTGGGAGGCTGAGGCAGGTGAATCATCTGAGGTCAGGAACTCAAGACCAGCCTGGCCAACAAGGTGAAACTCCGTCTCTACTAAAAACACAAAAATTAGCTGGGCGTGGTGGTGCACACCTGTAATCCCACCTACTCAGGAGACTGAGACAGGAGAATCACTTGAACCCCAGAGGTGGAGTTGCAGTGAGCCGAGATTGGGCCACTGCATCCCAGCCTGGGCGACAGAGCGAGACTCTCTCTCAAAAAACAAACAAAACACTACAGTTTTGTTCATTCACTTACCATTTACTAATATTTACATATTGAAGTCTTGTGTATTGGTCAGCTTAAGCTAAGGTATTCTGGAGTAGCAAATAATGCCTAAATCTCGGTGGCTTAGAACACAGGTTTACTTGTTGTATGAGATGACAAGATTTAGAAACTACTTGTCGGAATTGTTAAATATTTATTGAATTCCTATTTGTCATTCCTGGTTTTGTGGGGTAGGGAATCATAGATTTTTAAGACATGGTTTCTGGTCTTTGGTAGTTAATTGTAGTGGCAGAAATTATATAGTAGAAGGTCCCCAATCCAAAGCAACTGGGGTTTGGAGTCTGTTGGTTCATCCAAAATAATGGTGTAAGATTATACCCAGAACAAAAATACACACGTCTTCCAGATCAAATATCAAAATGTCTTCCCATCGTAAACCAATTTAGTCATGATAAGTCAGCACCACTTGAAAGAGATAGTGGAAAAAAGCAAAGAGATAGTGCAAAAGTGAAGTCTCTTTACAGTCGAATAAATATATATTGTCGTTTCCATAGAGCACAGAAAAAAAAAAGAGAATGCTAGACTGAGATTATATAACAAAGAAACAGTCATTCCTAATATCAAGCATCTTTCTCAGGCTCTTCTAACAACATTTTGTAGAATTTATAATATGGCGATGAAAATTATTTCTTTATGTTTAAACTGACAAATAATTGTATATATTTATGACATACAACACAATGTTTTGAAATATGTATACATTATGGAATGGCTAAATCAAGCTAATTAACATGTGTTACTGCACATGCAACATTTAATTGTGGTGAGAACATCTAAAATCTACTGTCAGTAATTTTCAAGTATATAATAAACATTGTTATTAACTATACATATGGTAATTTTTAATTTGCATGAATGCTCCCTAATAGCAGGGATCCTGTCTTATTTTTGTACTCCATGGCACCAAATCTGTTCTTAGTATAGTACTGAATAAATGTTTGATGAGCATATGAAAGGATAATTTAATATAACATTAATTATGTGAGTAGAATAATATCCAAAGAGTCAATCCTCCTTTCTACATGTTTAGCTTTCTCCCAGAGACAGACTTAGGCCTTGGGAGAGGGGAGAATCTACCTCGGCTGAATTTCCAAATGACATGGCCAGCTTTCTTAAAAATGCATTTCTATTCCATTCCATTACGTACTTTGTTATGATCTTTGGCTGTCTTTTTGAACCTTATGACAAATCCTCATGGAGCACATATCTTTGAAAAGGAATGTGTGCCAAGAAGAAGAGAGACAGAATTCTACATGCCACCCTAAGTCTTTTTCCTTTCTTTCTTTCTTTTTTTTTTATTGTCTAGAAGGTCAGCTAGAAACTGCGCTTTTGTGGGGAGGAATTTTTCCAAATCTAAAACGTACTGCAGAGCACATCAATCCTATCTCCAGGTTTTCCCTAGAATTTATTTTTTCCCTTATCAGTACATTTAAACCCTGCTGTTTCCAGTGTATTTATTTGTGAAATGGATTTAATTCAGTTTCTGTAAAGGCTTTAGAAAGTCTGTCAGGGGCACACAGGGGCACACAATGCTTAAGAATGATGTTAAAATTTTAAAAGTGATTTATGTGACCCTGAGGCCAAATGGCACACCCTGCAAATGTGATAAATCTAGCAAATAAATAAACAAATAAATAAATAAACATAAATGCCTTTGAGGAGGCCACTGGCCAGTAGGCAGCTCTGCAGTTGGCATTTAGTTTTACAAGAGCACTTGTTAATCCCACATGCTCAGGACAGTTATAGGGGTTTCATTTCCTCCCTAGACCTTAATGCCTCCCGGGTGTGTGGAATAGAACACTTTATTTGAGCCTGGAATCATGAATGTACTCCGTATAAGAAGATAACTTCATGATATAGATATCACCAGTAGGGGTTTATTTACCTTGAAGTTAGGAACCATGACCTACACAGCTCTTTGCACAGAGCTTTTTACACAGTGTGTATTCTACAAACATGTATTAAATGAATGAATGATTGCTGTATCTCCAGCACTGGGCACAGTATTTAGCAACATGGAAAGCACTCAATAAATGATTGCCACATAAATAAATAAATAAATAAAAGAATTGTGTAAATCACAGTGTCAGCAGGTGTTTCTATCTTCAATACTCTTGCATGTCAGAGATAGGCAGTATTGAAGTCTTTTTGGTGGCTTATTGTTATTATTTGAAAATTTCAGTGTTGAAAGGTACTGAGATAAGGTGCTAGACTGTGGAAGGGGTGGGAGGATGAATGACTAGAGAGAGAGAAAAAAGAGCAAAATTAAATACCAACCTTCCTTCCAACCAACCAACCTTCCTTCCTTCCTTCCTTCCTTCCTTCCTTCCTTCCTTCCTTCCTTCCTTCCTTCCTTCCTTC